>NC_064809.1:69998332-70088822 GCF_023721935.1 Panthera uncia
CAGAATACAGGAAAAGCACCCCTACCCAAAACAGCTGAAGTGGAAAATTGGAAACAGCTGCAGGGACTAAACTAAAAAGGGAGAAAGGAGAGGGTTTAAATTCCATTAAGACTGTAAACAAGGGGAGTGCAAAGTCTGCAACTCCGCAGCTTGATCCCTGGCGGTGCTCTGGTGGGAAGGGCGAATCCCCAGGAACAGAGTGGGGTCCGGGAGGTTCTCAGGCCACACGGGGAAAAGTGGTTGCACTGCTGGAAGGACATTTGGTAGAGACGGTTGAGGCCCCCTGGTCCCAGCAGACCCCAGAAAACAGCCACATTCGCTGGTGCTGGAACAAGGTCGTTAAGGGTGAAGCCAGGTGCCAGATGTGTGTTGTGATTTCCCATAATCCCTGAAACGCTGCTGCTACATTGTCTCGCTAACTTTTTCTGGGGCGGGCTGGCACCTGGCCGCAGTCTTGGGGCACCAGCAGCAGAGGGTCCAGCAAGCATTCCTGGGTGCAGCTGACATTCGGCCATTGTTCATTCGGCCATTGCTCGGTGAGACCCTCCCACAGAGAGGCGGAAAGGGTCAAAGCCGCAGTCCTTTGGAAGTAAGGGGCTGGGGAAAACAGCATCTGAGACAAAACTCGGGAGAGAGGTACTGCCTGGGGCCTGGTCCCGGAGAGTGAAGAAGCGGGGAGTGGATGAAAGCTGAAGACAGAGGACAGGTGCGCGACTGCTGATCGGGAGAACAGCGCTCCGATACTAGAGACTGGGTAGCTGGGTGACGCCATTTTCACTGCTCCCGCGCATGTGCATAGGCACCTACAAGCGCCACAGCAATTCACCCCAGTAGGCTAGCAGCATCATCTAGTGAAGAATGGAGCCCTTACACTGAGCCCCGCCCAACTGCGCCAACCTGGCTCCTCAAGAACACAAGTCTCACCACCTACTTACGTTATGGACTATAAAGCGCTACATAGTCTGACTTCTGAGGGAAAACGAAGCATTTTCAGTCTTATTTCAATCTGTTAGCAGGTCCATTTATTCAATTTTCTTTCTTTTTTCCCCCCTCTTTTATACTACTTTTCTTTTTCTTGAATACAGAAAGAAAAAATTCATTTCTATTTTCAATTATTATTAAAAATATTTTTCTTTAATTTTTTACTATATTTTGTACTTCTGTGTAATTTTTTTTTCAAATTCTATCTTACTTCCATCATTTTATTTTAGTCTACTTCAATATAATCAACTTTTCAAATTCTCAAACGATATCCTTTTTTTTTCTTTTTTCTTTTTAGTTTCTTTTCTTTTTCTTGAACAGAAAGAGAAAAACTTCATTTTTACTTTCAATTTCTACTAAAAATATTTTTTAATTTTTTTACTATATTATTTGCTTTTATATAAATTGGTTCAAATTCTATTTTACTTCCATCATTTTATTTTAGTCTACTACAGTGTATTCACTTTTTCAAATTTTCAAACAATTTCTTTATTTCTTTTTTCTCTTTTTTTGTTTCTTTTCTTTTCTTGAATACAGAAAGAGAAAAAATTCATTTTTATTTTTAATTTTTATTAAAAAAATTTTCCTTAATTTTTTCTGCTATATTCCTTATTTTGTGTAATTTTTTTCAAATTATATTTTACTCCCATTATCTCATTTTAGTCTGCTTCAGTGTATTCATTTTTTCAAATCCTCAAATGGTTTCCTTTTTTTTCTCTTTCCCCCCAATTTTTTTTTCTCTAATCTGTCAAACCACTTTCAACACCCAGACCAAAACACACCTAGGATCTAGCATCATTTAGTAGATTAGTGTGTGTGTGTGTGTGTTTAATTTTTAAATTTTAATTTCTTATATTTTAATATTTTTTAATTTTAATTTTTCTACCTCATTAATCAATTTCCTCCCTTCAAAATTACAAAATGAAGGAATTCACCCCAAAAGAAAGAGCACGAATAAATGACAGCCAGGGATTTAACCAACACAGATACAAGCAAGATGTCTGAAACAGAATTTAGAATCACAATAATAAGAATACTAGCTGGAGTTGAAAATAGATTAGAATCCCTCTCTGTGGAGAGAAAAGAAGTAAAAAAATAGAATGAAATTAAAAATGCTATAACTGAGCTGCAATCACAGATAGATGCAGTGGCGGTAAGGATGGATGAGGCAGAACAGAGAATCAGTAATATAGAGGACAAACTTATAGAGAATAATGAAGCAAAACAAAAGGGGGAGATTAAGACAAAAGAGCACGATTTAAGAATTAGAGAAATCAGTGACTCATTAAAAAGGAACAACATCAGAATCATAGGGGTCCCAGAGGAGGAAGAGAGAGAAATAGGGGTAGAAGGGTTATGTGAGCAAATCATAGCTAAAAACTTTCCTAACTTGGGGAAAGACACAGACATCAAAATCCAGGAAGCACAGAAGACCCCCATTAGATACAACAAAAACCGACCAGCAACAAGGCATATCATAGTCAAATTCACAAAATACTCAGACAAGGAGAGAATCATGAAAGCAGCAAGGGAAAAAAAAAGTCCCTAACCTACAAGGGAAGACAGATCAGGTTTGCAGTAGACCTATCCACAGAAACTTGGCAGGCCACAAAGGAGTGGGAGGATATATTCAATGTGCTGAATCAGAAAAATATGCAGCCAAGAAATCTTTATCCAGCAAGGCTGTCATTCAAAATAGAAGGAGAGATAAAAAGTTTCCCTGAAAACAAATATTAAAGGAGTTTGTGACCACTAAACCAGCCCTGCAAGAAATTTTAAGGGGGACTCTCTGAGGGGAGAAAATATGAAAAAAAAAAATAAATATATATATATATACACACACACACACATATCAAAAGCAACAAAGATTAGAAGGGACCAGAGAACACCACCAGAAAATCCAACTCTACAAGCATCATAATGGCAATAAATTCATATCTTTCAGTACTCACTCTAAACGTCACTGGACTCAATGCTCCAATCAAAAGACACAGGGTAACAGAATGGATAAGAAAACAAGATCCATCTATATTCTGTATACAAGAGACCCACTTTAGACCTAAAGACACCTTCAGATTGAAAATAAGGGGATGGAGAACCATCTATCATCCTAATGGTCAACAAAAGAAAGCCAGAGTAGCCATACTTATATCAGACAACCTATACTTTAAATCAGAGATTTAAAGATGGGCAGAAGGGCATTATATCATAATCAAGGGGTCTATCCACCAAGAAGCCCTAACAATTGTAAACATTTATGTGCCAAATGTGAAAGCACCCAAATATATAAATCAATTAATCACAAATATAAAGAAACTCATCGATAGTAATACCATAATAGTCGGAGACTTCAACACCCCTCTCACAGCAATGGACAGATCATCTAATAAAAAAATCAAAAAGGAAACAATAGCTTTGAATGACACACTGGATCAGATGGACTTAACAGATATATTCAGAACATTTCATCCTAAAGCAGCAGAATATACATTTTTCTCCAGTACACATGGAATGTTCTCCAGGATAGACCATATACTGGGACACAAATCAGCCCTAAGTACAAAAAGATCAAGATCATATCATGCATATTTTCAGACCACAATGCTATGAAACTCGAAATCAACCACAAGAAAAAGTTTGGAAAGGTAACAAACACTTGGAGACTGAAGAACATCCTACTAAAGAATGAATGGGCTAACCAAGAAGTTAAAGAGGAAATTGAGAAGTATATGGAAGTCAATGAAAATGATAGCACCACAACCCAAAACCTCTGGGACACAGCAAAGGTGGTCGTAAGAGGAAAGTATATAGCAATCCAGGCCTTCCTAAAGAAGGAAGAAAGATCTCAGATATACAACCTAACCTTACACCTTAAGGAGCTGGAAAAAGAACAGCAAATAAAACCCCAAACCAGAAGAAGACAGGAAATAATAAAGATTAGAGGAAAAATTAATGCTATCAAAACCCAAAAAACAGTAGAACAGATCGATGAAACCAGAAGCTGGTTCTTTGAAAGAATTAAAATTGATAAACCACTAGCCAGTTGGATCAAAAAGAAAAAGGAAAGGACCCAAATAAATAAAATCAAGAATGAAAGAGGAGAGATCACAACCAACACAGCAGAAATAAAGATAATAATAAAAGAATACTATGAGGAATTATATGCCAAATAAAATGGGCAATCTGGAAGAAATGGACAAATTCCTAGAAACATATACGCTACCAAAACTGAAACAGGAAGAAATAGAAAATTTGAACAGACCCATAACCAGTAAGGAAATCGAATTAGTAATCAAAAATCTGCCAAAAAAACAAGAGTCCAGGGCCAGATGGCTTTCCAGGGGAATTCTACCAAACATTTAAGGAAGAGTTAATACCTATTCTCTTGAAGCTGTTCCAAAGAATAAAAACTGAAGGAAAACTTCCAAACTCTTTCTATGAAGCCAGCATTACCTTGATTCCAAGAACAGAAACAGACCCCACTAAAAAGGAGAACTATAGACAAATTTCCCTGATGAACATGGATACAAAAATCCTCAACAAGATATTAGCCAACCGGATCCAACAATACATTAAAAAAACTATTCACCATGACCAAACAGGATTTATACCTGGGATGCAGGGCTGGTTCAACATCTGCAAAATAATTAACGTGATTTATCACATCAATAAAAGAAAGGACAAGAACCATCTGATCCTCTCAATAGATGCAGAGAAAGCATTTGACAAAATGCAGCATCCTTTCTTGATAAAAACCCTCAAGAAAGTAGGGATAGAAGGAGCATACCTCGAGATCATAGAAGCCATATATGAAAAACCCAATGCTAATATCATCCTCAATGTGGAAAAACTGAGAGCTTTCCCCCTAAGGTCAGGAACAAGACAGGGATGTCCACTCTTGTCACTGTTATTCAACATAGTATTAGAAGTCTTAGCCTCTGCAATCAGACAAAGAAATTAAAGGCATCCAAATCGGCCAGGAGGAGGTCAAACTCTCATTCTTCACAAATGACATGATACTCTATATGGAAAACTCTGAAGATTCCACCAAAAAACTTCTAGAACTTATTCATGAATTCAGCAAAGTTGTAGGATATAAAATCAATGCACAGAAATCAGTTGCATTCCTATACACCAACAATGTAGCAACATAAAGAGAAATCAAGGAATCGATCCCATTTACAGTTGCACAAAAAAACATAAAATACCTAGGAATAAATTTAACTAAAGAGGTTAAAAATCTATACACTGAAAACTGTAGAAAGCTTATGAAAGAAATTGAAGAAGACACACACAAAAGATGGAAAAAGATTCCATGCTCCTGGATAGGAAGAACAAATATTAAAATGTCGATACTACCCAAAGCAATCTACATATTCAATACAATCCCTATCAAAATAACACCAGCATTCTTCACAGAGCTAGAACAAATAATTCTAAAATTTGTATGGAACCAGAAAAGACCCCGAATAGCCAAAGTGATCTTGAAAAAGAAAACCAAAGCAGGAGGCATCACAAGCCCAGACTTCAAGCTATACTACAAAGTTGTAATCATCAAGACAGTATGGTACTGGCACAAGAACAGTCACTCAAATCAATGGAACAGAATAGAGAACCCAGAAATGGACCCACAAACGTATGGCCAACCAGCCTTTGACAAAGCAGGAAAGAATATCCAAGGGAATAAAGACAGTCTCTTCAGCAAGTGGTCCTGGGAAAACTGGACAGCAACACACAGAAGAATGAACCTGGACCACTCTCTTACACCATACACAAAAATAAACTCAAAATGGATGAAAGACCTAAATGTAAGACAGGAAGCCATCAAAATCCTCCAGGAGAAAGCAGGCAAAAACCTCTTTGACCTTGGCCACAGCAACTTCTTACTCAACATGTCTCCAGAGGCAAGGGAAACAAAAGCAAAAATGAACTACTGGGACCTCATCAAAAGAAAAAGCTTCTGCACAGCAAAGGGAACAATCAGCAAAACTAAAAGGCAACTGACAGAATGGGAGAAGATATTTGCAAATGACACATTAGGTAAAGGGTTAGTATCCAAAATCTATAAAGAACTTATCAAACTCAACACCAAAGAAACAAATAACCCAGTGAAGAAATGGGCAAAAGACATGAATAGACACTTCTCCAAAGAAGACATCCAGATGGCCAACTGACACATGAAAAAATGCTCAACTTCACTCATCATCAGGGAAATACAAATCAAAGCCACAATGAGATACCACCTTACACCTGTCAGAATGGCTAACATTAACAATTAAGGCAACAACAGATGTTGGTGAGGATGCGGAGAAAGAGGATCTCTTTTGCATTGTTGGTGAAAGCATGCTGGTGCAGCCACTCTGGAAAACAGTATGGCGTTTCCTAAAAAAACTAAATATAGAACTACTCTACAACCCAGCAATTGCACTACTAGGCATTTATCCATGGGATACAGGTGTGCTGTTTCAAAGGGACACATGCACCCCCATGCTTATAGCAGCACTATCAACAATAGCCAAAGTATGGAAAGAGCCCAAATATCCATGGATGGATGAATGAATAAAGAAGATGTGGCATATACATACAATGGAGTATTACTTGGCAATCAAAAAGAATGAAATCTTGCCATTTGCAACTACATGGATGGAACTGGAGGGTATTATGCTAAGTGATATTAGTCAGTCATAAAAAGACAAAAATTATACGACTTCACTCATATGAGGGCTTTAAGAGAGAAACCAGATGAACATAAGGGAAGGGAAACAAAAATAACATAAAAACAGGGAGGGGGACAAAACAAAAGAGACTCATAAATATGGAGAACAAACTGAGGGTTATGGGAGGGGTTGTGGGAGGGGGATGGGCTAAATGGGTAAGGGGCACTAAGGAATCTACTCCTGAAACCATTGTTGCACTATATGCTAACTAATTTGCATGCAAATTTAAAAAAATAAAAAATAAAACAAGTTAAAAAATTTTTTTAAAAATAATAAAAAAATAACAAAGCACAAAACCATCAATCATAATTCTCATTTCCATCTGCATCTGGAAAATGGACATAGACTTTCAATGTTACCTCTACTAGAAAGTCAGCTCCATGAAGGCAGGAGCTTAATCAGTTTTGCTCACAGTTTTATGACCAGCACCTGTTCATGGCCTGGCACATAGCATGTGCTCAACACATACTATGAATAAATGAACAATGAACAAACATTCTCTAAATGAACTCTAGTCATAGAATCCAATCATGAATCAAAATACCCCCCAAAAGAGCTTAGAACTCCAACTCCAGCTCAGAGGGAAGAAAGTATAGCTAGAGTACAGGGGTAAAAGTGCACCAACTCTGGGGGTCCCAAACAGACCAGAATCTGCTACTCACCCTGACCAAATACAAAGGCAGAGAAAAGAGTGGTGGTGAAACAGGAAAGGACTTTATTTCAGTGAGGCCAACACCAGGAAGACAGTGGACCAATGTCTCAAAGACTGTCTCTGAAATACTGAAAATACTTCCATGTTTATAGAAGGCAAATGAGGGACAAAGGTGGGTAGGTATGTGCACATGGGCAGTAAAGGTCAAAGGGATCACTGTGTTGAGGTCAGTCACAGGTAGGGGTCTTGCTGGCTCAGGGAAGTATTTAGTGCTTGCCCTGGTAGTTTTGGTTTCCAGTAGGGGATGATTTGCCCTCAGAGTCTTCCCCCTGTTCCAAGAGACAAGTTAGAAAGAACCCAACTAGTGGGATGCCTGGGTGGCTCTGCTGGTTAAGCTACCAATTTGGGCTCAAGTCATGATCTCACAGCTTGTACATTCCAGCCCCGCCTCAGGCTCTGTGCTGACATCTCAGATCCTGGAGCCTGCTTCAGATTCTGTATCTTCCTCTCTCTCAGCCTCTCCCTTGCTTGCTTGCTCTCTCTCTCTCTCTCTCTCTCAAAAGTAAACATTTAAAAAATTAAAAAAAGAAGTAAAGAACCCAACTTGAAAAGTTTGAGGTCAAAATGGAGGCAGACAGCTGAAGTCCTCTTTTAAAAGTACTTAACCCTATTTAATACATATATGTATCATTAATTGATGGCTGATTCATAATTTGTTCCTTATATAGATAGCTTCCAAAACTCCAACAGACTTATATGAATATTTTTTAGAGAAGTGCATTCTTTGGGGCAGAAAATCAGTTGACAGTGAAAGTCACATAACTATGATGTTTAGTTTCAAAAGGATAGTATATGGCTAGCACTGATTATTTCTTTAACTTATTTTACATGAGAAACTATGGCTAAGAAGAAATTCAGAGGAATTCAATCTTTATTAGGTTTGGTTTTAAAAATTTAAAGTCCTCCCTTCATATCAGAGAGGACCCTGCCTTCAAAGAAAAAAATGCCCTTTTTCTACAATTTATATATCTTAATGATGTTCAAGTTTACAAATGAACAGAAATTGTTTTTGAGTCAGCAAAAGCTGAAGTTAAGGATCACAGAGAGTAAATGATGAATGAGCCCAGGACTGCTGCTAATGCAAGTTCAAATTTAGCTGTGTCACTTGATAGTGATTTTCAAGTTTTTCACCAAACTTCTCAATTAGAGAAGGAAAAATTCTTATGAAAAACAACACACAACACACACACACACACACACACACACACACACACACACTCACACACTTATCTCCTCAGCATAGTAAATATGGTTTAAATAGATGTTCCATTAAGGCCTAAAAACACTAATGTTTCCATATATGGCCTTCATTATGTTGAGGTATGTTTCCTACAAACCTACTTTGTTGAGGCTTTTTATCATGAGTGGCTGTGGTACTTTGTCAAATGTTTTTTCTGCATCTATTGAAAGAATCATGTTTCTTACCCTTTCTTTTCTTAATGTGATATATCACATTGATTGATTTGTGAATATTGAACCACTCTTGCAACCCAGGAATAAATCTCACTTGATGGTGGTGAATCATTTTTTTAATGTATTGTTGGATTTGGTTCGCTAATATTTTGTTGGGAATTTTTCCATCCATGTTCATCAGGGATATTGGCCTGTAGTTCTCTTTTTCAGTGTAGTCTTTTATCTGTTTTTGGTATCAGGGTAATGCTAGCCTCTTAGAATGAATTTGGAAATTTTTCTTTCTTTTCTATTTTTTGGAATACTTTGAAAATAATAGGTATTGCTTCTTCTTTATATGTTTGGTAGAATTTGTATGTGAAGCCATCTGACCCTGGACTTTTGTTTGTTGGGAGTTTTTTGATTCCTGATTCAATTTCTTTGCTGGTTATCAGTATACCATATTAATTCTGGAAGTTGGTTTATGTGGCAACTTTTTCACTTTGTTAGATGAATAGATGATACCTTCATATTTGAAAACATCAGAAATGCTTTTGCTCCTCTCATTTGTTTTGTTGTTAATTTGTAACTGTGATGGTTAATTTTATTTGTTAACCCCAGTGAGCCTTAGGACGACCAGATATTTGGTCAAACATTATTCTGGGTGTGTTGGTGAGGGTGCCTAGGGATGAGATTAACATTTGAATTGGTGCACTGAGTAAAGCTGATTGCCTCCCTAATGTGAGCTTAAGTGGGTGGGCATCATCCAATCAACTGAAGATCTGAATGGCTGAGTAAGAGGGAAATATTGACTGCCTGATTGTGAGCTGGGATACTGGTCTTCTCTTGCCCTTGAACTGGAATTTACACCATTGGTTCTCCTGGTTCTCAGTTCTTTGGACTTGGACCAAAATATGCCATGGACTCTCCAGGTACCCAGATTGCTGACTTGTGGATCTTGGGATCTTCTCAGCCTACTTGAGCCAATTCGTTATAATCAATCAATCTGTCTCAATCAATCAACCTTTCTCTCAGTCCATATATGTCCTATTGGTTGTTTTCCTGGAGAATCCTGATTAATACAGTAACCTCAGGCTTTTTTTAGTTAAGAAACTCTACCATAACACACCACAGAGAGTACATCATTAGCCATAATTTTGAAAGCTACAGTGTCTATGAGAATTCCCTAATTAATCCCATAGGGCTCAGCCCTCTGGTTATTTATCCCCACTCTGTTAACAGGCCTCCCCTTAACTCCAGTGGGGACTTGTGTGCAGGCTAAAATCAGAGAATTAAGCTCATTCTGCATCTTTCACTTCTTATCTCTTGGAGCAACTCTGTGGGGCTATCTCTCATCTTATTCTTAAAAATATCCTCTCAGATTGGCTCTATATTCCACAGTTAATGATATGCAGATACTAGCTATGTCAGGAATTCACAGTAAATGAATTATTTGTGAAGTGGTAATAAGCTGAGAAAGAGAAAAAAAAGGAAGGAAGGAAAGAAAGAAGGACACAGGGAGAGAGGGAGGGGAAGGACAGGAGAGAAAGAGAGAAAGTCTGTTTTCCCATTGTCTTCCTATGTGGGTTATTTACAGGGTCTCAGCTCATGACAAACTTTCTAATGCCATTGAACTGCTTTCTGGATGGAGTAGAGATTATTTTTCCTTTTCAGAAACATTCAATTTGTAAGCCAGTTAGCTACTTTTAAAAAATGTCTCTCTAAAGAAAAATCTATATGCTATTATTATTTACAAAAATAAGAATTAGATTAGGTATCTAATAAGTAAATTAAAAGCAGTAAAAATTGGGGAGCCTGGATGGGTCAGTAGGTTAAGCTTCAGATTCTTGATATTGGCTCAGGTTGTGATCCCCTGGTCCTCTCTCTCTCTGCCCCTCCCCAGCTCCTAATTTCATGGGTGGGCACTCTCTCTCTCTCAAAATAAATAAATAAACTTTTTTTCTAAAAGTAGTAAAATTTTAAAAACACCATATCTGTAGATACATGATATGAATTTGAACCCTGGGCTTACTGTTTGCTGTGTGGGTAAATGATTTGGGGAAAATCATTTGATTTTCTAGTTCTTTAATTTTCTTCACCCCAAAACAAGATGTTATAAAAATGCCTGCCTGCATCATAGGACCGCTGGAAGAAATTAGATGCTGTATCTATAAAGCATATTAAGTGTCTCATAAGAATCATACGGTCTTTAGTAGCAGGTGGTGCTTTTTATTATAGCCCCACTGACAAACAATAGAAGAAAGAAGAATACAAAATAGAAAAGAATAGAGAAATTACTTGTGTTCATTAACAGTTATGCTCACATTACTTTGCACATGGGTTAGAATCTCCAAAAATACAGAACAAGAAAAAAGGTAGAAGAGGTATCATTAGCCAAAGGATTGCATTAAAAAGACAGGAATGAGATGACAGGAGATAGTGTTTGATGTAACAGGTGGAAAGAAAAGAAGAAAAGATCTAAATATAACTTATAATTTATGTTTGAAGGTGTGCCATGCCTGGCACATAGCAGGCACTAAACAAATGTTTATTAAGATTCTAATCTCCACATTCCAGTGGCATTTAAATTAAGTACCTTCTACCTGCCAGACGTGTAATGTTCAAGTGACTTGGTTTGCACATTTTAGATAGAATTAAAATCTTAAGTAAAAATTTAGAGTGTACAGTGAAAGCAAGATAGAGATAGGGAAATTTCTGGGATTTGTGGTCCTTTTACTATCCATATATCAGTGCACACATAATTTAACAAATAGCAAGTGTTCTAAATGAATGAATTCCTTTTCTTGCACTACTCAAAATAATTTTTAAAGGCCAAAACATACCAATTTAAAACAACTGAATTCCTTTTTACCTATAAAAATCAATATGACATTAGCCTTTCTTATGCAATATAAGCACAATTCAGTAAGTTCAATGCTTGTCCTCAATAATTCTTTAGTGGTGGGGTAGCCTAAAGGTGCCCATCTGTTCAGCATATCTAAGCATTTCAAAACCATTAACAAACAAATATTTCTTAAACTCTACGTTGTCTATCTCTATTTTAGAAGTTTAGAGGAATTCAAGGAAAATAAAACAGTTTATGACCACAAGACACTTATAGGTGGGAGACCTATATATACAGGCATACATGTATCAGTCCTTTAATAAACTGTATAGTGTATAAGAAAGTATATTACAACTGGACAATTGGATATAAACCGGTACAGAACAAGGTATTCATTCTTTGGTCAGAAAAAAATTTAAAAAATAGATTTGAGAAATTAAATCTTTGTACTTAATTCATCATTAAAGTCTTCAGAAAGAAAATAAAACATAAGTAGTCTGGAAGGATAATTAAATCATGAAGCATTAGACCAAAAAGCAAAAGGTATTTCTGCCAGATTATAGAAATTTGCTAAAGCTACCATAATAAAGTACCACAAACTGGTGGCTTAAGCAACAGAGATTTATTGTCTCACAATTCTGCAGGCTAATAGACCAAAATCAAGGTGTTGGAGGGATGGTTCTTTTCTTAGGGCTGTGAAGGACAATTTATTCTGTGCCCCTTGCTTACTTTCTGGGCTTTCCTGGAAATCTTTCGTGTTCTTCGGTTTGTAGATGCATCACTCCAATCTCTACCTTCATGCTCACATGACATTCTCTCCCTGTGTCTGGGTCTACATTTTCCCATTTTATAAGGACAACAGTCATACTGGAGTAGGACCTCACCCTTTTCCACTATGACTTCATCTTAACTAATTACACTTGTTAACAGTTCCATTTCCAAATAAGGTCACTTTCTGAGGTACTGTGTTTTCAAACTTCACCATCTGAATTTTAGGGACACAGTTCAATCCATAACACAGATGAACCATTCTGAGCCAAGTAATTGATTAAATAGCTCTAGGTGACTTGCTAAGGCTTAATGGATGAATAACTGAAAGGCCAGACAACAGAGAACCTTGGAGCCTTCAGGCAACAGAGAACCGTGGAACCTTAGCAAAGGAGCTTGACGTGCTGAACTGGAAGGCACTGTGGGCTCTCAAAGAAAAGAAATGGTGTTTTGTAAACGTTAATCTGGAGAATGGGTCCTGGCTGGGTCAGGAGGGAGTGAGACACTAAAGACAGAATAACTAAGTAGAGGGTGACAGGAAGTAAAAAATATCTGGCAGCAGCAGTCAGAATGAAAGAGATTAAATGAATCCAAGAGGAAGTGGTCTATCAATAAGAGATTATTCCTCTAGGGAGTTCAGATTATACCAAACAATCGCCTATATTCTCGTTAATCTGAGTACTTAATAAGACATCAATTACTGATTTCAGTAATTATAGGTAATATGCAATTCTATGAATGACTCACTTGTACAAAATTACTTTCCTGTTCTTGTGTAATGCCAAAGGCTTGGAGAGCAACAACGCCAACTGTTTAAGGAGTTTGGGAATCCAGAAAAAGCTTCTTCAACATAACGCACTATTGGGTTGACACAATGTAATCCCTGGCAACTATCATGCACCGAAGAGAAAAAGTTAACAAATGAATGACTTCTGAAGACACTATCTAAAATGGGATGCCAAGGTGGTCCTAACACAATAGTGAATAGTGGAATGTCAAGAAGGAAGATATAGTCAAAACATCAAAAGCTCCTATAATTTCATTTTAGAATGAAGACATGTAGCAAAGAACCATTCTGGAAAACATGATGGGCAGACTAATTTTTGACAACTCTTTCAGATTATATGTACTGACAAGAGATGAAGTGAAGGGGAAGTACTGAAATTTTACTAAGAATCTAAAGCGAATGAGGGACACTGAATGGATGGAATTGAATACATAATTTTTAAAAGAAATATGGTAAACATATATATAGCTTATAAGAAATACAAAGGAGGCCAACATACTTCTGAATATTTTACATCCGTTATATCTAAAAGGTGGCCAAGACATCCAATCATAAAATCCTAATATTAAACCATGTTTATAAATACCTAAGGCATTTCGAAACTCATTCATGAACAACAGGTTATCATCTACATGGCTGAGATACTGGAGGTAAAGGAGAGACAGAACTTAAAAGGAAAAAAAGAGGACAGGGAAGAAAAGTGCTTCTTTAGCCCTACTTCCTTTAAGCTACTGCTCTCTTCTTCCTTCCCTTCATAAGAAAACATCTAGAAGGAGTTCTGTCCCTTCATCAGATACATTTTTTCCCATTATGCAATATTCAATGTGCTCCCAATTGGCTTGTGTCCTCACTTTTGCACCCAATTTAGCTATTGCTCTTGTCCTCAATGTCATCCATAAAGTTCCATGCAAAGGACATCTCTGTCTTCATCTTTATTGATCTCTAAGAAGCATTCCACTTGCTTCTTGAAATTCTCTCTGTCTCTTGGTTCCTATAACACCACCTTCTCTTTTCTCTCCTCCTACACTTCAGCCACAATTTTGCTGTCTCCATCACCAAATCATGTTTTCTATAAAATGCTCAAAGTCTGGAGTTTTCAAAAACTCCCTAGTCAATTTCTTGCAGTTCTTCAGCTACCATTTATATGCCAAAGAATCCCAAATTTTATGTACAACTTAAACTTCTCTGAACTCCATATCCAAGTATATTCAACAGGGTACTCAGCTGTGATGTTCCATAGGTACCACAACGCAACCTGGTGATTTTCCCACCCAGTCTGTTTCCTAAGTAAGTAGCACCACCATCTGCCTGTTACTCAGGAAAAGAAGCCTAGGTAGCAACCTTGAAACCTCTCTCCTCCTCATCTCCTGTCACCCATTAACCAGCAGGACTAGTTTTACCTCACAAATGATCTCAAACGCATCCACATCTCCATTTCCATTTTTAATGCAAGCCACCACTGTCTCTCATTCACTAGTTTCCCATATCCACTGGTTTCCCACATCCAGTCTTATCTCCATTCAGCCTAAAGCTGAAGTGATTTATTTAAAACACAAATGTGATCAAGGCACTTCACTCCTTAAAAACTTTCATTGCCTACCCCTTTGTTCTTAGCATGAAACCCTTATTTAGTCCTTACTGTGCCCTTCAAGGCCATGCTGCCCTTCATCCATTTCATCAGGCACCTCTCCCTTTGCTCTCTGCCTTCTATCAATTCTTACAAAGTGTTTCTCACCACCTGGAGGCCTGCTGAGTCCTCTGCTTGGCAAATTCCCTTCTTTCCCATCCTTACTTCTATGCCTAGCTGATGTTTACTTAATCTTTAGATTTCAGAAACAAACAAACAATCAAACTATTTTCTTCAAGCACTCCCACCCACCCAGATCAGACTCTTGTTAACCTATTTCTCTTTCAGGGCATTTGCCACATGTGAAATTAAATGCTCTTTGGTGTAATGAACTGGATGTTATATTTCTTGACTGAGATAATATCAGTTATGTATGTCTTATTTACTGTTTCACCTCTAGTGTAGCCTTGAACAAAGAAGGCATTCAATAAATGTTTGCCAAATGAACAAATGAACTCCAACATTTAACAGCGCTATTTTAAACCTGATCAAGTAAACTGTGGTAAAAATCAATAATCTCAATTACAGTTTTACCATTAAAACAACCCTACAGATTTAATAAACATAATGTAGATCACTTACAAATTATTACTTGCTTATTTTTGTATATAATCATAAGTCTAATTTCTTAGAGGACCAGAATTCTGTAAGACCATCTGATAGACAACATGAACCATTGCATAATTTTTACATGTTGCTTCTAAGAAGTCAAATATCTTTAAAGTTAACAACAATAACAGAATGAAAAGGAAAACCAAATTTGATCACAATACTGGAAAAAACCTCTTAACGTGAATAATGAAAGATACAATATTAAAAGTCCTCATCATGAAAAATTCAAGATCTCTGTAATAAACCGAGTTTTTCCATCATTTTCTTAACTTTTGAAGATTTTTATCTTTAAATGACAAAGAAATAATGTGAAGAAATTTACAAACCATCTTTCAGTATGATCCATTCAGAATGCAAAGTAGCTGCTCATTTGTGCCATACATTTATACATAACAATGATAAAAACCCATTTTCAGTAGGTTGCACTAAAAAGTTATTTAATCTAAATCTCTGCCTTCTTCTCTTAAACTCTTTCCTGTCTCAATAAACAGCAACGTCATCCATGTGTTGTTCAAACTCCTTTAATCCCTCCTCAATTCTCCTCCACAATAAACTATTTGCAAGTACTGTTGGCTCTATTTTCAAACCAACACCAAGAACACGCTTCCTCCTCTTCATCTCCCTTATCATTTTCTTAATCCAGACCACCAACATCTTTGCCTAAACTACTGCAAAAGCCTCCCAACTGGTCTTCCTATTTATGTCTCTTTCTCCCCACCATATTTAACCCATAATCTACAATTTAGTTAATTTAAGGCACTGCAGCCAGAGCCATCCTTTTCAATACAAGTATATCACTCCCCTATTTGAGATGAACCTAAAATCCTTACAAGCCTCCCTAAAATGCCTGGCCCCCACTTCATTCTTCAATTGCATCTAACTGACTCTTCTGCTGCATCACATTATCCTTTCTTTCAGTTTCTAGAACATCCAAGATAGTTCCCACTTAGGGGTTTTCTACTTGCTATTGCTCCTGCTTGAAATGCTCTGTTCCAGATCTTTCTATGCTGTTTCCTTATCATCAAATCTCAAGTCAACTGTCAACTCATCTCCATCAACCCCATAGACTTTCCCTGACCATCTCATCTAAATTAACCCCCAATCATTCTCTATCACATCATCCTGTTTCATTTTATTCCTATTATTTATTACTACCTGAAATTGCCTTCTCTATTTCTATGGTTACCACTTATTCTCTGTCTTCCCCCTAGAATGTGAGATCTGAACACAGGAAACTTCTCAGTCTTATTCACTATTCACTACCCAGTACCTAGAAAAGTGCTTGGTATACAATAGGTGCTCACTAAATCTTTATTACATGAGTGCACATACTTAACCACAACAACAAAAGCAGAAGTTCAAAATAAAAATAATGATCAGAAAATTAAGATCCAGAAAGAGGTATCACATGAATTTATATCATGTGGTTTCATGTTACACATTTTGACAGTATCAGTGGGGCTTATTACATGTTAGGGATCTCAAATATTATAATGAAAATACACTACTAAGTTTCAAAATGAGCATTTTTTTAAAAATCTGCATCATAAATGGAGAAGGAAAGACATATCTTTCAGCAAAAATATAATGGTCTCTTTTGGACTGAATCAGAAACATTTAAAGAAATACTTTGGAAAAAAAAAGGTCAATTTTAAAAATAAATACCAACTTTTAAGGCAGAGAAAATCTATTGAAAGCTAAGAGAAACAACAGAAATTGGTTTCCCAAGGGCCAATAAATCATCGTGTAGCTAAACAGAGGCTGGCAAGTTTATACCTTAGAGGTTTTCTGTCTCCAAGGACCAATGGCACATTCTTGACATTTGGAAAGGATAAGTCTAGAACCCTCCAAATGTCCAAACACCACTGTGTCAGTGTTCTTACTTGCAAGACCCACTAGCTAGTCACATATTTAATGAGAATCATCTAAATCTGTGCCTCAGGGAAGTAATAAATTACTACATGGACTTCCAGGGTCTTTCCTGAACAGTATTTGTGAATGTCAAGGGCCTCCTCACAGTATATGGACTGTTTCCATGAGAGAATAAACTACCGTGGATATTAGTTTAAGATTCTAAAAAAATAACTAGGAATCTATTTACTCCACTGGAGCTATTTACTAAATACCACGGAGCATTAATACAACCACTGAGATTACTCACAGTAGCAAACAAAGATAGCAGTGGTACTTTATCTTCCTGTTAATTGATTGCTTTTGTTCAACAACATTGGAAAAATCTGACTACAATTCTAACTGCAAGCCACAATAATCATGTCAATATGTGAACTATCTGAATATCTAATTATGAAAAAAGAAAGGCAATTTCACAGTGGAAGTATTATTTTAATTCAAGAAACCAGCCATATAACTTATTAGTCTGACATATAGCAGATAGATAAAAAACTTTAATTTGAAAGATAATTATTTTTAGCTGATTAATATGCTTCAAATTAAATTCACTGCTTTTAATGGGCCCATCAACTTGACAACCTGGGAAATTAATAAATTTTGCATGCAGTAATCCTAGGAAATTTATACAGCTGAGCTACACATCATTACAAGGATTACCTTCACAGTAGGCATTGTCCTCTCGAAGAGCCCTAAAACCATCTCGACAGCTACAAACGGCCCTGTCATTCAGATTTCTGCAGACAGAATTCTCCATGCAGTTATGCCTTTCAGAACAAAAGTCATAACCTACAAGAAAAAAGAAACTTATTAAGGTAAATGAAAATATGACAAAACGAATAAATTTTGCTGACTAAATACTCCCTTTGATTTAGAAGCCATTTTTCCCTAAGTTATTTTTTAAACTGATACTTTCATCCATTGTTAGAGAACCACATGCTATGTGTACTAAAAGGTGTTTATGTTTAACTCAGGTGTTTCCTACTTCAAGTTAATTCTGTCTCCTATGTCTTCCTTCTGACTTTAGGTTTTCTAGTCCCTGATATTTGAAGTATAGCCCTCCAAATATCTGGAACAAAGAGAGATCCATGGAGTCCAAAATGAAGATTTACAATATAAAAGACAACTCAGCAGGTGCCTGGGTGGCTTAGTTGGTTAAGTGTCCAACTCTTTGTTTCTGCTCAGGTCATAATCTCATGTTTTGTGAGTTCAAGCCCCACATCAGGCTCCATGCTGTGCGGAGCCTGCTTGAGATTTTTTCTCTCCCTCTCTATCTCTGCACTTCCCCCTCTCACTGTCTCTGTCTCTCTCTTAAAAATAAATACATAAACTTAAAAAAAAGGAAATTCAGTGAGAAAGTAATCTGTGAATTAGAGGTTGAACATTATCAGTACTATGGATAATACAGGCCTGGGCTGGATGAAATATGAACATTATGTACTTAAGAAATGAAACAGCCTGACATCCTTTAAAAAAAAATTGTAAATGTGTCAAAAATGAAAATTATATCATTTTAATTGTCTCTGGAAATCTGCAAGGCAGAGGATGTCCACTCAAAAGAAGGGGAAAAAATTATGAATTACAAAGATTTCACAGATTCCAGAGTCTTTATGAGAGGATGGAAAAAAATGGAACATTTTATAAACAGTGGTACCAGTCAGGGGATCTCTTCTGCCTGTGTGAATCCCTTGTTCAAAGATCTAAGATGCCGAAATGAAAAGTTTAAACACTGGACCCCATACTAAATGGAAATTACATGATTGTACATCATTCAAACAATTTTCCAATTGCCTGATGCATAAGTTATCTGTCTCGTTTTACACTGTCTAATGAATTACAATTTCAGTCCATGTACAGAAGAAAAGAGGACTAGAAAAATGTATTTCATGTAGCTCAGAATAAACTCATCTGCTCACATATAGTCAGGGAAAGACTTTTCACCTGAGCCAATCATGAAGATCAAAGTTCTACACTGGCCCATCTTACTTGTAACCAAATTACCATAGAAGGCTGTGATTCAGTGAAAGGGTGGGACTAAATAGTACCACAGCCAGCAGCATACTCTGGCACAGTGCTGTGGTTGGTGTCCATTCTGATTGGCTGGTGCCTGTAATGACTATTTTCAATATAACCCCACAGTTAAAGTGTATCCCCCATGAAGTGCAACTACAATGTATAGTAAAAAGTTGTGTGTACAACTTCATAAGCCTTAAGAAGGGTGATGCTCTCAAAATGCAATAATGGCATTAAAAAGGGGAATTAAAAAAATGAATTAGTGATTTCTACAGAAATAAAATAGAACAAAGGGGTATGAAGGCCAGAACAATATATAGTCAATAGTGGCATTTAAATCACTTGACAACTAAATTTTCTAGACGTGATTCCTCACAATCTACATTCTCATGTGTAAGGCCCAACCTTTATAAGTAAAACGTTCATTCTCAAGAAGAGAAAAAGAGTTAAAAATGTTTTCTCCTAAAGTCTTTTTCTTTCCTTCTTCTTTAAGTAGCTAAATTGAGACCGTACTTCTTAAAGTGTATTCCATTGTCTTTTTATAATGCCTGAGAAGAAATAATTTCAGTTTAAAAGTCATCTTCATTTTCTACCCCAATAGCTCAGTACCTCATCAATCTATAATGAAAAGTCTCTAAGAAATCACTTCATATTTATTCTAAATTAAAACAAAGTTACTGTAAACACTGGCCCTCTCCTTGAGTTATACACAGAATCAAGAGATCATGTTCTAACACAGTACTAACTCTGCAAAATTGCACCTGTAATGTTTCCAACAATGCTGAGAGGGCTGTGACTAACAACAGGTATTGTGCTAAGGCATTTTTATTTTTCTTTCGTAAGTTTATATTTTTCAAAACTATCTTTCAATTTTTCCCTTTGCTGCATTTTCTCTTCTCATTCTTCAGACTTTGCCCAATCTATGCCATCACTCTCTAGGCCATTCCACCTCTATTACAGTCCTTCCCCAATTTTGCCTGTAAGTAATGCTTAGACCTCTTGTCTCAGCATTGAATATCATGCATACATTCACCATGCAGTATCTAATTGCTGCAAGAATTTTCCAACTATAAGATAATGATGTGATCCTACCTTTACTGTTTGAGGTTCAACTAGGGAGTCCTTTACTTTTTATCAGATGTTTGGTTTTTTGTTAATTAACCCAGAGACGTGAAAGCTAAAACTTTTGTCAATCAAATTCTAATTTACTCTAAACAATGTCAGATAGATATTTTTATTTATTTTCTCAACAAATAAATTGATTGAATCCATTGGTTGTTTTACTGCTTAGATACAAATGCCAGTATCAAAAGACTACCTATTGATAGGTAGAAAATTCAGATTCAGTTAAAGTGGGTTGTTTCCAAACTATAGGTAATAACTTCAAAAACTCAGTATAAGATGGCAAAAACCCACAGCCCTATTACCTCCACACTTGCATTTCTAGTCATATGTGCTTGGCTTTTGGAGTTGAAAGACCTGGATTTACAACCAAATCTCTATTACTTAATAGCTGTGTAAATTACTACTTGTGTAAAGTAATTAACCTTTAAAACCTTTTTCTCATCTGTAAAATTAAGATGATATCTACCTCACCAAAATGTAAAGTTCAAATGAGATCATCTATGTAAAAACATAATAGCACAGTATTTGTTAATAATTAAAGCAACTTGAGTATTACCAATAAGCCACTAGCCAAATACATTGAGATACTTATCACAGAAGAAAATTCAAGTATTTGTTATAGATGGATGGATCTAATCTAATCTAATACAATCTAGCTTTTATTTCCCACTTTGGAAGTAAACTTCAAAGCTACCAAGTTTTCTATTCCTTTTATAAGTTTTTCAAATTTATATGAAGTCCTCTGTTTTTTGGTAAGTATAGATCTTTCTATAAAATATTAATATGCATTTCTCTACAACTGGTTGAATAGGAAAGGGTGAATACAAAAGATTATGAGTAAGAATAATATACATAAAAGGTTATACATAATAATCAGGAGAAAGATAATAAACTTTGAGGTGGTTTTTGTCCACTAGGTCTATTTCTCCTTTTTGTGGGGGGAAAAAAACAGCCCACATGGTTGGTTTGGATGAACCATTCACCCCTATTGTTAGCCCATGTGCCGACAGGAAGATGGACTGTACCGCCCCTTAGGATAATCAATGCATCCTACTGACCTGGACACATTAGTTCCTTCAGGTCTGGGGATATGACCCAGTACAGGCTAATGAAGATGATTAAAACTCAATTATGAGACTTTTGTTCAACTCCTGAAGATACTAAGTTTTTCTTTCACCTACTCCAGTATCATAATGATGTGAGCATAAGAATGTCAGTGGTCTAGCTGAAAACACAGGGAGCCTGAAAATAAAGCCACTTCAGAAGAGACAAACAGAGATCCACCTAGGCAAAGGAGCAGGATTGCAGAGCTGTAAAAAGCTTCTCATAGGAGCCATATTTTCCATTTCTTGCCTACATCGGTTGGATTGGGTGTTTTATTCCTTACACCTAAAAGATTACTAACTTATTTAGATATTATTTTCAGGATGATGGATAATTGTGATTTTTCCAAAATTATGTTTCATGTGCATAGATGTATACTTTTTAAAAAGCACTACTTGCAATGGATTTCTTTTAGTGTGTATTAAAAATACGTGAGGGGCGCCTGGGTGGCTCAGTCGGTTAAGCGTCCGACTTCGGCTCAGGTCATGATCTCACGGTCCGTGAGTTCGAGCCCCGCGTCGGGCTCTGTGCTGACAGCTCAGAGCCTGGAGCCTGTTTCAGATTCTGTGTCTCCCTCTCTCTGACCCTCCCCCGTTCATGCTCTGTCTCTCTCTGTCTCAAAAATAAATAAACGTTAAGAAAAATTAAAAAAAAAAAATACGTGAATCTAACAAATAATGCCATTATTTTATGGATACCATTGTTTGGAATGAAGCTAAATTTTTGAAAAATGAGTGACTAACAGTAGATATAAGAAAATTAACTAAATTATGTTATTAGAAATACACATACAACAAGAATCATGAAGGTATAGGGGCGCCTGGGTGGCTCAGTCGGTTAAGCGGCCGACTTCGGCTCAGGTCATGATCTCTCGGTCCGTGAGTTCAAGCCCCGCATCGGGCTCTGTGCTGACAGCTCAGAGCCTGGAGCCTGTTTCAGATTCTGTGTCTCCCTCTCTCTGACCCTCCCCCATTCATGCTCAGTCTCTCTCTGTCTCAAAAATAAATAAACGTTAAAAAAAAAAAAGAATCATGAAGGTATAATTGAATAATGTGGGAAACTGTATTATCCAGAAGCTGGGAGAAAATCTATACCCACTGAACCTTCTACATATAGATGTCCCTACTACTTATAGGACTTGATGAAGCAAATGCTAAATTAAAGTGGGGCATCCAGGGAGGAGAACTTACTGGTACTGCAAACAGAGAAAGGTGTTGCCAAGGGAGGAGGAAAAAGGAAGAGATGCAGATACAAAAATTCTATAATATAATTTCTGTATCTTTCTGAGTCAGAGTCCTCACTGTATCACCAAGTCTCTGTCATGTTGTAATTCGCTATAACCTTGAAGAGGTTCTCAAACATGAAAAAAGTGAAAAGACCAGTCCTGCTACACTGCTCCTGAGCTACTATGACATAAGATCCCCAGCTGCAGAGTACCAAAAAACAGTCTTGGTTGGATTGGATTTGGTGCCTAGAGATCTGGGGTCTTATTTAGGTGCACAGCTTCGTTTCTGGCACTGTCTGAGCCTCTGGTGGAAAGGCCAGCACTTTCATCTCATGCTCTGCCCCCAGGGAATATTTAGTGACCGTTATTGCAAAACTGACTTTTTTCAGATGTGAACGCAGCATCCTTAGCACTAGGCAGACAGGCCTGGAAACTGGAGGCCAATTATATTACAAATACATTTGTCACAACACATGAGTAGGTGTTAACTCAAAATTTAAGCCTTAAGAACCTGACTTTTTCTAGTTTAAAAGTCAGGGAATGCCAGGAAACGCATTTGTTTATTCTATATATTTGAAATCAGAAATTAAAGCAATCTTTATTATAAATGGTGCTTAATGTTTCAAGAAGAACCAACTTGTCCAATTTTAGTTCCAGCATTATTTAAGCTAGTAGTTCTCAATCATGGCTGTGTAAAAAAAAAAAAAAAAATTAACAGGAGAGGTGTTTTTTGTTATTGTTTTGTTTTGTTTTAATGGTGATACCATGGTTCCATTTCCGATCAATTATATTAGAATCTCAGGGGAGGAGGTGTTGGTCACAGTATATTTCATCACTGTATTTTGAGCGTGTTGTGTAAACACATTAATTTTTAAAACTATAAACAATTTAAATATAACACAATTTTTGTAGCTACCATTTCCATTTCTTAACTTGTTTTTTTGCAATATATCAGGGCTCTGTTAAAAATAAATGGATGTGATCAAGGCTTCTTTTGATATCTGAAAGGCCTTATCTCAGCTACTCACTCAAATCTTGTCCTAGCCAACCTTGTCTAACTTCTAGACCTCTTGAGAGGCTGTTTACCTCTCAAATCTCTAAGTAGCTCCTGGATACTTTCAGGGGATTAAAGATGGCCACAAATTTTTAACACTCTTATCATGATGGGGTCTATTACCCCCACCCCTCTTGATTCTGGGCTGGCTTATAACTCTTTCGACCAGAGGAATATGGTAGAAGTGATGCTGTGTCAGTTCCAGACCTAGTCTTTAAGAGCTCCAAACCACCATTTAAGAAGTCCTGAGATTACATGCAGAAGGAGAGGGTTTCAGATGTACCCAGTCTTCCTGTCATCCCTACTGAGATGCTTAGCGTATAGTGAGTATAGTGAGGCCATCTTGAACCTTCTAGCCCAGCCTAGCTGAGTGACCCGAGTTAACACCATGTGGCAAAAGAATCACCTGCCTGGGGCGCCTGGGTGGCTCCGTCGGTTAAGCGGCCGACTTTGGCTCAGGTCACGATCTCACGGTCCGTGAGTTCGAGCCCCGCGTCGGGCTCTGTGCTGACAGCTCAGAGCCTGGAGCCTGTTTCAGATTCCGTGTCTCCCTCTCACTGACCCTCCCCTGTTCATGCTCTGTCTCTCTCTGTCTCAAAAATCAATAAAACGTTAAAAAAATTAAAAAAAAAAAAAAGAATCACCTGCCTAAATGCCTGACACACAATATTGCAGAATATAATATAATAGCTGTTGTTTTAAACCACTGAGCTTTGGGGCAATTTAGCATGCAGGAATAGCTAGCAACTCCAAATGTAGTCTCACTGACCAGTAATATCAGTATCATCTGGGAGCTTATTAGACACACTGGTGTTTTTGGCTCCGAGCCAGACCCACTGAAGTAGTATCTACATTTTAATAAGATCCCCATGTCATCTGATGCACACTGAAACTTGAGAAGCACTGGTTTAGTCTACCTTTGGTTGCCAAAGAAACTCTAGTCAGGCTGCAGGGTGCGTCCAGCTCCCAAATCAAATGAGTGGAATGTGCATTTTTTTTTTTTTTTAATGTTTGAGAGAGAGAGACAGACAGAGAGCGAGCAGGAGGGGGACAGAGAGGGAGAGAGGGAGACACAGAATCTGAAGCAGGCTGTCAGCACAGAGCCTGACATGGGGCTCAAACTCACGAACTGTGAGATCATGACCTGAGCTTAAGTCGGTTGCTTAACCAACTGAGCCACACAGGAGCCCCATGTGCATTCTTGATTCATATCAAGTTCCACACATGCTCTGTTCAAGATGCTGGCTCAGGCAATGTGAAGATGAAAACTGAAATGGCCTATCTACTTGATATAATCTTTTTTAGTAGTGTTCCTTAGCTGCTGAGAGCTGTTTTGAAAACTTGAAAGTGGATCAATACTTGGTAGACGAAGTCTTAAACCACTTTGAAATGCCCAAATAGCCTTTCACAGAACTGAGACTTTAAAACTCTTAATTGAATGAATGGATGAAAGAGCTAAAAGGAAAACAAAACAAAACAAAACTGCACCACTCTGTTAAAGACGGGGGCCTGGGTGGCTCAGTGGGTTGAGTGTCCAACTCTTGGTTTCAGCTCAGGTCATGATTTCAAGGTTCATGAGATTGAGCCCCACATCGTGTTCTGTGCTGACAGTATGGGGCCTACTTGGGGTTCTCTCTCTCCCTCTCTCTCTCTCTCTCTGCCCATCTCCCACTTGCTCTTTGTCTCTCTCTCAAAATAAATAAAAATAAAATTTAAAAAATGGGACAGGGATATTATGTCTGCTTTTAAAAGACAAGGTATAAAAGAAATATAATGGTACATGTTTTATAGTTTCTTTTTCTTTTTCTCCTCCCCATTTAAACTTTCCTTTGCATCATCATAAAAGCCATTATTCAAAAAGAGCTAATAGCTCATACAGGGCAGTACCCTATACAGTACCAACTATATCAATTATGAGCATCTACAATATCCCAGGTGTCATACTAGGTGTTAAGGATATAGAGGTGAATATTAAGAGCTAGCCCTGTTCTCATGGTGCATAGTCTAATAAAGGAGAGAGATTCACAAATGATAATTTCAATAAAATACAGACAGACCCGACTTAGGATGGTTTGGCTTATAAGTTTTCAACTTTATAATGAGCAAAAGTGATATACATCCAGTAGAAACTGTACTTTGAATTTTGAATTTTGATCTTTTCCTGGGCTAATGATAAATGGTACAATCCTCACTCATGAGGCTGGTAGGGCCAGTGAATGACAGCTGCAAGTCAGTCATGTAATCACAAGGGTAAACCACTGATACAACCATCTTGTATCCATACAGATGTGTGTTTTCACTTCCATTACAGCTTTCAATAAGTTACATGAGATATTCAACAGTTTATTATAAAACAGGTTTGGTATTAGAGGATTTTTCCCAGCTGTAAGCTAATGTACAGGCATACCTCAGAGATACTGTGGGTTCAGTTCCAGGCCACCTCAATATAGCAAAAATCTCAATAAAGCAAGTCAAGTAAATTCTTGGTTTCCTGGTGCATAGAAAAGTTATATTTACACTATATTGTAGTCTATTAATTATGCAATAGAATTATGTCTAAAAAATGTACGTATCTTAATTTTTAAATGCCCCATTGCTGAAAAATGCTAGCCATCTTCTGAGCTTTCAGCAAGTTGTAATCACTGATCACAGATCACCATAACAAATATAATAATGAAAAATTTGAGATATTGTGAGATCTACCAAAATGTGACACAAACATGAAGAGAGCAAATGCTGTTGGAAAAATAGAGCCAACAGACTCACTAGACATAGTGTAGCCACAAACTTCAATTTATAAAAACACAATATCTACAAAGTACAATAAAGTGAAGCATAATAAAATGAGGTATGCCTTTCAGTGTTTTGAGGACACTGACTATAGGCGAGGCTAACCTATGATATTCAATAGGTGAGATGTATTCAAATGCATTTTTGACAACAATATTTTCAACTTATGGGGTTACAGACACATAGCCACATCATAAATCAAGGAAGACATGTACAGAAAGACACATATAATCTTGCTACTGGTAAGGATCTTAAAGAACTGCACATCATCAATCTTTTAGTTTAATTTTTGAATCTACAATAAAATACCAAGTTTTAGAACTTAGCATAGAATATTAAGTTAGTGATGGGAAACTCACTGCCTCCTGAGGCAACCCACTGCATGTATGAATAGATCAAATTTTACTTTTTTCTTTATAGTTAACTGAAAATCTAAGCCCTTTCTACTTATTGGTCCTAGGCTTATCACCACAGAGGCAACACAGAATGAGCAATGCATGTCTGATGGCCTCACACTTTTGAGGAGCATAGGTGTCCATGAGTGGGATGCCTGGGTGGCTCAGTTGGTTAAGCGTCTAACTCTTGATTTTGGCTCAGGTCATGATCTCACAGTTCGTGAGTTTGAGCCCTGTGTCGGACTCTGCACTGAACAGTCCAAAGCCCGCTTGGGATTCTGTCTCTCCCTTTCTCTCTGCCCCTCCCCTGCTTACACCTGTATACTCACTTTCTATCTCAAAATAAACACCTTTAAAAAATTATGCAAAGTCAATTACAAAAATAAACAAAAGAGAAAGAGTAAACCAAAAAAAAAAAAAAAACAACAACCAACTGAAAAACAAAAAGAAAAAAGAGAAAGAAAGGAAAAAGAAGACTAATAAAATATCTCAGCCCTGTTGTGTCAATTTCTCCAGCAGCGTCACGCTGACTCAGAACCAGCACACAGAGAGTAATTCAAAGACCCAGAACCTGAGATAGGTATAAGACACATAGCAAAGATGTATGGAAACACCTTGATTTTAATTCAATAATCATAATAAATATTCTGTGACTACCTACTATCTACTAAATTGGGAAATAATACTGTTATTCTTTGGAAATAACTTGCTTATAAACATTTTTATTTCATGTCAGTTAAACTTGATTCCAACAATGACGCATGCTCATGGATCTTACTTTACAAAAATGTCTTACCTTTACAAACTTTGCAACAGCTATGAGACAAGGTAATCTGATGAGACTCTGGACAATCCAAAGCAGGACAGCCTGAACTTTCAACCAGCTTCATGGTTTGGTCCTATTAGACACAGAGAACAAATGCTTGAAACTTCTGGATTAGGACTTACTAAGAAGTTCCCAGGTCCAGCATCTTAGAGGACTCTGCTTACACAGGGGTAAAATTTTCCTCCTGACAACTTTGCACAGGCCATAGGCTCACTCACAAATTAACATTAAATCATAATTGGAAATCCTTTAAAATGGATAAGCAGCTCTTGGAATAGGAGCATACTACATTGCAGCCATATAAACAATTTGTCAAACATCTAGGGAATCCTGAAAAATTCTTTTAGTTTTACAACACATTTGCACATCCAGATGACAACTGTGGTACAAATACAGCTTAAATTAGATCAGAAGCTCACTGTGAAAAATGAATAAATCAATAAGTGAAAACTGAGCCCTTTCAATATCCTCTTTCAAAGTTTTCCAAACTGTTATGAAGAGATTCTCACAGGCGATTTTGGTATAGAGAAAAAGAAGGCAGAATTTGGTTGGCTTCTGTACTGTCAACCTCCTATCTCTTAAGAACAAAGAGATATAGTCATCAACTATAGCAGCATATAAGTAATAAAATAACTGTTGGAACTTGTAGGCTTCCATTTTAATACTGTTCAAAAGCTTAGTTAGATTTTTAGATGTCATTTCTATTAAGTATTACTCTTACAGAAGAAGTACTCATTTCAACATCTCCTCTTCCTGTAGTATCTATAAAAAAGAGATTATAATGATTTGAAAATGATCCTATTAAGAAAATGGCCAGACCATACAACCCTGTAATTCTACTTCTGGGTTTTTTTCCTCAAAAAAAAACAAAAACACTAATTCAAAAAGACATATGCACCCTGATGCTTACACAGCATTATTTACAATAGTCAAAATATGGAAGCAACATAAGTCTACATTGATAGATGAATGGATAAAGAAGATGTGAGACAGACAGACAATGGAATATTACTTAGCCATAAAAAAGAATGAAATCTTGCCATTCATGACAACATGGTCGGACCTAGAGAATATGGTGCTAAGTGAAACGTCAGACAGAAAAGACAAATACCATATGATTTCACTCACATGTGGAACCTAAAAACAAAATAAACAAAAACAGAAATAGACTAATACAGAAAACAAATTGGTTGTTGCTAGAACAGAGGGGGTCAGGGGATGGGCAAAATAGTTAAAGGAGATTAAGAGGTACAAATTTCTAGTTATAACATAAATAAGTCGCATGGGTGAAAAATACAGCATAAGGAATACAATCAATAATATTGTAAGAACATTGTATGGGGACAGATGATAACTACACTTATCGTGGTGAACATTTCATAGTGTATATAATTGTCAAATCACTATGTTACATACCTAAAACTAATATGATAGTACATGTCAACTACACTTACAAAGAAGAGAAAGTAGTAGGAGACATGTACACAGAGGTGTTAAATGCTAGTCTTCCTTTGGTTTGACAATAATGTCCACCTTGGGAATCTTATTTTCAGAACCATAATGTTTTCTGGGATTAACTATTAAAGTCATAGACGCCCAGGACATACTTTCAAGGCCACAAAACTGAAAATACAGGAACAATCAAGGACTAACCTTGACATCCCAGAAAACAAAAGCTTGAGAGAGCTGTCAATTATGTAAAGGTATAAATACAGAAACTACAGGGCCCAAAGGGAGAAGAAACAATGGAAGTTCTTAGTGTAAAGAGTTTAGTCAAGGACTACAGAAATTTATGATAATCTGGTACAGCTGTGCTGTACAATCAATAGCCACTAGCTACATGGAGCTCTTGAATACTGTAAACATAAAATACAAGATTTGAAGGATTAGTATGACAAAATAATGTGCAGTATTTCATTAATAATTTTGATTACATATTAAATGCTAATATTTTGGATATATGGGGTTAAATATAGAAACCCTAAATATAGAAACCCAGCACAGCTGTCTGTGCTGACAGCTCAGAGCCTGGAGCCTGCTTCAGATTCTGTGTCTCCCTCTCTCTCTGCCCCTCCCTTGCTCTCACTCTGTCTCTATCAAAAATGAATAAATGTTAAAAAAAATTTTTTTAAAGGTAACATTTGTCCATTCACTCAGTATTTACTTTCAGAGTATAGGCATTTCCAGAGTTGTTTACATACAGACTTCTCAATAACCCAATTTAAATGAAATCATTTTATAGCTATCTTAAAATCAAATTGGCAACAATTTCAGTAACTTTCTAAGCCATAATTATCAGTATTATAAAACACAGTGATCAGATGAAAAGAATACACACACACGCACGCACACACATGCGCGTGCGCGTGCGCGTGAGCACACACACACACACACACACACACACACATTGAGAAGTTTCAAATGCCTCAAGATTTTTAAATTTAGAGGTGATGTTTCAAAGTTAGAATTTACCAGTAGAAACCAGCTGAGAAACGTTTTCTACTTTCCTTGAAGTAACTTTTCTCCAATTCCCTTTTCTTTATTTGGAATTACTAGATCTCGCTCTAAGTCTTCCAATCCTTGTATTTATAGTGGGACCTACTTCACTCAAAACAGTGTTGGGTGTAGGGATGCTAACAGGGGAAAATCCATCTTAAAATACAGGGTTGGGGTGCCTGGGTGGCTCAGTCAGTTAAGTGTCTGACTCGACATCGGCTCATGTCATGATCTCACAGTTAGTGGGTTGAAGCCCAACGTTGGGCTCTGCACTGGCAGCATGGAGCATGTTTGGGATTCTCTCTCTCTCTCTCTCTCTCTCTCTCTCTCTGCCCCTTCTCTGTTCTCTCTCTCTCTCTTTTTCTCTCCCTCTCTCTCTCTCTCCCTCTCTCTCAAAATAAATAAATAAACTTAAAAAATTAAAAAAAAAAAGACATACAGGATCAGTACTTCATGTTAATGTCCATATACCTTAGCTCCCTTGTCTTTAAGATGGGGACCTATGCACTACAGGAAAGCCAGCTTAAAGCAAAAGAAGTGGCTAAAGTACATTATAATGGGAATGAAGAAATCAGACCTCTCATTCTGGAAATCAAATCTGTCACAGTCTTGCCTCTTTTATGTTTCCTCCTTGCTTATCTCAGAGGACTTCTAACCTAAGATGCATGAAGTATATAGCTGGCTTCTTTCAATTTATCTTGGCAAAATTCTTAGGATTTTCCTTTCCCTAACACTGAATAATCATATACATGCTCACAGTTTATCAGTGGTGCCAACAGCATCTTCATTTTCTAGATAATCTGTGCATACTAAATCACCCCCAAAAAACATGTACAGGAAGCATTTAAAGAAAAAAATTAAGGATCAAATGTAAAGGGAACCCTAAGGCAAATACTGTATATGCAGTTTCCTTCAGCTGGAATATCGCTTGAAATATAACCTTATGTCAAGAAATATAACATTATAAAAAAGCAAAAATGAAAAGTTTTATGAAACCCTATTTACTTTTTCAGATAGTAGGTCAAGCAGCAGTGATAAAAAGAATGACATTTGCTTCAGAAGCATACTTAAGACCATGGCAGTAAATTTATAAAGAATTCCCCTTCTAATCACTTAAAATATTCTTACCAAAGGGATTAAGAACAATATCAGTCTTATCTGCATCCAAAGCTAATTTTAATTAGGTAATTTTTATGATTTTCCACTCAACTAAGTGATATTTGCCACATGGGTCAAAAACCATGAGTGACAACAGGCTGAGTCTAACTTTATCTACATTTTCTTCACAGGAGGGAGTTTGAATTTGGAAAAATAAGACAACTTCATAAAACATTAATTGGACAAAACAGCATTTTTTGTTTACTGGGGAAATTATTTTACAGCCATTCATTTATATGTTTGCAAAAATAATGAGAATTTCTATTTGAATTATAATTATTATCTTAATTTTTTTCTTTGCCTTAGAGGTTTTCAAGATATTACAAGGGTGAGGTTCTACAGAAATATTCACTGAGTTTACATAATAAAGAGGAGTTTCCTTACCTTACATTCATAGAGAACACACACTCCAGAAGAGGAATAAACTGTATTTCTTTCTCCTTCAAAGTAGGTCCGTCCTTGAAACTGGCATATTGCTTTGGAATAAAAAATACATATATATTTATTTTTAATTTTTCTTTTGGAAAAATAGTTAGGAGGTGTTCATATCATATTTCACATGGTCTTAAGGCTTTTCAAAGTGGCTGAATGATCATAAACCTAAATTCAATCTAAACATAAGGCATATGTAGGATCCAGTTATTGTTATGTCCATTAAGTTCAGAGAGTAAAATAAGGAACAAAAATATAAGGACAATGACAAGTCAGAAGTAGACTCTGAAAACACGAGAGTTGACTCATGCCTGCTAGATGATGTTCCACTTAGGGGATATCAAGCAGGTGCTTGAAGCAGCTATAAATCATGGCAAAATACAAATATGAGAAAAGTGCATTTTTTATATACCATCACAGAATTCTAAAATAAAATTTTAAAGGCAGCTATTTTAACTTCTGCACATACATTAAGTTTTATATTTTATTGGTTAGCACTATTTAATTTGTAAATGTATGTAGGTTAGGGCACCCTACTTAGGATGCTGAAAAATCTTAATCTAGGTCTGCTTTGTTTCCATCACAGTTAGCTAAAATGTTACTAGAACTTCAGATTCAATAGGAAAAAATTTGTAATTAGTGAAAATACATAGAAATTACCAAATTTTTGAGACTTCCAAAATACTTTCAATTCATATAAACGTTTCGTCAACAGAAATTGCTTGTTTTGAAATGAAGGTTTCATACCAGTTATGTTAATTCATCACCTAGAGACAGCTACCCTGGAGCTAATGAAACCAAACTTTCAGAATCCCCCTCTGGCTTAAACCCCTTTATCAGACTCTGAACTAACTTTTGTTTTTGCAATTATATATTGTTTTTCTTTTCTTTTCTTTTTTCTTTTTTGATAGGGCACTCGATACTGTGGATGCTATGGAGCTCCATAAATTCTAGAAAAAGACCAGTGGAATGGATCATCTGATAAGAAAAGACTCCAGCAGTTTGTTGACCTTGTTTATTAAATCCAATTTTTAATTTTAACTATACAGACTTTACAAAACGGATGTGTACATTTTCTTTTAATTCCTTTGCGTGAATTTGAAGAAAGTCTCTCTTCATAATTCACATATCCCTATAACCTTTAAAAGTATCAAGTTATTTTAGCACTTTGCTTTAATAAATATGATTTTTGCATCATTATTGTAAAAGAGTACCAAGTTGCCTATAATAATTGGTAACAAAGAAATTAAATTTTATTAATATTAAATATATACATGGTTGTACAAATACTCATTTAAAATGTAAAGCAACCTACATCCTTAGTGAAAACTTAACCAATTATTTAGAAGCTGCACATTTAATGGAAAGCATTTGTGTTGTTAAAATGCTATCTTCAACTGATCCCCTTACTCAGCTTTTATTAACAAATTTCACTACATAATATATACCACCAGTGAATTGACTTTGAATTTTTGGAGCATGCTAGAAAAGAATATAACTTACTTGCATAAATTATGTGACTGAAAGGCTGGCTAAAGCTTACACACTTATGAAAATTCAAAAGGAAACTAGAGAGGTGTCAGTTGTATACTATCTGTCATATTATGAATTAAAATAGCATGTGCATTTACTTACAGAACCTAATTGACTGTAAGATATATCTGTTCAACATACAATTTTTAACTGTGCTTTTTTTCTTATGAGATCCAGTAGCCTCAAAACACCAAGTTCTGACCTAGTGTGTGCAATGATACTTAATAAGTACCACATTTTGTAAGATCACGAGAAAAAAATAAAACCTCCTTACTTCTATTAAGTACTTGCCATTTGAAGGTTTCTAAGCCTATTTTATTATATGACTTGATAACTGCAGCCTATTCAAGTCCAAGGGTATGTTGGGGAAAAAAAATGATATTCCAAGTCTTAGAACAGAAGGGAAAGGAAACTGTAAAAAAAACAAGGTTTAGTTCTCCGTATACAAAGTCTTATGATAATTTAATATTCATGTAGAGCAAATGCAGCTTCTGTTGTTAACTCTTAATTCAAAAGACTCAAATAGGCACCTTGTGGGACAATAGGGCACCAAATGGAGCCTGGCAAAGGGAGAAAGCCCAATAATGAATGAGATCACAATTGCTTCGTTTCCTTTCAAGCAACAAGCACAAACAGGGTGAACTTGGCTTAGGGAGAACCCAAAGTGAGTGATTTTTGCCTTCTTTACTGATCAGTTGCTGTGGTCTTACCTAGTAAGGCCATCACGGTATATATATATTTCCCCGGAAATATATATTCTTTAGCGGAAAAATGTTAAGAAACTTAGAAATTTTATAATCTTTCCTAAAACTACTTCAAGGAATCCTGGAAAAGCCATGAGGAAGTCTCTGGGACTTAGGAATAAGTTCAAGGAGTAAAAGTCATATTAATTTATTAATACATTTAACAGATATGTACTGAGCTCTTAGTGTATGCCAGGCAGTCTGCTAGGTAACTAAAACTCAGAGAGGAATGAGACATGATGCATGCCCTTACTATTCAGTAGGGCAGACAGACTCATCCACAGCTAACTATAATAAAAGACAAATTGAAGTCCTATAATTGAGAAAGTCACAAGTTATATGTAAACACAGGAGACTGAGTGGTGAACTTCTGCAAGAGGACAAAAGGAAACAAATGGGCTGGTGAAGGACTCAAGACTGGCAATAGCGGGAAGTTATCACCACGATAGGGCTAAGTAACAAGGGCAGGGACTGGGTTTTACTGGAGCCTAGTCTGGGTCAGCATTATGGGGGAGAGATGCCTAGAGGGAACCATAATCAAGAGAGACACAGCTATTGCCAGAAATGCTGCCTCGTGCAGGGAAGGAACAGGGAAGAAATGTGGCCAACTCTCTCTCCTCCTGCCCTCTAATTTCCTGCCAGTGCATCCCATTGGCAAAGCCTATCCAAAGCCTATTGGCAAGGATACCAAGGCAATGCAGCAGGCTCCTGGGGCACAGAGTAGGGCAGGGAAGGAGAGGGAATGGAAGTGGGATAATGAGGCACCCGGGAATGACCAGCAACCAGCACACGTGGCTATCATATTAATTCACTTCCAACCATGAAGAGGTCTCATTTACAAGGGTAGCTTGCTTAGAAAAGCATGAGAGAGTGGAACAGAGAGCAAATAAATTTGAAGAGAAAAATAGAGACATTAAAAAAAAAAATGCAGATCCACTTTAAGGAAAAATGAGGTAGCTTCTCAAAATGAGGTTCACAGGCAAGAAGGCAAGATGAAGGAACTAAGTAAGCTCTGGAGAAATCAAGTGTCAAAAGAGAGGTGGGAAAGCAGATGAGGGCTATGCCTGGATTTTGACCAAGGCCAGCCCCTGCAAGCATTAGAGACAGAGCTTTGGAGATCATAATCACTGTGGCTACCACAATACTGTAAAAAAAAAAAAAAGAAAAAAAAAAAGAAAAGAAAAGAAAAGAAAAGAAAAGAAAAGAAAAAAGAAAACATCTCTAGAATTCCTAACTGAACTGTATCTGGCTGCTTACTCTTCCCCAATAGAGCATGAAGTAATAGAAACCACTTCCATAAAACAACAAAGGAATGATCATTTTGCTGCATTGATTTCTTTAATTCAATTGCATTCACGTGTTCAAATCAGAGACTTCATTCTTTCCTGGCTTTGGGGTGTGTGTGTGTGTGTATACACATATAGCATTAAGGTTCTTGTGACATAACCCTGGATTCTTACGTTCTGAATTATTTACCAGGCTTCAAGTAGAATTTTATCAATAAGGCTACATTTTTCAAATATCTATGCTGAGTGCTTTATTGTGTATATTACATGCATATTTTTAAGATCAGAAGTTTGGAGGAAGATGGATATTCATTCATTCATATAGGCCTATCACCTTGCAGACTAAGAAGCTAGGCCCCCATGAAAACACTGCAACTACTCTTAAGTTATTAATATTAACCAATTTCAAATGCATATTTCCTGTGACCCTCGTATATGCTGCTGTTTGCATAACTCCAAGGGGACAGCATTCATATCATGGCTTATGTGAATTATGTCACCCAGAATTATCCCACGCACTGCCTATTCAGCCATAGGTGGGGACATTAATTAGAACTTGGGGAAAGTCAAGAGAATGATATAACAAATGGTACACATGTTTTACCAAGGCTATATTAAACATTACTAGTTACATAATTACTAGCACTGTACTTATGAGAGAATCTGCAAAAGCAATTAAAGTGAATTATTTTCACTTCATTTTCCCCCCATTTTAACAATTAAAAAGAAACGGGAAGACAAGAACTAGTACAGATGCAAATTTGAAAGTCATTAGTTGCAAAAAGTGAACACAAGTTTTATAGCACAGATTGAGAAATGGATAAGTGAAAGAAGCCAATAAAACTCTAAAAGTCCTAAGTCACACATTAAAATCCCGATTGGTCATTAATGCAGAGAGAAAATGCAGATCCCTCTAATGAGATTAAAATCAACTCCTGCCAACCTCTGTAGAAAAAATGATCCAAATTTACCTAAAATATATTTTAGAATAGGGGCACCTGGGTGGCTCAGTTGGTTAAGCGTCCAATTTCGGCTCAGGTCATGATCTCACAGTTTCTGAGTTCGAGCCCCACGTTGGGCTCTGTGCTGATGGCTCAGAGCCTGAAGCCTGCTTCAGACTCTGTGTGTTTCTCTCTCTCTCTCTCTCTCTCTCTCTCTCTCTCTCTCTCTGCCCCTCCCCTATTTGTGCTCTGTCTCTCTCTTTTTCAAAAATAAACATAAAAAAATCTTAAAAATATTTTAGAATATAAAAACTGAAAGAATATGTATTTCACTTCTAAATATTTCCTTGCTCACTATTTATTTAGCTTTTCCTTTTTGTTACTAGATTGACATATAGGAGTCTACTTTAAAATTCCCAGTTGGTATCAACACCTTTAAAAATGATCCAATACAAAATAAAAGTTACAAAAAAAATTAAACAACAAAACAAAAAGGGGCACCTGGGTGGCTCAGTCGGTTGAGCATCTGACTTGGGCTCAGGTCATGATCTCACGGTCCGTGAGTTTGCGCCCCATGTCGGGCTCTGTGCTGACAGCTCAGAGCCTGGAGCCTGCTTCAGATTCTGTGTCTCTCTCTGTCTCTGACCCTCCCCCATTCATGCTCTGTCTCTGTCTCAAAAATAAATAAACATTAAAAAAAATAAAAAAATAAACAAAATAAAAGTTACAGATACCAAGAAGAAAACCAGCATAATTCACTTAGATGAGAAATGAGACTTCTGATTTCTTTAAACTTCTCTTTGAAAACACCAGGTATCAGTGGTCTTTGGATTGCTTAAGCTGTCTATTCAGGGCAGAGTTGTATAAAGTAGTGGTTTTTATAAGGTTTTCTTTGAAATCTTGATCTCCTCTGGGAGGACTCTGAAACATCCCATGTACAATGCCAGTTATCTATTCTGGGCCAACATGATAGTTATTTGTTGGTGATATACAAATCAAAGCTGCTGGATGAGAAAATATCTCATTAACTATAATTATGTATGTTTGTATTTTTACTATAGCTATTTAAAAAGAATGTACAATAAATGCATTCACGAGGCAGCCTAAGGTTCTATGGAGTCAAGCAAAAATAAAATGTAAAAGTGTTTCAGTATTCTTCAAAGACTCCAATCAGCCATGCTGCATTTCTCCAGCCCACAATCTTCTTTTTGTAATCTGGACTCACTTGGAGTCCTTTCTTAACAATAGGGTTGTAATGAAAGTCTTGAGCACTGACTGCTAAAATTAATTTTTCCCTCTTCTACAATGCTTAAATCTCTATTAGAGCACTGAACACACTTTTCCTTTTCTGTTCTAGTTAGTTACACACTTTTTTTTTAATCTTTCCTACATGAGAACAGGGACAGTGTCTTATTTGTCTTTGGATCTTATTCAGCACCCGGCACTGGCCTTGCATAATAAACTGTACGGGTTTGTTGAATTTCTTGGTAAGTTCTCTTCCAGCTTACTGTTTGATGAAAAGCCTGAAAACAAGTGCATTGGACCTCTTTGATCTTCACACTTCTCTTTACATTTGGCCTTATCCTTTGATTTTGCCTCTTTCTCATATTCTATAAATCGAGTCTCACAGAAGTATTTTGCCCTTTTTGTGAAATGGCAGCTTGCTTTCCACTGCAACGGAGCTGAAGCGTCTGAAAGGAGAGCAGCTCTGCCTACCAGCCAATGAAAGAACAGCTGGCTCCTGCCAGAGCAGTAACTTATTAACGTGAAGAATACCAGGTAACATGTATGACCGAAGTCAGCGTGGACACTTTGATGACAGAACTTCTCCTTCCTCTCCATAAAGCCAATTTTTAGGAGCCAATGCTATTTAAGATGATCAGAATTTCAGAGGGTTTAAATAATTCACAAATTCATTAATTATACATGATCGCTTCCTTTAACTAAATCTCATTAATTGGGAATTTAGTTGTTTGCAAAACTAATATTAGAGTTTAGGAAATGAGATCCTGAGAGTAGTCGTGCAACGCTCCTGTCCCGTTTTATATATATCATGTCCTTGGGCTTCTAAAGGATCAGAGAGCGTTTCTCCTAGGGGGCCTTAATTTAGGTCAGTAGCCTATTCTTCCAAAAAGAGAACGACCCTGAAACACCATAAATCTAGCAGTAGTGAGGGGTTAGGAGGCAAAGGATAAAAATAACTACCAGAATAGAACAAAAGCAAAAATTCTAGCACCCTGTCCAAATCAGCCTTTGGGTTACAGGGCTATATACTGGGAAAACAAGAATGGGATATTTGAAGATAATAGAAAAAGGCCAAGTGGATAGCTGGAAGGAAGGAGTCAGTGCTTTTTTCTCTAATTTAATTTTACCAATTTAAATTGCAAGTGACATATATTCTGAACTTCATTTCATTTAGGTAGCCTTACTCTTGATCCTGGCTTAAATACCATACAAGGGAGTCTTTTAAAAAGACACTGTAATCAATTCATTTAGTCTTCTGGGGATAAGAAAAATAAATGTAATGAGCAGAGGTAAAACTTGGAGAAAAATATAGAATTTGCATCAGTACACGCAAACTGTGAAAATGACAGCATGAATACACATGAGGCAACAGGTTTTATCACTTTACAAAGAAAACATAATGTAAACTACAATAAGGAAAAGTTCACACATTGTCAGTTTCAAAGCCAGGACTAGAATTCATCTGACAGTCCTTCTGTGTATCTTTCCTTACCACCAAACATCCAGTGAACTCAGTCAAAACTTGAACACCTAATCTTTGGTTTAACTTTCGGAAAACATTTTTCCAGATGACTGACACCTTTGAGATACATGTTGTTTCAATATTATAGTGAAGAGATGTTGAACATAAATGCTTTTTGTGTTGTAAAGCAGGACCCTTTTCATATAAACCACACATCTGTGCTCAATTAAGAGATTACGAGTAAAGACCCTGAAACAGGGATTGTGCAGTCTTAACCTCTTGTGTACACACAAAACAAAGAGGCAAAGTGTTGAGGGGGGTAGCTCTTTAAGGAGGACATATTTTAAATAGTTTTTTTTAATGTTTATTTATTTTTGAGACAGAGAGAGACAGAGCATGAACAGGGGAGGGTCAGAGAGAGGGAGACACAGACTCTGAAACAGGCTCCAGGCTCTGAGCTGTCAGCACAGAGCCCGACGCGGGGCTCGAACTCACGGACCGCGAGATCATGACCTGAGCCGAAGTCGGCTGCTTAACCGACTGAGCCACCCAGGCACCCCAAGGAGGACATATTTTAAACGCAGTTTTCTGAGAGGTGTATTAATAACTCCTTCCATAATGTGAAGAATATGAGCCAAGGGAATAGGAGAAACTTAAGGTTAAAGGGAGCCAACTCCATGTACCAGAAATGCAGAAGAGGCAGCACAATGAGGAAGAAGGAGGGAGTAGAGGAAGCAGCAGAGGACAGAAACATTTAAAAGTATACTTGAGATGGAGCAGGAGAAAGGAAAGCAGAAAGCAACAAAATGCTAAACTAGAGAAACAAAATATTTTCAGAAAGAGTTTTGTAGCAAGAAAGGCAACACCTGGTGGAAAGGAGGATTTATGGTAACCTACTGTCGGCCAAGGGCTGTACTAGGCAGATGCCTTCCTGTCTCCCAGCCGCATTTAGCCAAGGATGGGAAACAGATGAGCACAGGCACAAGTAACTCCATGCAACTCTGAGGTAGTGTGGGAACAGAAAGGGAGAACAACGTCTTATAAGAGCATAACTGGAAATGCTTCTCAGTGGAGAAGCATGCAAAAATCAGCACTGAAATGTTTTAATATGATTTAAGTCAGGGTAAGAGTACTCATGATACATTCAGAGAATAAAATAGAATAATAATCATAATAATATACTTAGTATCCAGATCCTAATGGACATCTACTCAGGATACCTATATAAGCTGGAACTGATTTATTATAAATTGATTTTATAACCAATTTATATGCTCCCAACCTGCTAGGCCAACAGTTCTCAACTGTGGATGCATATTAAAATCACTTGAAGAACATTAAAACTCTATGCCCCAGGTGCATGCCAGACCAATTACAAAGAATCTCTAAGTATAGGACCTGGCCTCTTTATTTTATCTTTTTTAATGTTTATTTATTTTTGACAGAGACAGAGACAGAATGCAAGTGGGTTAGGGGCAGAGAGAGAGGGAGACACAGAAGCAGAAGCAGGCTCCAGGCTCTGAGCTGTCAGCACAGAGCCCGACGCAGGGCTCGAACTCACGAGCTGTGAGATCATGACCTGAGCCGAAGTCGGACGCTCAACCGACTGAGCCACCCAGGTGCCCCGAGGCCTCTTTATTTTTAAAAGCTGTCCAGACACAGCTAAGCTTGAAAACTATTTTGCTATGCAGATAAAAACAACAACAACAACAACCAAAAAAAAAAAAAACTCGGAAAGAGAATAATACAATTAATATTCAAATAGGACAGTCACACAGATATTCAGTAGAAGCCTTTTACCCTATGTTATTTGGATAGTTATTTGGTCCATTGTTTGAAAGAAATCAGTTAACGTGAGAAGTCACAGACAACAATACATACGTACCCTAAACATTGTAATTTAAAACACAAACCCAAGGTTTTGAAGTACAACATATTTCTTTAGTATAGATTCTTTGATTGTGCTTCATTGCATACTTGGTTATATAAATAAAACAGGACTACCTATAATTTCTAATTTTTTTAAGTGGACTAAGATCTTTGCCAAGCAATCTAAAGAGGGATCATTCTAATCCTATTCCACAATATTTTACAGTTGTCTTACTGACATCTAATTGAAGAGTATATTTTTCAGTAGTTTGAGTTTAGCAGCTTTTTTCAAAGCACTCAACTCAATTTTTATTTAAAGAAAACATTTATTTTCACATTCATATTTCACTGATTTATATATTATATATTACTTACAGCAATTCAATAATATTACAATTGCAAGACAAATACAACTGACATAAACAGGTTTGGTAACACCTACCTCTTCATTAGCATGAGAATCATGTTTGGGAGCATAAGTGTACAGACTTAACCCCAAGTTCAGTTGATTTGTTTTTTTCAACAAAGCCAGTGGAAATTGTGGATGAGTGCTTCTCACTTCATCTGGAGATCCTATTTAAGTGAAGATCCTGATTGGGTAATTCTGGGGTAGGGGCTGAGATTCTGCGCGTGTAACCTGTCTCCAGGTGATACAGATGCAGCTGGTCCAGTGATCACAGTTTGAGCAACAAAATTGTAGATCACTATTAACCCTGCTTGCATATAAGAATCACCTAAGAAGATTATTGAAAATACCAACGTGTGGAACCCAGACCAATTAAATCAGAATCTCTAGGAGAGTGGCCTGGGCATCAGTGGTTTTTAAGAGCATCCAGGTGATTCCAATGTATGATCAGGGTTGCAAATCACTGTGTAGATTAACCCAACTAGTCAATTCAGTGGGATTTCAATTCAAATCTCCATCTTGGACAACATCAGAGAGTGACTCACAGTATGTTACTATAAGAATCTGGCCCAAACTATTTTATTCTTACACTATAATTAAGGATAACATCAGAAACCTACAGCTCTATTTCCAGTGGTTTTTCTTAACTTCTAAATAATTTACTTATGTTTATAACTTCAAAAAAAGTAATAAAAGCCATGGAAGCGGAGGACAAGGGAGAGGACGAAGAAAAGGGTGGGAAGGACAGAGGCTGAAAGGGAGTCAGAATTCAAGTACACTGTAAGACTCGAGATGGAGCCTAATTAAATACAGCTGTGCTTGTATTTTGGGACAGAATATTTGTTGAAATACATTTTCCTATTTTCAGACAATTTTCCTCATTTAGGAGGCTAATTAAGTAAAATTTTCTACAGCTATGCTAAATGAAACATGGAGGTTAAAATGTTAACTACATTAAGTCTGGAAATAAGAATTAAATTACCCCCAAACTTAAAACACTTCTCAAACACTTGTCAAAATCTGATTACATTCCTTGCAAAAGCCTCTGGAATTAAGAAGTGAAAGAGCTTCCAATAATCTTTCATGCCTTCAAAGATGTTATCATGTGTATTGCTATATTCCTCCTCACCACCATGTATGTAGAAGGAAATTATGGAAATGTTCATTCTCATTCACTCACTCAATAAATACTTCTTAAGTAGCTACTATATGCCAGACACTGTGCTAAGCACTGCAAACAGCAGAGAACAGACACAGATCTTTCCCTCACAGAATCTGCAATATAGAGTGAGACCCAAGAATGGGTAACCAGGAAAATAATAATAAGTCAGGTAACACTAAGAAAACAAGCAAGAGTCTGAGGTACTGAATAACTAGTAGGCCATTTTGGATTAATCAGAGAATACCTCTGGACAGAGATAAAATTTTAACTGAGACCAAAGGCTGAGAGAAGCTAATAGGGGAAGAGTGATAGAAAAAAAAAATTCCAGGCAAAGGTGGAAATTAGCTTGGCTTATTTTAGAAACTGAATGAATTCCAGGATGGAATTTTCTACTTACCTATTATTACTGAATTCTAGACTATTTCTACTGTGGTCATATGGTATATCCTGTATAATTTCAATTCTTTGAAATTTGTTGAAATGAACTTCATCATCCACTATAATCAATATCTTAAATGTTTTATGGGTACTTAAAGGAATATGTAAACTGCACGTTGGGAGCATAATGGTCTATATATGTTTATTAGGTTTAGATTAAGTATATTCAAGTGATCTGCATCCTTAATGATTTTTTTGTGTGTTTGTATTCTGTCAATTACCACAACTTCGCTCTATGGATTCATCTATCATTCTTTGTAGTTTTGTCAATTTTGTATCATATATGTTAAGGCTATATTACTAGGGATATACAAATAAAATTTTAAATTGCAATTTAAAGTGCTATGTCTTGTGATTTGAAATTTTCTCATTATGAAATTACTCTAGTAATAATTTTTGCCTTGTGTGGGGAATAAGCTTAGATATTCCCTGGGCTTACACCAATGGCATAAGGAATTACAAAGCCATAGGATGCTCACACCCAAGCGTGGGTAAACAAGATAAGCACCCCAGAATAAAATAGGGAGGGGCAAGGGCCCCCAGAATAGAGAGGGAGGGGCAGAAGCCCCAGAATAGAGAGGGGCTCAAAGGCCCCCAATACAAAGGTATATGAGGTAAGCAAGATCAGGCATTTGGGGCAAAAGTGCCCCCCAATTTAGTATTATAGCAGAAAGCTGCTTTCATGAGAGGGAAGGACCAAATTAGGTGAACAGGTATATAAGGCTATAGACCGCCTTGCTGTGGGTAAATCTGCCCAGAGGGAAGCATATTAGCAAAAGAAAATGTGCCTTGTTAACCCTGAGGTTATTTGCCCTATCTGTCTTATCCCCTAGGCTAGCTAAGATTAACAGACACCATGCCTCCTGTCTACCATTAACAACCATCTGCCTCTCTGCCCAACACCAGGATTTTGGTTTATATTGACCCAAACCCCAAATACTGTGTATCTTCAAAACCCCCTTTTCCCTCATGCCCATGAGTTAATGTTCACAGATTCATTGTCTCTTTGTGCACGTCCATCACATTTATAAGCCTTCTGATCTTAATAAATACGGAGCAAGGACCCTTATTCGGGGCTCTTGTCTTTTCTCAGACATTAGCCATCACTCATATTTTAATTTTGCATCCCACTCTCTTGCTGGCCAAGAGAGAACTTTAGACTTAGAAAGTTTACAACACCTTGAAGTCTACTTTGCCTGATATTAATTAGGAGAAACCGGCTTTCTTTTCCACACACTTTTACTGTCCTTTCCTTTTAACCTTTCTGTATCCTTATGCTTTAGATATGCATCTTTTAAATGATATAAAGCTGGATTTCATTAATTCAGTTTCAATATATTTATATTTTAAACTGATTGTTTAGCCCATTTACATCTATTGTAACAACTGATATATTTAATTTTTAATCTACTATCTTATTTTTTGCTTTCTCTTTTCCTGCCTGTGCTTTCTTTCTCTCCCCCTTTTATAACTTATTTTGGATTATTTTTTCATCATTCCATTTTCCCCTACACTCAGTAACACATTTTAACATATTTAACACATTTTGCTCCCAACCATACTACAATGTTATTGTATTTTTTTAATTCTATAAATTCTTAAGTAAGATACTACATATAAAACACCAAAGGCAAGATCCATGAAAGATAGAATTCATAGCTGGACTTAAAACCTCATCTCTGCAAAAGATAATGTCCAGAGTATTAGAAGGCAAGCCACAGACTGAAGAAGATATTTGCAAAAGACACATCTAAGAAAGGAGTGTTATCCAAAATAGACAAAGAACTCTTAAAACTCAACTATAGGAAAACAATCTGATTTAAAAATGGACCAAAGAAGATAAGCAGATGTCAAATAAACATATGATAAGATGCTCCACATCTTTATGGCATCGGGGAAATGCAAATTAAAACAATGTGATACCACTACACAACTATGAGAATGGCCAAGATCCAGAACACTGGTAACACCAAATATTGGCAAGGATGTGGAGCAACTAGAAATTTCATACATTGCTGGTAGGAAGTCAAAATGGTACAGCCACTTTGGAAGACAGTTCAGCAGTTTCTTACAAAACTAAACATACTCTTACCATAGGATCCAGCAAGTACTCTCCTTGGTATTTACCTAAAGTAGTTGAAAACTTATGTCCACACAAAAACCTAAATAACAGTTTTTAGCAGCTTTATTCATAATGGCCAAAACTCAGAAGCAACCAAGATGTACTTTATTAGATGAATGGCTAAACTATGGCATAGTCAGACAATGGAATACTGTCAGTGTTAAAAAGAAATGAGCTATCAAGTCATGAAAAGACATAGAGGAACCTTAAACACGTATTACTAAGTGAAACAAGCCAATCTGAAAAGGCTACATACTGTAAGATGCCAAACATTACATTTTGGAAAAGGCAAAAACTATAGAGACAATAAAAAAATCAGTGACTGCCAGGGACTTGGGGGATGAATGAATAGGCAGAACACAAAGGATGATTAGGACAGTGAAAATGCTCTGTATGATAATGATGAATAAATGTCATTATACATTGCATAAACCCATAGATTGTACAATACTAATATTGAACCTGAAGGTTCACTTTGGACTTTGGCTCATTATGATGTGTCAATGTAGTTTATCCTTGGTAACAAAGGTACCATTCTGACGATTAATGTTGATAATGGGGGAGGCTCTGCATGTATGGGAGTATGGGGTATGTGGGAAATCTCCATACCTTCCTCTCAACTTAGTTGTGAACTTCAAACTGCTCTAAAAAGAGTAGTATTAAAAAAAAAAAAAAGGTGATAAGTCTATTCATTACTCCCTTCAAAGTAATATTGTCTCCAGCTTAGATTTTTCTCTGTCTTCAATTTTGACAACAAACTTTGTCTGAAGTTTCACTATATTGTGTCTAGATAAGGTTTTATGTTTATTTCTCTTTCATAGGCTTCACTAAGGTATTTGAATCTGCAGATAGATGTCTTTTATCAGTTCCAGGAAATTCTCAGCCATTTTTCTTGGGATTCACATGAAATGTATATAAATATTCTCCTACATCCTCCCTGTCTTCTTCCTTCTCTTCAGTATATTTCATCTTTTAAAAATGTTTTGTTCTGACCTCTAGATAATTTCTTATAATGTATTTTCCAGCACACTAATTCTATCTACTCTGTTGTTAAATCCATCTTTTGAGGCTGTATTTTTCCCAGTTATTATATTTCTTATTTTTAGAGTTTCTGTTTCTCATTTTTAAATTAGCTATCTTGTTTTCCTGTTCCATGAAGATAAATCCAGATTTACCTTGTTATTTCTGTAACCATAATGTGCATAATGGTACTATATTAAATGTTGGTTAATTCTCATCTGACACCTGTGCAGTCTGTTTTTGTTGTCTGTTGTTTCTTCAAGTTCTTATTCTTAGTGTTTTGTTTTCTAAGGTGTCTAATAGTACTTGAAAAAATATTTCTAAGAATAACTTGAAGTCTTGGATGAAGGTAGATTACTCCAGAAAGGAGGTTCATTTTCTTTCACCAAGTGCATAATACATGACCTTAAAGTAAATCCAAGGCTTGAGATCCCCTGAACAACCACAATGTAACTCAGACTTCATGTCCCAAAGGTGCAGCCTTTTAAATTTTTTTTTTTAAGTTTTATTTATTTTTGGGACAAAGAGAGACAGAGCATGAATGGGGGAGGGTCAGAGAGAAGGAGACACAGAATCTGAAACAGGCTCCAGGCTCCGAGCTGTCAGCACAGAGCCCGACGCGGGGCTCGAACTCACGGACCGCGAGATCATGACCTGAGCCGAAGTCGGCCGCTCAACCGACTGAGCCACCCAGGCGCCCCAGGTGCAGCCTTTTAGAATGCCAGTTTATTGGGTTTCCTGTATACTCACACCTTATATATATTTGCTGGGCTTTTACATCTGTCCCCTTTTCCCAATAGGCCATATAAAGGAAAGCTCAAATTTTCTGACAATGAACAAAATCTCTCATAGCAAAAGCAGCTTCACTGAACATTTGCTTCACTGTGCTCTCTGTTTTTGGGTTTCTCTTCATTTTTGTCTGGTAATCTCTTGCTATTTTTTCCAACTTGAAGATGTCTTTTTTTTTTTTTTAATATTTGTATCTTCCTTTCTCAGTTGCTTTCAGAAATGGTTGATTCAAATAACTTAGTCTTTCTTTACCCAAAATAGGAAATTCCACTCACTGCTTTCATCTTTTTAATTGATTGAAAACAGGAGTATAAACACTCTGTTGATGAAATGAAGAAACTCTAAAGTGAAGACTAATAACAAAATTTAAGTAAACCAAATTAAAAACAAACACTTAATCCAAACAAACAAATAAATAGAAGCAGGCAACTCTATTAAGGGTTGCTAAACAAACAAACAAAAATTTTGACTCCTACAGAAGGCACACTGTCTACAAATTACAAGACAAAAACTAAGATTCTAGATTTCTAAAGTGCAAAGTATATACTAAACAGTGTTCAGCATCAAACATATGCTAGGGTCAGCCCTATTTTTAAAAAATGTGACAACAATCAAGACATTGGCATCTTCCCTAGATATTTTCTTAATTATGCCACTCTTTGCTAGAATGTAGCTCTGACAAATTCAATAGTAGTCAAAGTGAGACCGGAAAAGAAGTGACCCCCAAATGCCTACTACTAGAAATTGATCCAGGCTAATTGCCATGAGACAATTTAAACTTTTAAATTAATTATTCTTATTGTTAATATTTTGCAAATCTTATTTGAATATAACACTTTTATAGAGTAATTAGTTATAGAATCAACAAATGTCTGATTCATACCCAGTCTCCTGCTGCCACAAAATTTTAAGAGAAAGATGATATATAATGTAGTACTGACTTCAAGCTTATCTATTAAAGCATAAAATTAATGTTTATTAAAAGTAATAGAAAACTTCCCTAATTTACTTCATGAATTTATGCATTTAAATTACTATCATAATTATTCTCATACCTATCTACCCATTGACCATATTTATTTACTGTTATGCTTTATTTTTAATGCTGTCATTAATTACCTAAAATGGTAGAATTATTTTTTAGTTATTCAGACTTTTATCAAAATATTTAGAGCCAACAATGTTTTTATTCTATAAAAAATATTTAAAAATTCTAAAATACCCATACTGTACTAAAATTAGTTGTTTTCTCACTTTTCAGAGTATAGTTGCTTTGTTTAATATAAAGCATACCCGTTCTTTTATATTTTATATTAGTCTACATCCCCGAGGTGTAGCTGCTAACTATCTCTTTACTTGGTCATGCATAATTGCTCAGAATACAGCAGTATCGGCCATTGTAATAACTGGAACAATCAAATGGTGTCAGCAAGCCCACATTTAGTTCATAATCAATAATTAGTTACAATAACAAAACATCTGTTTGTTGATAAAATTATGTCTTTTTAATAGACAGACTCAGTATTTGACCACTCCTTCCACATTCCTTTCCAATTTTTCATGGAAGACATCTCTAAGACTACTGTTATTTTTATTTTAGTTCTGAGTCACCTTTTTTTCTGTGATTGTTTTTTGGCACATACTTCCCATTGCTCTGTAACAATCCCCCACAATAAATACATGAATTGAGCACTTAGAGCACTGTTACCTGGCTGCATAACAATTTTGATCGACCTGCCATCATTAAATGTGCCAGTGCTCACAGAGAATCTTTCTTCCATTCTTGTGCTGGTTCTTCTTTTAAAAAAAAAAATTAATGTTTATTTATTTTTGAAAGAGAGAGACACAGATTGCGATCTGGTGAGGGGCAGAGAGAAAGGGAGACAGAGAATCTGAAGCAGACTCCAGGCTCTGAGCTGTCAGCACAAAACCCAACACAGGGTTTGAACTCACGGCGGTGAGACCACGACCTGAGCCAAAGTCAGAGGCTTAACCAATTGAGCCACCCAGGCGCCCCTTGTGCTGGTTCTTATACACAGGTTTTGCTCTTCATTAATTCCATACTGTCATTTAATTATTAAACTAAGTCTTCCTCTCCAACTCTGCATATCCTCCCTCCAGTATTCAACCAAGAGAGAATTCTTGCTCTCCAGGCCCAAACAATCTAATTAAAACCCAGATAGAAATGAGGACAAAAAAAGACAAAAGGACGGCTACAGAGAAATGTGTGACCAACTACAAATTAACAAGATAAAAATACAGACCGGCTACTGACAGACTCAATAATGAAGTCATAGGAACCAGCTGCTACTATTGAAGGAAGACCTCATAGCAAACAAAGTTCCAGTTTATTGAAATCTGATTTTCTTTGGGAAGTCTTCCCTGTACCACCTGAATGAAAGGGTTCCTGTACTCTTTGAATCCACAGCACTTTCTACATATCTCTAACATGGCATCCAGCACATTATATTGTGATCATTCCTCGCTGAACTGTAAAGTCATTAGAAATGCTGCTATTATTGCAGCACTCTCAACAATAGCCAAATTACGGAGAGAGCCGAAATGTCCATCAACTGACGAACGGATAAAGAAATTGTGGTTTATATACACAATGGAGTACTACGTGGCAATAAGAAAGAATGAAATATGGCCCTTTATAGCAACGTGGATAGAACTGGAGAGTGTTATGTTAAGTGAAATAAGTCATACAGAGAAAGACAGATACCATATGTTTTCACTCTTATGTGGATCCTGAGAAACTTAACAGAAGTCTATGGGGGAGGGGAAGAAAAAAAAAAGAGGTTAGAGAGGGAGAGAGCCAAAGCATAAGGGACTCTTAAAAACTGAGAACAAACTGAGGGCTGATGGGGGGTGGGAGGGGGGGGAGGGTGGGTGATGGGTATTGAGGAGGTCACCTTTTGGGATGAGCACTGGGTGTTGTATGGAAACCAATTTGACAATAAATTTCATATTAAAAAAATAATAATAAAAGAAATGCTGCTATTATTGTGTTCATATCTCAAGTATCTAGCCAAGTTCCCAGAACTTAAGAGTTTGTTCAGTGAACAGAAAAGTGCCATCTCCCATCTCTCTCCTACTCATTGACTACCATAATTCAGAAACACTGGCATTTAAAGTCTGAGCTCATTTTGGCTTGGAGGCCCTAATACTTGCTATTTTCTCTTTCTAGAATGCCCCCCCCCAGTCCTCCCACATTTTGCATATTCATCCTTCTGATCCTAAATGCTACTTTTGTAGAGAAGGACTTCTTGAATTCCAGTGTAAGTTAAGTCCCAAGATTTGCCTCTCACAGTACCTTACACTTTCCTATATTGTCCTTATACAATTTGTAATGATGTGTGTGTGTATGTGTATCCTTAACGACAAAATTAAAGCACAAGATAAAAAATAAAAACAAAGGCCCATGGATTTTTTTTTCCAAAAGTAGTTTCAGAAAAGAAAACTGAATATTACTTATATGCCTCAATGGTATGAAATACGGAGTTCTGAGAACATGTACAGACATCAAGATTAGAATTTCTTTGGTCAAAATGGCTTGTAGTAGTCCTGAGAATTGACTCAAGGTTGATAACTATGGCCCACGGGACAAATCCATCTGCTACTCCTTTTTGTACAGCATGAGAGCTAAGAATAGTTTTCACATCTTTAAATGGCTGGGTGAAAAAAATCAGAAGAAGAAGAATATTGCATGACACATGAAAACTATATGAAATTCAAGTTTCAGTGTCAATAAACACCTTTTTATTGGAATATAGCCATGCTTGTTTGTTTACATATTATTTATATGCAGAGTTTATATGTAAAGACAGAGTTTAGTAGCTGCAAAAGAAAACATGTGGCCTGTAAAACCCAAAAATGTTATTTTCTGGCCCTTTACAGAAAACCATTTTCAACTTCTATTCTACTCAAGTTAAAATTCTAGGCCACACACAGTAATTCAATTATCTTTGCCAGTGATTAGTTGATTTATGGGCATGTGACCCAATTTTGGCCAATGAGAAATGAAAGGAAACCTGTGAAAAGACTTCTGGGAAAAATTTTCTTACCTTTAAGAATATCATAGAGATACAGAGAGGTGATGTCTCATTTACTCCTCTGGATACACTTTACCTGGATGTAATTCCTAGAACTGTTATAATCATTTGGCTATGCTCCTGAAGATCAAACCAACAAACAAGGAAGGTGGAAAACAAGAAGCAAAAGTGGATAGGACACTGGCATAACTTTCCTGGGCTGCTCTGTCTGTGAACTGCTTCTCACATGATATCATAAATTTTCTCTCTCTTTTTCTTCCCCCAATTTGCATCAGGGTTTTCCGTAACTTGTAGTCAAAGATATACACAGCTAAACCCAAAATTGTATGGCATAGCATTGAACTATATGGCATGAACTAGTGAAAAAAGAAAACTTGTGACATTTATTATAGGGAGAGACATCTATGCAGTTAAAAATGCAAGATTCAAATGCTAAGAAAAAGAGTCTACAATAGGGGATGGCAAGAGGTTTGGAAACACAAGAGGTTTGGACAAACAAGAAAAAAATACACATACACACTAATAAATATTAACTCAATTTTCTTTACTTTTGGACTTAGTTTCTTCTGTACCAGTTATTAGTTGGTATGCTATCCCTCTACCATACCAAGAGAAGGTCTAAAATTCACACATGCCCCATTTTGCCACACATGCCTTTGAATTTCAGAGAAAGGCAGGATATGCTTACAACATGGCATACTAGTTATGAAGCCATTCATAACTGGCAACCCATTACCTCTTTGAACTGTTCTCTCCTTTGCTCACTCTGTTACATGTCCTTCCTTGCTGTTCTTTAAGCACACCTGGCAAACTCCTACCTCAGGACCTTTGCAGCTCTCTGTTTGGGATGCTTTTCCCCTTGATGATCCCATGGCTCACCAGTCCTCAAGTCCCTTACCATCCACAAGTCTGTACATGAATGTCACCTGAATGAGATCTTCTTCCCATCTAAAATTGCAATTTCTCCCCTGCCTCCCAGCACTTTCTAGCTCTCTGCTTTTGCTTTACTTTTCTGTTTTGTACTTAGCACTATCTAACTATTTACGTATTTTTATTAACTGTATTCGTCAAATCTAAGATGCTTTTGATTATAAGATACAATATTATGTGTTGTATCACTAAGAAAAAAGCTGCCAATTATAAATGTAAGATGGTGTTGAATAAGCTTCATGACCATTTCAGCAATGTTAAAATGTGAGAAATTGTGCATCTTTGACTTCATGGAATAGGGTATTTTCTTTATTGTATCTCTCTCCCACTCCATATGGATGTGGATTTTTATCAGTTTGGTTCACTGCTATATCATCTGGCACATAGTAGATGATAAATATTTATTGAATGAATGTGAAAGAACTAATGAATAAATGGATAATTAGACCCTTAAAAAAATGGCATACTAGAATGGCAGCACATGTCAAGCAATAGCAAATGGATAAGAGATAAAAGCTCTGATCCAGGACTGATATGGTTAATTTATATGCTCATATATCAATAACAACAATAATAGCTAACACTTAATGTGGCGCTTATTATATGCCAGGCAGTGTTTCAAATTACTCTACGTATATTAACTCTCACTCTACCAATAAATCCTCTTGACAAACTGAGGTCACTCAGATGGTAAGCAGCAATGCCAGTATCTGAAGCCAGATAGTCTTGCTCCCTGAGTTCAGAGTTTTTAACCAATATGGTATGCTGTCCCTTATCTGATTCCCAATTTTCCCATCTGTACAATGAGGGTTCTTCATCAGAGAAGCAATAAACTCTACAAAAATGTGAATAGAATAAATTACTAGCATTTAGTACCAGCAAGATTAGAAGTCACATTAGCCTTTTTCATAAATTTCACATTGAAGGGCACATTTGTCACTATTGTCATCTTAAATACAAATAGCATTAACATTCATATAGGCTAACAAGATCTTACATAAGTAAATTGTCCCTTTATTCTTTTTTGTGTCTGAATTATAGTCAACAACAACAAATTCAGCCATTTCACAATAACTATGCTTTCATAAAACATTGGTAAGAGCATTAATTTTCCCTACGCTTTAATCTTTATAGAAAGGAATCATTCCTTCTTTTGTATTTCTTCATGATCCTATGTTTTATAGAAATAAAAGAATTAAAAATTCCATCCAGTATATTCAACAGACTATGTATCTCTTCTTTAATACTTAAAACACTAAAAATTACCCATGCAAAGGAATCAAACCTAAATAAATCACTGTTGGTATTATTATCATCACATACCTATAATGTGGCTTCAAAAGGATCATGTAAAAGACTGAGTGTTGAGAAATACTTAATTTCCATGGCATTACAATCAAATGAAGCATACTTTGCTTATTGAATAGGATTGGAAACATCCACACAGCTTTGGCTTATATAAACCAAATTCTTTAAACTTGGACAGTATGGAAGCAATGAAAAGATATATCCATTTACCAAATTAAAATGGTCAGAATTTAAGATCAGCTTTCTAAATTAAGTATGCAAACAATAAAATCAAATGCCAAAGAGGGAACAGTAAAGACAGGCAAAGAGAGAGGAAGAAAAAAACAAAAAAACAAAAAAACAATTAAAGTTAATATTATTCCATTTTATGGGACTTGTATCATGGTAAATTTGCACACACTCATAAATTATTTAGAGACTATGAAAGGCAAAATGGTTCTGATAGAAACAGAGATTTCAGCATTAAATTAATATCACTCATGCTACATTAATCTTGCATGACAATATCAGTCCTCTCAACAGAAAGATGACTCCAAAAGGACTAACTCTGATATTTTATTAGCATTGACAAGGGTTTAAATCAAAGATTGACAGATAATGAGCCTCTCAAAGCTGCCTGTTACTTTAGTTCAGTCTGTCCCAGCAGGTTTAGCTAAGGCAAACTGCAAAAGAAATTTCCTTGGAGGATTTGGGATGGCTGGAGCTACTGTAAAGGTGAGAAGATAAATAATGCATTATCAGCTCCTTTAAAAAATTATTTATTACACATATTCAATATTTTTCAAGGTTATCTCCATTTCCTTCTACATTACCTTACCCTTTCTCTCAAGTATACTGAAATACAGGGTGGGGTGGGGGGGCGGGGGATAAGGAATATACATTTGTTTTTCTTTCTTTTTTTTTTTTTTTAAAGTAGGCTTTATACTCAAAGTAGGGCTTGAACTCACAGCCCTGAGATCGAGAGTCTCATGGGGCCAGGTGCCCCAAGAACATAAATTTCTGTCCTCATCCTATTATTTTTCTTTATTCTAATATATTTTGGACACTTATCTTCCTCTCTGGCTTTCCCCATCCAGGACATATATAGCACACATCCGAAATTACAGCAGTGCAGAAGTGTGCCAGGTGACTCCTCTTCTTGTTCATACATGTGATTTCTTTTAACAGTTCCATCCCCTATAGAAGAAACTATTTAGTAACCTCCTGAGAAGAGAGAGTAAGAAAGAATTAATTGCTTTGAGGATCATTACATGTATTTCCAAGATGCCATTAGGCCTAGCTAACAAGAGTGAGATGATGCCCCCAGGGGAGCAGGAGAGGAGAGGGGGATAGTGAAGGCATTTTTAGAACAACTGTCGATGGTTCATGGGAGAAAAAGAGGTATGCCATCACTCAGATTTAGTTATGCGAAAAGGAAAATTGATGCCAAAAAGGAGACATGGCCACAAAGTAAGCACTGTCTTACTCACTATGGGAAGCCTGTCATTTGGTGAGTATACATGACACTGGAAAGGTGGTAAATATTCTCAAACAACAAGATTATTACCACCAAAGGGGGAAAGCAATTGTATAAACCATGAAAACCAGCAGGAAACTAGAAGGAATAGAAAATGAGAAATTATAGAGGGGATTCCAAGTACATATACCAAGCTCTGTGTAATGTGCATTCCAAGAAAGTCCTCTCCTGAACAAGGGATTGAAGCTACAAAGGTGTCCTTCTTCAAAAAGAAAGAAAGCCACTCAAAGGATATTATGTTTACCTTTTCCACTTTTTTTCAAAAATAGAATAAGTTAACAAATGTGTATTGCTAAAGATCAGATGAAAAGGGGAGGGTATGTTTCTTTATGGCTTCTAGAGCAGATGGTGTTCAGAGTAGCCCATAATTATCTTGCAGAGTGGATAAGAAGGGGAAATTTTATTAAAATTTCAAGTTATGACACTTAATTTTAAGAATTTCATATGGAGGTAGATATTTTCTAATACATTAATGCTAAAGGATTCACTGATGGAAAACAAGAAGTTTTAGGAGCTTTATAAAGCCTATGGGCTTTCATGTGGCTATGTTGCATAAGGCAAGCAAAATCAAGCAACTCCAAAATTCCATTAATTCTATTAACAGGTGTGAATAACCAAGACTAAACAGCACTAATATAAGATAACCAGAAATGTGCATTACCAGAAAATTCACTATGTTCAGGTGAGCATTACTCATGGAAAAGGACTCCTTCTCTTTCTTTCCTCAGTGCCACTCTTTAAGGTCCCATGATAAGTAACATGGCCAACCAAAGATTTCTGACAAGCCTACTTCTTTTTATTATGTTTCTATGTATCTTGGCTTGGATATTCTACACACATCCACAGAGATAAGGTTCAATAACAATCACTACAATATTTTAAATGAAGATAACAGATTATGAATGCAATTAAGTCAGATGACTTAATTGGAATTCTGCATTTCTAAAAATGATCCAACATCAAAAGAAAATTATAGCACGAATAATTATAAAAGAAGAGTGGGCAGTATTTTGGTTCTCTCTAAAATACTACTAAAGAGAAGAAGAAATAAAAATCAGGATTTGGCAACAGCTTTCCAGTCTTAAAGTTAGAACAGAACAAAGCTCCCAAAAGGACCTCATAGAGCAGATTAAATTACCACAGAATTTCATAAAGAATTCATTGAATGCTTAAGCAGGTTTCTGTGTAGGTCAAAGAGGACCAATCAGAAAATTGAGGTCATTAAGGGATGAGAAATAGGGTAATAGGAAATAAAATATAATTATAGAGTAAGTGAAAGGGGGAAGGAAGGAATAGCAGTGTATTAACATTGTTTTGGTTTTGGAGAAATCATTTTTCCTATAAAGACTTTCAAAGACCAACTTAGATATGTTTTTCCATTTAATTATATTTTATTTTTTATATTTTATTTCAGATAGAGATCCCGATGGCCTCAAGGGAGAGGCTCAGGTGCTAGAAGCATCTGAGCCTCTGAAGTAACTATATTCCACATATATTTCATTGGAAATCTGAAGCATACTTTATCTTCTTCTTAAAATATTCATTAAAATTAGCCATTAGCTACACATATTTAATTTCAATTTTGTTTTCAAGAAACAAATTTGTAGAACACAAAACCAGAAACTACTGACAAGATTAAATATCTGTATCTATGGCCAAGACATCATTTCATATTTTTCCTACATTTACTTTTAATTCTATAATTCTAAAGCTATATACATTATAAAAACATTATTGCTTCAACTTTAGGGAAAGTCTTCCTTAATTCACTGAAATTTAAGGTGAAAATAATGAGGAGTTCATCAAGATTTGAAATATGTATACTTGTAATTTTACTATAAAACTACACAATTATTCTGAGCTTCAATTGGTGCATTATCTAAGCTTTCAATTTGAAAGTTTTTGCAAAAAAATTATAATTTTGCTTTATGCATTTCTATAAAAATCAACTACTATATAATTGTCTAAAATTATAAAATTAGTATAGGAGCTACTATAGTTAGAAAGCAATAAAAACGAAGAACTCAGTTTCATTGACATTATTAATAACTCACACCTAGTTTTTTTCACACTTACAAGGTTATTTCACATTCATTATCTAAAATAATCACCAAGTACAGTATTTAATAATTATCAAAACAGCACCATTTAATAAGGGCTCATTTTGTTCCAGCCGTATAGTTGACATACAGTATCTCATTTAAGCTCACAACAAATATAGAAATAGCCAAACACAGAAATTAAGGTGAGCTTCAATGACATACCCAGGTTCACAGTGCTCAAAAAGTGACCAGACTAGACTTCAGATCCAACGTCAGGTGCAGTTTAATTATCACGACACTACACTTTTTGCTTCCCAACAACAACAAATGTAATGGCATTCTTAGGAGACCAACAGATCTCAACTCCGAAAGTCCTGAAGAGTAAGTGCCCCGTGACTCCGCCCAGCACTTCCAGCTCTCCTAGTTTCTTTCCCACTTCTCTAATCATTTCTCATCTACTTTTCATTCCTGAAATGGTTCTGTTCTCCAACTTCCTACCTTCAGACTACATCCTCTTCTCCTGAAAATTATCTTTTCCCCCCTACACAGCATCATCAATCTTAGTTACCTTGACTGAGCCTCAATGTACCTCCAGCCGTTGGCGGCACTGACCCCCTCCTCCAAACCACAGTCAGTTGCCAACTCAGGCACTGCCACGTTGTTGCTCCACCCACCCCCACTGTTCAGGCTTAAGTCCTCCCTACTATCCCCTAAATTACTAAGCAGGCTGAGAATAAGACCCCAGGTCCTTACCAAGGCTCACAAGGTCCCTCAGGCTCTTGTAAGTCAGGGCTCCTTTACCACCATACCTCTCAGCCTCCTCCACCACATGCCCTGGGCTTTGTGCAGTCTATTAAATACAGGCCAACCACAAACTTGCCCTAGAGCCCGGGCATGCACTTTCTCTGAAATAACCACATGGCTGGTCCCTTCACTGAATTCAGGTCTCAGCTTGAATGCCACCTCCTCGAGAGACCAGCACCTTGACCCATCATGTTCCATACCTTTCTCTTAACTGTTCTTCATGGTATTTTTCCTTTCATTTTGTTTTTGTTTTTGTTTTTGCTTTTCATGATACTTTCAACCTCCCATCATTATAATCTACATTGTGTTTATTGCCTTCTCCCCCACACAAGACACAGAGTCAGTGATTTCAGTCTCTTTTATTCCCTACCTTGTCCCCTGCCCTGAGACCTCTGCCTAGAACATGGAAGTACTCAGGTATTTGTTCACTAAATGGATAGAGGATGGATGGATGAATTCTAACTGGTTTTCTTTCCACTCTTTTCTCCCTCTCTGACTTACCATTAACAGTTCTGTCAATGTGACTCAAAACACATCAAAACAAAACATGGAGTTGGTAAAATATACTGTATTTTTAGGGAACAGTCAGTAAGTTGGCAAAATGCCCTATGAAGAGTGGCCTAGGACTCAGCTGTGTGGCTTGCATACCTTTTAACACTTTAACACTTACCTCACAGGACTGTCTCAGGGATTTAATAAGGTAATGAATGTAATAAGTATATATTAAATGGTTGATGTGAGGCGCTGTTACAGCATTCGGTAAATATTAGCTACTATTATAATGGCTTGCTGGCTGCCAGTTTTCAATTGCTAGCTTAGGGCTTTAAATGTCATGGCGAGGACTTTACATGTAAGAGAGTCCTAATGAAAGTTTTTGTTTTAAATTTATTCCTAATGAATTAATATTTCTAGCGAAGAAATTTTGGCGTAATGCTATTCCCTTCACATGGAATTCCCTTTCAAAATGCTATCGATCTAGGGTTATAAAAACAAATTCACTCTTTGCAGGGGCAAAGTCATATTCGTGCCTCACACTCTATGCAAAGACAAACCCCTATGTATTTACATATTAAAATGATACCAGGAGAAAACTTAACGACATATTTGTCAAACCTCAAGTTAGGTTCATAAAGGAACGATGAGCTGTCATTTTACTCGTATGGATCTAACAAAAATTGAAATGATGTTACTGGTGCTGGTGAAGCACTGTGCTAACATAGCTGGCATAACTGGACACAGCCCAGTAGTTTGTGGCAAAAGTATTAAAATGATGAACAGTCTTTGGTCCAATTGTTATCTTTTCAAACACTTATCATAAGGAAACAATCCCTTGTTTAAAGGTGAACACAGAGGCAGTCTCCTCATGTTTATCACCTAAATGAAGTCCTCTTTTCCCAGACTCTACATTCGGCCAAAAGCCAAGCTTTATATCATGAAAGCTATTCCTTTTCTTTCATTTTCACTGCCACTGACTCTCGTTTAAGTTCCATTACTTTTTACTTACACTACTGCATATATTTTCTAAGAATAAAATCCACAGTCCTTACCATGGGCCAATGTATGACAAGGAGTTCCAGAGTCACTACTGTTATTAGAATTCATGATTAGAGGTATACAGAAAGGAAACAAAATGATCGCTATTTATGGAAGATATGAATGACTACCTGGAAAAAAGGAGAATCCCTGAGAAACTATTTGAACCAATAATTCAGTTGTAAAATAAGTACAAAATCAATGGCTTTCCTTTATACAAATAACAACCTATTGAAAAGAATAAAGTAAAAAAAAAAATCCGTTCACTTAGCTACAGAACACATGTAAAAATACTATAAAAAGCAATGTAAACTCACTGTATCTGCATCAGGATTTACTATTGACAACACCTGAGGCAGTTAAACTCAACAAAAAGTCAAACATCTCTTCTCCTCCCTACTCTGTGGACCAATCAGGCACAACTCTATTCGTTCCTCCTTAATAGAAACCTTTTTTTCTTTTACATACTTACCTGCACTCCACAGATCTGTAATCTGGCCTCCTGTTTGATCCACCAAAATGCCCTCACTAAGAAAATCACTTCCATATTTTTAAAGTGTTATGTATTTATTTTGAAAGAAAGAGACAGCATGTGTGCACGTGCACGTGTGCATGAGCAGGGGCGAGGCAGAGAGAGAGAGAAAGAGTAAGAGAATTCCAAGCAGGCTCCATGCTGTCAGCACAGAGCCTGACGACGGGCTTGAAACCTCAAACTGCCAGAACAAGACTTGAGCTGAAACCAAGAGTCAAAAGCTTCACCGACTGAGACACCCAGTCCCCCCCCTCCCCCGCATATTTTGAATCTGATGAAAAATGTTAAATATCATTGTTCCTGTCCTCTCAGCACTTTCCGTTATCATGTATCACTGCCTCCTTCCTAAAACATTCTTCCCTTAGCTTCCATGGTACAAAATAATTCTGATTTTCCATGTAAGTCTCTGGCAACTCTTTCTCAGACTATTTTACAAGCTCATCCACCTCTCATAGATTTTTAAATATTAGAATGACTTAAGAATTGGTCTCATTTCCCCTCATTTCCCCTCCCTATATTCTCTCCCATAGTGATTCTAACCATTCCCAGGGCTTCAGTGATCATCTACATATGGATGACTCTCATCTTCACATCTCCCATTCAGAACTTCCTTCTAAACCTCAGATTTATACATTACACTTCAATGTTTGTAAACATCCATGGGCATCTCAAACTCAGTGTGACCAAAACTGAGCTCATCCACTCCTCCCAAGCCTGCTTGTAATCCAGTGCTCTCTCCTTCAGTAAGCATCAAACCATCTACCGCATGCGCAAGTCTGAGATATGAAATGCATCCATAATACATCTCTCTCCCTCATTCCCTGAAATATAATCACTGTAAGCAATCTATTCTACTTCCTACATATTCAAATCCATTCACTTCTTTCCAATTCCACAACCATTATCCTACCCCAGACTGCAGCCCCTCTCAACTGGACTAGTGTTAATGTTTCCTAACTAATGTCTCCCACATCCCCTCCTACTCCCTTCAATCAGATTCTCATACTGCTGCAAAGTCATCTCTCTAAAATATAATACTTCATCACATTTTACTGCTGTTTAAAACCCTTCAAATGCTTCCTAATGCTTTCATGATAAATATCAAGGTCTTTCAAATCGCTGGGAAGGCCATGCATTATCTGGCCACTGCTTCCTTCATCACTTTCATCCCCAAATTCTCTACTTACAGCCTCACACCCATTCACTATACTCAAGTCACACTGGGCAAGATCCACATACCATACATCATATTAGAGAATATTTTCTTTTTAATGATATCTTGTGCTCAAGAGGTGTATAGAATCAGGCTTATTTTCTCATGTATTACTGAAATGTAAGTAGATAAAGCCTTTGAGAACAATTCAGCAACATATGTCAAAATAGTACAGATTTTGTACAATGTTTGACCTATAAATTCCTATTTATTAGATTCAAACTGATATAATAATTATGGTGGTATTTTTTAAAATAGTGAAACTTGAAAAAAATCATTATTATGCTTTGTTTATTTGGTAGAATATATTTTATTTCATGTATAGAAAGGTCTCTTTTGATAGAGACCCAACATTAATACTGTATATATAGAAACTCATCACTGTTTTATGCACAAGCTAAAGAGACTATCCCAGTTCAATGTTTTTTAGTTTCCTGACATGTGATCTGTGATAACTGGATTATTTAGGAAATTTTTTATCCTCAAAGTCTTCAAAATCAGAAAATAGTTTGAACTTGCCCTGAGTGAAAGTCTGCAACATTCACAACAAAGTAAACAATGTAGCAAAGATGATTCTTTCTATTCTTCTCAGGATGAATGCTATTAGCTTTGTCAATTGCTGTGCAGGTAACCCCCTGTTACTCTGCTTTATTAAAGCCCCACTTCAAAATAGAAAATGAATAAACTTGATCCAGTGAATAAAAATACAATCAATCATTGTTTTTGTAGATGAGGCCTCAGCATAGTAATCTAAATTTATAAATCATAATAATCTAAACTAAATATGTATAGAAGAGATGGAGTACAACAAAAATTCTTGGAAAGGGGGCCAAAATAGGGAACACCTCATTCAATAAATAATGCAACAAACATTTATCAAACATCTACAATGCATTAGATATGGTGCCACATGATGGAGATACAGATTTAAATGACAACTGAACCCTGCCTTATGTGAAATGGAATAATTCAGTTCATTGAATTATGTGACCCTGGGTTAGAAGCCTCACTCCTTATCACTCACCTAGGACCACTGTTATTTCCACCTTGACACTGGCTCGAGTTAACCGTTTATGGTCCCTGCCTTTCTGGGCTAATATTCTTTAAAGGTACCATACCACATTTCTATTCTGTTCTATTTGAACCACTGCCTAAAAGGTAAAACTTCATGCCATCTCACATGCCATCTATTTTCTCCACTAGTGATGGCCTTGCACATGGTAACTGACCACTAGTTTCACCAAGCTCTTGAGACCACCTTAGAATTCAGGCTTCACAAACGCTGAAAGTCAGTGCCAGAGTAAGAATCAGGCCCTTAATTCAGTGAAGCCAATCATACTTCATTTCCTGTCATTCTTGACCATAATCCCCCAGTTTGAAAGCAGCAAAACCAGACACATCTCTCCTGCTTTTATCTTCATATCTCTCTGGATTTCCTTCACCTTCAATCATCCTCCCAGGGCATTGAAGATTGAAGAAACAGTTACAGATTCTGCATCCCTCAATCTATGCCCCCTTTCTATGTGATTTGACAGGTCCTCCATCATCTGTACTGGCCTTGTGACTTGACTTGCCAACAGAACATGATAGAAGTAATAATGTCCAACTGAGTTCCTAGCCTAGGTCTCAAGAGGCTTTGCAAGTTTGGACTTTCTTAGAAATCTACACCTGTCATATGAACAATCCTGGGCTAACCTGCTCAGTTGAAAGAAGACATGGAAAGATGCTCCAGTTATCCCAGCCATAAAAGTAATGCCACCACAAACAAACCAGCTGAGCTAACGGACCAGCTAACTACAGATGCATAAGCAAGCCCAGCCAAGATTAGACTAACCAGATCAAGCCTTCTCAAAAATTTCCCAAGTGAATCCAGACCAAATTTCCAAGCAGCCAACATCTCTTCTGACCCTTAGTCCCCCTTCTCATTAATATCACCTGTCTATGATAGTCCCCAACTTTGAAACCTAAAAACAGTCTTCCTCTCCAATCTGTCTTGGGAAATTTTGGCCTTTGGAATACTTGTTCAACACCTAGAATCTGAGTTTGCTTGCCTCCTTGTATGCAGTGAATTTCATGCCCTCATCACGTAAGTATCCATACCCATACCCATACCCATACCCTTGAGCTTGTCAATACCTAAAATTACTCCACCTCTGAAATAGTTCAAACCTTAAACCATGAGATTGCTTTCAGTCATACATACAAAATAACAAACAAGAATAACTGCAAAAACTTTTTCTGTGGTACCCATCAAAGAGTTATCTTTAAAAAGTTATCAGAATCATACACACATATGCCTGGGCATTTAAAACCATTTAGGGACAGATAATTCTCCTGGTATATAAAAATCATCTAGAAGCATAAATGAGAGAAAACAACCCAAGAATATTTTTAAAAAGAAGAGTGGTAGATCATGGTAGATTTGTTTTCCAAGATAATAACTCTTCTACTAGAAAGCTACAACAATTAAAATACTGTAGAATAAGTACCGTAAGAGACAGATTAATAGAGAATAATAGAAATCCTAGAAACTAGTTCAAATACATGTAAGTATTTAACATAAGATAAAGTAGAGAGTTAATCAGTGAACAAAAGATTGTCAACAAATACTACTGGAATTATTACCTAACTTGTTTGACAAACAAAAAAAACTTAACAAGAATTATTATCTCATGTACACAAAAATAAACCCCAGCTTATTTAAATTTAAAATGAAAAAACAGGGGCCATTTGGAGGTTAGGAGGTAAATATTTTTATAAATAAAAAAGGCTTTTTTTTAGCATGCGCAGAAAATCCAATTACATAAAATCTTAAATCTTTATGTTGAAAAACACTAAATAAAAGAAGCAACATTATAAAAATATATTTGTAACATACATAATAGATGATTTTTATTACAAAATGAGCTCTCACAAACCAAGAAGCAAAAATAATTAAATTTTAAAGTGGATGATATACATGAAAAATTAATTTAAAAAATACAAATTTCCAACAAACATGTAAAAAAAAAAATTCAGCAATCCGGAATTTTGCTTCTATTTCTTACCTCTGTCCCAGACTCCAGAATCACACGTACAATTGCTTGCTCTGCATTTCCATTTAAGGGGTTAACACACCTCTTAAACAGGACATACCTAAACTGAACTCTCTATCTTCACCACTCTCCCACATCCAGCCAGATTAGCAGCCTTCCCCATCGTGGCTAATAACAACCTCATCCTTCTACTTCCTCAATCCAAAACCTTTGGAGTCATCCTGACTCTTCTCTTTACTCATGCCCATATTAAGCTATCAGAAAGTCCTATTGGTTCTACCTTCAAAATATATACAGAATCTACTTCCTAGTACCACTACCTATTGAAGCTACCATCATTTCTTGTTTTGGAGAATTACAAAAATAGACCTGCCTTGTTTAAAATATGTAACTTGCATCCTAATGCCCTTAGGGTAAAAATAAAAAGTAAAACTCTTACCTCTCCAGCTGCATTTCACATCATGTTCTCCGCACATCAGCAACACTGGCCTCCTTTATACAATATCCTATCTCCTTATACAGAGCGTTTGCATATTACATTTTCTCAGCCTGAACATTCTTCTCTTCACTAGTGTAATGCTATTCGTTCATCAGATCTCAACTGCAACATCATTTTCTGAAGGATGCCTTCCCTGATCTCCTTGCTAGGCAAATTTCACTTATTACAGACACTTTACCAATAACGCACTGCTACAACACTGCATTGCATATTTGATCATTATATGATTCATGTCTATCTCCCAACCTGATCATCACATCTTCAAGGATAGAGAGCAATCTCATTTTGTTCATCACTGTAACCCCAGTGTCTAGCAAAGACTAATTCATAGAAGGTGCTTAATAATTATTTTCCAAGTGCATAAAAATTATGGAAAAGAGACTCAATGGTAGGATACCATTTCACCTTTAATTCCATATGCATAGAACAATCACCCCCCCTACTACTACTATTTCTAGAATTATTCCAAGCTATCTAACTCCTAAATTCATTCCTGGGCATATGGCAAACTCAGCCAGGACAGTTAATCCAATTCTTACATTCTACTTCACGTTCACTGACTGTCTCCCCCAGCTCCAGGTCCTTGACCACTTAGGAATCATGGGCTGCAGGGACATGAAGAGATGAAATCAATCAGTGAACAAGTACAATGTCCATCTTGTTCTATACTAGCCCACCCCCTCCCTTCTTTTCAACCAACAAATAAAAGTGACCTTTCTGAGATTCAGGGCCTGAGAAATTCTGGAGGTAGACTCCACACATAAACACAAATGGGAAATTCATAATACTGCTTGCTGTGCACTGATTTAATTTGTGATCAGAAAAGTTCAGTTTTTTTATTGGTTTAAAAACATGATGTTTACCCACAAAATAATATGAAAAGAATGTGTTACCCTCTGCATTTTTCCCCCTCTTCCTCCAAGCATAAGAAAGAATTAGCTTCCCAAATGTAACAATAACAACTCAAGCAAAAAAAAAAAAAAAAAAAAAAAAGAGTTTGTGTTTTGGGCCTTCTTACAAATAATGCTATCATATGTTATGGGGACCTGAAATTGGCCAAAAAGACTTGACTGGTTGAATAAAAACTGAGAGAATATCCACACACACTGGGTTTCAGCATCACCAGGTACATTTGTACAGGCTCACTAACTCCTCCCAGATCACCATCTCTGAAATAAACTCAGGAATCAAGAGGCACAGGGCACAACTCTAAAGACACGGATTAATGGGAGAACTTCTGCAAAGGAGGAAAGGGAATTTAAGCTTGTGGAAAATGTGTTGTCCTAAACTTTTCTAGTACTGGGTTGCTTTTATTAATCTTCTTCCACTTACAGGACCTACAATAAAAAAAACCAGACGTCAATGTATGTGGGACATGCATAGTTACAAGTTGGATGAGAACAGTTTAATTTAACACTGAGACAGCACAATCCATCTCAGCAGAGCCACCTGGCATAAACTAAAACTATATATCTTATGAGACAGAAGCAAGCTACTAAAAGCCTGGGAAAGCAGACTGATGTGAATTATTCCACCAAGCCCATTTAGAAAGAGACCTCATCTAATGAAAATGCAAAACCGTCAAAAAAAAAAAAAAAAAAAAGATTTGGGGACCAAGGAGGAAGAATTCACCATGATCACTGACTTTGAAGAATTCTAGTTAACATGTTTTTAAGTTCTAATTCAATATGATTTTCTTCTTCTTTCTTTACCAAAATCAAATAAAAATCCAATCAGAAGATACTCGCTTTTGAGATTTCTTTTCCTGAACCATCAAAATCAATGGTTTCTGTTCCATATGGGGGCCCAACAAAGGAATGAAAGGTCGTGCTTCCTAGAATAACACAGACACTTCATTTTAGTAATGTGTACTAATTTACAGTTTTGTTCCCCTTCTTACTGCGTATAGAAATAGTAATACTAATCCTAAAAGTGTATTTCCTAGGAATTTATGTATTCTTCGAACATGTGATTAGTGCTGTCTCCGGAACATCATGAATTGTTCATTTCTCCATTCAAACTTATCTTCTACTTCTGCTAATGAGATATGTCACACATCACATGAGGCAGTATATGAAAAACACAGCATGTGTTCACAGTGTGGTGTTCCCACTCCACTGACTACGTTATCTCAGGCAAGTGAAGGAGCCTCCCTAAGCTATGGTTTCCGCATCTTCACAACAAGCAAGAAAAATAATCCATGGGAAGTTCTCGCACTCAGAATATACTTAATAAATGCCAGCTTAAAACATAAACCCTAAAGCGGGTGTTCTGTGGCCTTACTGCACACTCGAGATTCAGGAGAGGAAGAGGAAGCTCCGTGGAGAAAATGGGCAGTGACAAAGACAGCACATCCACTAGCTAAGTCTTTGCTAATTAAAGTGTGTTCCATGTCCCAGCAGGGTGACCATCACCAGAGAGCTGATCAGAAATGCAAACTCTCAGGCTCCACCCCAGAACCACTGAATCATAATTTTCATTTTAACAAGATCCCTGGGTGATTCATATTCCCATTAAAATCCGAGAAGCACTGAGCTAAGTGATGTGCTCCTGCACGCAGGCCTCATAATTTGTTGGACAAAAAATTCAAGTCTCAGTAAAATTATCAATGTATGTGTCATGGATCATTGGGGTCACTTCCCAACGGTTAAAAGGATAAATATTCCATGTGTGTGTTATATATTATGGTGTGTGGACTTAACATTCTCTCTCCTGGGTTGCTGAGTTTGTTGCACGAGTGTTGTGAGATATCTCTTTACAACTTGAAAAAGTATTTATAAGTGAGGGCCATTCCGAAGCCAGCCAGCCCAGAATTTTTTTTTTTTACACTATCAGTATAACTGAAGTCTAAAACAAACAGTAAGCCCAAGATCTGAACTCCAAATCCTAAAAATATTTGTATGGCCTTATGACTTAGGCCAAAACTCCAGAGACCAAGTAGCCAGTTCCCCAGTAGAGGCAACAGTTTCAGTAACTGGGGTGAAGAGGGTGTGGGTAGGAGCTGCTACCATGTAGAAGCAAGACCTAGGCAAAGACTCTAGTACATAATGTGGGTAGAATATTCGAGGAGCAAGCCATGGAATTACAGCAGCCATTCCTACAAACAGATATTTCACAAGCCTAACGTTCCTGAGTTGGATGCAGTCCCATTCCTACGGCCTCTAACTCCAGAACAATTTCTTACAGCAATTTCATGTGATTTCATGTGCCTTTTTTCTATAGTTAAATAGTTTTGAATTTGGGGCCAGCTTTTGCACACAATGAAATGTGCCTGAATTGCACTCTATCACAAAACCGTCTCTAAACTGAGAAAGAAAATTCCTTTCTGACCCTTCCTCACACTGAACTCCTATATCATTGTGTTTTCTGCATTTAATTTTTAATCTATGCTAATTTTATACAGTCCGTAAATATGTTCTGGACAACACAGGCCACACAAAGTATTCAAGGCATCCAGCAGGGAGTCCAGTGTGGCCAAGTTACCATTTTATACGTTTTGCTAGGACGGTAGGTGTTGTAACTTTCTTAGGCAATGGGCGCTGTGATGTGCACTTACTTCTATTATGCAATGGTTCTATCCGAGTTTCTACTTTCTACATAATTGCCAAAATCAACTTGTAAGCTGCTTTAAATGGCACATATCTTATTTTTCCTATTCTGACTTCAAAATGCCATTTTGTATGATCTCTATTGAGAAGAAAATAAGCCCATTTTTAAAACAGTTACCTAACAACACTTCAGATAAGAAGCTGTATTTTTCTGCCTAACATAAGTGTTTTTCTTCTCTTTTAAATTGAGTCTCATATGAATGATATCTAGATGATCACTCTTTTGCTTTGCTATAAATCTGAAATCTCCTCACTTGTTTCAAAGCCTTACACCACTAAGGAAGACTACCCTCCTGATCACCTAAAGAGTCACACTTTCGGTTTCCTAGAGTTGTGTTAGACACCATGATTTAATTACTATTACGGACAGATTTGCATAAAGCTTTTTTCTGAAGAGTTTTAGGCCATTTAAACAATGTCATTAGATGCGCAGAGAAATTCTTTTGAGAAAATGTAATGGAGCATGGAAAATAACAAAAATCCACAAAATACATTTATTCAAGAATCTTAATAATGAAGAGAAATTACAATTCAAAGTGAAGAACTAGAGGCTGAATACTCTCTATTATTTTAAAATAAAAGATGATTAAATAGGCACAGCATAATGCCTCAGAATCAGAGGGCAGCACCCAGTGTTATGTCTTCTGGAAAACTATGCTCATTTCAGAAAAAAAATAGATTCAGTATATTCTTTGCCATCTATGGAATTTACTGAAGATACAGAACAGCAATTAATTTTAACGATAATCTCATACAAACTCATACTAGACAATATTGCAGTAAAACAAGCAAGTTCAGCCTGCCATAGACCATCTATCTCTTATTAAAGGATCTCCCATGAATTGATATTACCTTGTCAAGGTTGCTGCATAAAGAGAAAAAAGCCATCCTGATGCCCTTTTAAAGACCTACTGACACTGAAGAGACAAATGTTTTCAGGTTTCCCTCAGCACTGCCACCTAGTGCTCCTCGTGGAAGGGGGAACCAGCTTTTCGTGGAGTAATTTGGCAAACTTGGCAATATTTAAAAGTGCCATAATCTTTGACCCAGCAATTCCATCATTAGCAATTCTCCCTGTAGGTAAGACCACATAAAAATGCACCAAGACTGGGGTATCTGGGTTGCTCAGTGGGTTAAGTGTCCGACTCTTGATTTCGGCTCAGGTCACCGTCTCACAGTTGTGAGATTGAGCCCCACACTGGGTTCCATGCAAGAGTGGAGTCTGCTTGGGAATTTCTCTCTCCCTCTCCCTCTCTGCCCCTCCCCAGCTCATGCTTTCCCTCTCTCTCTCAAAATACATAAATAAACACTTTTTAAATGCACCAAGACTATTTATAAATGACATCCTGCAATATCATTTTTAATAAGAAAAACAACAACAAACTAAAATATCCTGTGATGGAGAAAAAATAAAATTATAATAAGCCATACATTGGAGTAATATTCAGCCGTTTAAAAAGTTAGTTGATATGCAAAAATCTCCAGGATAAAGTCCAGGAAAATGTGTGATATCATTTACCGTATATGAAAAGCCTACACATGCATATGTGAGTGGGTGCACTGAGAATCATCTGGAAGGATACACAAGGACTAAAAGTTTGCGAGAGGAGGAAGAAAAAGGGAGATTTTTATGTTTTATTTTATATCTTTTTGGATGGATTGAATATTTATTGTATGCATGCATTATTTTTAGGTTAAAACATTAAAAATGCTATACTAGGATTATGAAGAATAATAGAGTCAGATAACTTTATACTACTTTGGACTGTGGAGTAGAAGACACAGAAACTAAATCATTGTGACACTGTCATCATCCTCTGATTCAGCTCTGCCTTTTCCTGGCATCCCAGCTCTGATACAAGCTGACTACTAACAGTCTTTTTTTTGTTTTTCTAAAGGTCATTAAAATGTATCATGCAATGTCTCCTATAGTCATTAATCTGAAAGCTATACTGTTAATTATTCTTGCTTATTGATAAATTGCCAGTTCAGTATTTTTCCACTGATTTGACATTTATCAAGATATTGAAAGATAGCATGACCAACTGCATTTTTGAAGAGTTTATGAAAAAGTATTAGCAAAAATTAATTGTAGTGTTTAAGAAGCCCACAGGATTACCTTGATGAACTCTCTTTAATAAAACGTAGTTGATTTGTCTTTAGTGAAAATATTCCTTACCATAAGCTTAATTACCTTGAATAAGTAAGGCATAAGTGGACTATTTTCTTGCCCTTTTTTCACATATGCATATAGATTTAGAGTATATTTATAGTATATTAATTCTACAACTTATCCAATATTACTTTAAATGCTAAATTAAGTTAATTTAGGGGAGAAGAGACTGAATCCAAACCAAATGTTGGGGAACAACATCAAAAAAACATGACCACTGATTGACCCAGGAGCTGGACCCAGGCACTCGGAGGATCCTCACCTCCTCCTCTGCCTTAGAACGTGGATGCTGCTTGCCTTCCTCACTCCCGAAATGATCCAAGGGCTTAGCCTTGAGATAATGATGTGGGGTTAAAAACATCTGCACTACAGACTGTATACGTGACTGAATCCAATTAGGGCCTCTTTATACACTTTGAAGATTTGAGGGCAATTGCAGGAATCCATTCATCTTGCCACCCAAGACAAGCCTCATCTCTAAGTTCCCTTTGCTATTATTAAAACTTCCACCTACCAACCTGGACTGGCCTGCCTCTTTCTTCAGTCTCCCCCTGCCCTCTGTTTGAGGGGGCTAGTTTTAGATTATCCCTGCTAAGCTCCCAAGAGGTACACCAAGGTTGTACACATGATTATTGCAACACCATAAGGTTTCAGCTCATTCAATTGTTCGCTGTCACATAATATTCTCTAATAACTACAGATTTTCAGAAAGCTTTCTAAAAATACTGCCTCTGATAGTAAAACAACACATTGTCCTTTTGATTGCTATTTCTATCTTTTACATTATTGAGGAATGCCTCAGTCAGCACTGGCATTCTGGCCATGTAGCCCCTTGTGTCTCCATAATGCCAACTAATTTATAACTGTGTTCATGCATGAGAATCTCACGTGCATACTGCATACTTCCCATGCTTCCAGCATTACTGTAGAGACAGCTAAGTTTATTGGTTGTGTTGCTCCAAAATGATTTTCTTTTTTAATGTAACCTATATATATTATATAATTGTTTTCTTTATTCCAAGAACAAAGAAGCTCTTGGTGAATTATATCCCACTGGTTTTTGTTCCTCATCCCCATATTTACATATTCAGAAGTCTCTGAATCAGTTTTATTGCACTGTCACTCCATTTTTGAAAAATCTCCAAATTACATAAGTGGCAGTCATTTAATCTCTGTCCCCACTTTTCTATGCAGTTTAAGTGACAGAGCTAGAATCATCCGTATTTGCACACTAATGTGAACATAAAAGAGTTAAATCTCCCAAACTAGTCTCTTTGGAAAATGAACATATAATATAATCTACTTTTCTATTATCTAAAATTAATGAAAATTTAAAAATTAAATTAAATTAATGAAAATACCCATAAATATATGAAAAGTTTACCATCTTCATTAGTCATCAGGGAAATGCAAATTTATTCTTCTATTTAAAAAAAACTTTTTTTAGCATTTAATTTATTTCTGAGGGAGAGAGAGAAAGAGTGTGAGCAGAGGAGGGGCAGAGAGAGATGGAGACACGGAATCTGAAGCAGGCTCCAGTCTCTGAGCTGTCAGCACAGAGCCTGACACAGGGTTTGAACTCACAACCCATGAGATCATGACCTGAGCTGAAGTCAGACACTTAACTGACTGAGCCACAGAGGTGCCCCAGGGAAATGCAAATGTAAACTACAATATAATATCATGTACCAACATCATTTATCATAATGCTTAAAATAAAAAAGATAAAAAATGCCAAGTGTGAGTATGGGTGTACAACAATGGGAACTTTCATATAGTGGCGGCAGAGTAAACTGGTATAACCACTTTAGAAAATGGTTTGTCAAAACAATTTTACAAGAGGTTAAAACAGTTTTACCATTAGATAAAACAGTCTTAACCTATGAACAAACAGTTCTACTCAGGTATATACCCATCAAGCATGCATAACACCAAAAAACATGTAAAGAATGTTTATAGAAGAAGTATTTTTTAACTATTTTTTTTAATGTTTACTTATTTTTGAGAGACAGAGCGCAAGTGGGGAGGGGCAGAGAGAGAGAGGGAGATAGAAACCGAAGCAGGCTCCAGGCCCTGAGCTGTCAGCACAGAGCTTGACGTGGGGCTCGAACTCACAAGCCGCAAAATCATGACCTAAGCTGAAGTCGAATGTTCAACTGACTGAGCCACCCAGGTGCCCCTGGAAGGACTATTTATAGTCCCAAACTGTCCTTCAGTAATAGACTGGATCATGGTACATTAATGCAAATAGAATATATATAGCAATAAGTATGAATAATTGACATCTACATGGAAAAATATAGATGGATCTCACAAACAGGATTTTGAATGGAAGAAGCCAGACATAAAAGAATACAAAATGCATGATAAATTGGTTCTTAGTATCAGCCTTGGTCAAGACTTATCCAAAATACTGAGGAAGAGAGTGGCCTTGAAAAGCGTAGTCTCATACATCAGAACACAATTTGGAAAAAAATAATTACCTTGCATTATATACTGTGTGATTTTAGAAAAGTCATTTAATCCCCCTGGCTTCATTATTCCTCTGTAATATAGAGATAATGAAGCCTTACCTCCCCAAAAGCAAATGACTGTTTTGAAGATCTCTAAGGTCCTGTGTAGCTTTATATCTATGACTCAATGAGATGGTTTCACTTCTTTGTACTTTCATGAATAAAAACAGAGTTCTTTTAACAAAACAATAATAGCTGACATGGTTTTAGCCACTTTATACATATGTATTACTTATTCAGTCCTCACATTTCATACTAACCCCATAAAATAGGTATAACTGTTCTCTTCCTTTTACAGATAAGGAAACTGAGGCTCTGTGAGGTTTGATAACTTGACCCAAACTGCACAGCTAATTCTGCTAGGGCCAGAATACAAACCCAGAAAATCTCACTCTATTACTCACATACTTAACTACTCAATATGCAAAGACAGTATAAGAACTCCATTTTATCTAAGCTGACAGGACTTTTTAAATTGACTTTAATACAATCTGTTGTCTAATCACCACAGAGCATGTGAAAATGTCATCTATGTTATGGATTGAAACTCTGATTTTGTTCAATCAAAGGAATGATGATTTTAATTTATTCATATAAATCTGGCCTCTCTGAGACAGTACTAATTAAAAAAACTATCGCTACTGAACAAGCACCAGCCAATTTTGATGGTCACATTCACATTTCCCATATTTGGTGCTGCTCTAGAAAAAGAGGGGAAATCGGCCTTCCTTGTTATTGTTGTTTTAAACACAGCCTCTTCTGCAAAAGACCTTATAGTATTAGTTCAGATTACTGAATTTTTTTTTTATTTCAGTTGACTTTCTGTAACTTTCTGTTTGCTATAAGTTACGTCAATTATTTTCTGACAACTGTTTTTTTAACTTAGACTGAGATTTTACATACTTCAATTAGTTGGACCTCATCCTGTTTCAGAGTTAAAGTCACCCACAATATTTATACTTTGCATTTTCTAGAGTTAACTTGCATCTGTGTCCGTCAGTCTCATTGTTGACTAGTTGAGAGCCTGTGACTGGGGTAAAGGATGCAGGGATGGTGTCTGCAAGGGGAGAAGAGAGGGAAAAAGGAAAATCCTGCTTACTTTGCAAGCAGCCTAGACTCAGCCAGGACTCTCAATGGTTTTGCATGGCAAGCTGAGTTACCAGCGGATAAAAGTAGATTACTTAGATTAATTGTCGCAGATGGTTTTAAAGAAGGAAGCAGGCTTGAAAAGCACAGCACTTCTAAATGGAACTTCTCTGGGACTTCTAATCAATTGTGTGTTCTTGGAAAAGTCGTGTACTCACTCTTATTAGGAAGATGGAAGCAATGCCTGCCTCCTACAGTTGTTGTGAAGCTCAAACGAGGAACAACTGATGGAAGTGAGATGACTCCATTGCGCTGTGATTATCGCTGCCTTAATTATTTAGTGTTGGCATTTCTGCCTTTAGAACTTCTGTTTCAGTTTAACTCCACCACAATAGCTCAAGGGTGGGGGCAGGAAGAGGCTTAGCCCCTCCTTCCAGCACTTTCCCTTCGTAGATTCAAATAAAGGAAAGTAACAGGCTTGGTTCTCTCTGACTTCTTTCCCAGAACAACAACCTTCTTACTATTCACCAGTATTTATATTTGGATAAAGAGCTAAAGCTGAAGTTACAGAGGGAAAATATAAAGCAGACTGCAAAACAGGGCTGCTCAGAGTTGCACAAAACTCTGCCGAAGCAAGCCTGAAAGCATTGAATAAAGAACACCAAAAACCGACTTGCCACATGCACTTCTTTTGTTCATTTCAGTCTTGGCAGAGTAAAATTCAGCAGTTGGGTTATACGTTTTCCCTTCCAAGGACTTTAGAAACAAGTGATTAATCTCTTTAAGCAGTTCTCAGTAAAGAATATATTTTGTTAATTTTATGTCATTACAAAGGCTATCGAGCAAGAGCTGCAAAGACAGCATGAGTGCAGGGTATAAGAGGAAGGCTTCGGTTTCTCTTTTTAAAAATAAAAACCACACAGCTTAATTTATACTCCACTGAAATGAAGTTCTCATAAAATAGAGCAATGATAATACTGAGAAAATGTACATAAGAAAATGAGATGTTTCCTTCCCCTCACATGAAACAGTGAGACTCTCTCTCTCTCTCTTTCTCCCCCCTCCCCTCTCTCATAGCTATTTGCTTCTCTCAGCACATATGAAAATCTGAACAATCTAAACAAGTCAGTTAATGATTATTAAATTTATTTTAGATGTTATTTTTTTCTTTTATAAAACACATTTTTGCAAACTTTTCAGAAGCATATTTCCTGAAGTATTTTTTACTGACTAGCTTTTAAATTGTGCATGGGGAGACACATTCCCAAATAATCTTTAGGAATATTTACCATATGAACTAAATTCTTATTTCCCTTAGGGAAAAAAAATTCTGTAGGTGTTTACAGAAAATTTCTTGCTGGCTCTTGTAAAACGCTGAATTCATCAGAATTAGAAGCACTTCGAATACTCTAACTACAAACAAATACAGGCACAAAACCTCTGTATTCCATGGCACTCATATCACTGAATATAAGCAGAAAGACAAAGTCACTTTATCCTTAATACTTTTAATGATAGAAAATGAAAGACTCAAATAAATTATTTTGGCATTTCTTCAGTGATGCTGTGGTCCCTTCACTGATTACTTAGCTTTCACTACTATATATGAGACAAACACAATCGATTTTCAATCATTAACACCAAAGTCTGCCAGGAGTACTCTGCATTAATAAATCTCAAAATATTTTACCATTTCATTAAGTCTAAATGCATGTTGTTGGGAAGATTTCAAGCACTGTCTGATTTAGTAGGCAGCTTACTGTTGGTAATAAGAGACAAATGGTAAATCAGAATTGAAATTCACTACTTCTGACTAATGCATCTATCATGATGGTCCATTATTCCAATCAGCCTGTCTCTAATAAAATTGACATCACTTAATGCAAATCTATTATATTCAGGGGTAACAACGTAGAAATAAATGTGGAAAGAAGAATAAAAGAAGTTAAAGCAAAAAGTCTGATTCCCGTTATTGTCATGTTAGGAATATTCCCCCTCCTGCCTCCAACTATGTACAAAGAAAACTACAGAACATCACCACAAGCTTTTAGGGACTAAGACAAGTTCAAGGAAAAACTCAGATTACTCCTCACCAAGGAAATTAGCTTGTGACATGTGTGAGAAAATTGCATTCAGTCCTTCCTGGTTCAGCCAAACTTACTTGACTAGGCTAATGTACGTTCATGAAATGGATTGGCTTCAATGTAAAGTCTAATAAAATTGAATATAAATGAACTCCTGAGGGAATTAAATCAATGGACTACAAAGCGACTTCCTGATTTTTCCCTGGTAACTCATCACCCTCACCAGAGTAGGAGATGGCAATGGTAAATGGAGCAGGGTGAACAAAAGCCCTAGCAAAAGCAAACATTCATTCTCTTTCCCCTCCTTCCCTCGCCCTTTCCATCCCCTCCCCTACTTCTCTGTCCTCCTATGTACATGGATGATTAGTCTGCATTTACATAGTCCCGTATATTCTACAAACTTCATAACACTCGGTTTGCATAGGTTACTATTCTTTTGTACAAAAATAGGTAAATTTTAAATGCTCCTTTTAACAAGAATTTAAGGACAGTCTTTTAATGTGCAAGTAACATAAATGCAACAATCTGTTATTGAACAAATGATATAGAACCCATTTCAAGACAGCTATGAATTCAGACAGCATTTCCTGCCATCAGAAGTGAACCGCACAGCTACTAAAGGCAAAAGAGCTTTCTCACTCAGTAGTGTGAGCCTTTTTTTATGAATTAACACCATGGCCCCATTCATACTGGACGGTCCTATGACAACGTGGACCTCTGTGGTTTGAGCTAATGGAGTTGGCATAGCGTCTGCTATCAAAGGTCACTTGCATTGTGGGTTTCTTTGGTCATCGTGGCTGAGTATGGACCATCCTTAGCCTATTTTTGGAGGCATCTGTATCAAGTCGTGTAATGAGAGAATGTCTACCACTAAATTTCTTACATATCTTTCCTACTACTGTCACTACACAAAACAGATCCCGCCGAGAAAAAATATTCCTGTTAAATACAAGTATAGCATTTTTAAATGGAAAACAACTGATCACCAGAGTACAGAAGATATTCTACCTATTTGCTTCATTTCTAAAAGCGATTTAGCTTGCCCAGATCAAACCAATGATGGGTGCATATTTATTAATATGAAGCTGTATTTTTGCAAAAAAAAAAGTATTCATCATAAAAGTTATGCTCACATTTGCATTCCTTGCAGCACTTGCCATCCACGTATGCAAGAGCCGACTTCAGTGGGCAGTCAGGAATCGGGCAGATCAGAGTTTCACACTGGATAGTTCCATTCTGAGAAGAAAATAATATTTAAAGAATTTCCAAGTTGCAGTTTGATAGCCTGGAAGTATTTTTTAATCGGTTTCTTAAGGTTCAAACTCTTCACATAAAATGCCATAAATACCACTATCCTCTGGTTTTTACACAGTAAAACCCATGATACAGAGACCCACAGTAATACAGAGTGGGTCGTAACACAGTTGGTGACTGGCTCCCATCTTCTGTCCAGTGACGATCCTAATAGATAGCATTCTCCCTTCTGTTGTGAGGTGGATGAGAACATGGGTCGGGAACACACTGACAGTGAAACAGGAAGCAAGGGGTAAGCCTCACGTCCGCCCAGATTACTCACTAAATGAGAACCGACAAACCAGATTTCTGGAATAGCTGCTGCCATCCTGCAGATGCAGTCTCAGGACCCAGAATCTTCCCGTGGATGGTTAAGCACCTCCACAGGGCAGTGCTGACAATCACCACAAGAAGCACCAAAATGCAAACAGCATGTCAGGGAATTTATTCCCGGAGGTCACTCAGGCAGGTAGCTGTTTCTCCAGTCACCTCACTGACCTCACTATACACATCTTGCATTTTACTCAAGTCAATTTTTGTCCCCCATTATCAGGTTGGGAAGGCTTTACTGTATTTGCAAAGTGCTATAATTTTTCTGGGACCAGAATATGTTTCTGAACAGAAATTATATAATGCATGCACGCACATGCAACACATATGACTAATTTCAGACGTATCTTTGACTTTTTAACATGCACAATATTCTGTTTTTGAACAAACTTGCTGAACTTGGAGAAATGTCTTTTTATAGGCTAATTCACACAGACCTCTGGCTTCTTTCCAGTAAATGAGTTTTAACAGATGAATTCAGATGAAATGTAAACGTTCAAAACCGAGCTAGTCTTGAACTTTTCTTTGAAAATGAATCTACTTTTGAAAGAATAATGCACTAAATATTCCTACTTTAATAGTGTGCAATTAGAGAAGTCATATTTATTTAAGTCATCTAATTTTTATTCCACTGTATTTGTAAGCATTTAAAGATTATCTTATGTATTTAAATTCCATTAATTTTTGGTATGATCCAATCTGGTCATAATATCTCATGCTGCATAGAGTTTAGTTTTATTAAATGCGTTAATAAACACATGAGGGGAAAATCCCTCAAAATGTAAAGGATAACAGATAGAATCCTTTGGGAATCACCTTTACTAACCCAATTTAAATTGCTAACTTCATGTGTGCACAAATAAACTTAAACTTTATAGCATTCCTAAACCATAATCATCTTTATAGGCTAGAAAGTGTCTTTAATAATGCAACACACAGTTCTTTAGATTTGACCAGGTTTGCTGGCACTTTAGTGTTGTGTCTTGAGGAAATGGGTCTTGAAATTTTCATGATTACATTGTTTTAATAAATTTTTAAAGAGTTGGGGCATCTGAGTTCCCTTAGTGTGAACTCCAGCAGAAGCCCTACCAGGCATGTGCAGTTCTTACAGCCGTCTGTCCAGGACTCAAATTCTCGGTAGGTGGTTCCCTTCATGGTGCAGGTCCTTTCACAATAGCACTGATCCAATCTATTCATTCGCTGCTCAGCTCGAGACAGCTGTGGCACAAAGGAAGGGGTTTGTATTGTTCACCATTCCAGCAACACAGAAATGCAAAATACATCAGGAGGCATCTCATTTTTTTCAGCGTATAGCAGTAATGATAGCTGTGCTCATCTATTATTTTACAAATATGTTTAAGCCAAAATTTAAAAGAGAAAAGATCCCCCCCTTTCTTTTTGTAAATTTGGTTCCTGCCTTTTGAAAAAAAAAAAGCATAATTTATAGGATATAAATGAAGGCTACGTAAAAATGGCATCATTCACAATGAGAAAAGCATTTTCCACTTTTAAAAATGTCTCATTTCATGAATATGTTTACTCAAGTGAAAAAAAAAAAAACAAATTTCAGAACTTATATTGTGCCAGAAAAAAAATCACGCCACAACTTGCAGGTTCCCAGTAACTACCGTGCAAGATGAAAAACAATCTGGTGAAATTGCAAGTAAACTTGAAACATGCATAGGACAGTGAATACTCCTACAACAGCAACACTGTAGTAGAAAGCATTTGTGGGAACATTTCCTTGGCAAAATTCTAGTGTCCATATTCTTTACAAAGCCCCCTCACCTCTGTCCTTACAAAGAAAAATAAGTAAAAATAAATAATAATGAAAACTAAAATAAACAATAAATTCTACTGTAATAAGCAGTGTAAAAACCAGGTAATCAGTCTCATTTATGATTTACTGAATCATGTGCTATACAGATGGCTAGGGTTTGAATATTTATAAGCCCTTTCCTCGAGCAGAGATCCAGATTCGATGCCAACAAACAATATAGTGTAAGAAAAGTCTCAAAGGTGAACATTTGTGGTTATAAAAAAAACTATAAAGAACATCAAGGATCTTGAGCTCCCCACACTATATTTCTAAGTAGCTTTTACCTTGGCTGATGTTTTGGCTAAAATGTCCTGCAGCTCCATGATTTTCTGCACGAGCCCATGGAAGTCATTGCAGGTTGGACAGGCTGGAATTACAAACACTACATTGGTCAAGTTGTATTTATAAGGAGGTCAATCTAGTTAAGTCTATGCTGACAACTAATATGTGGGAACTCCAATTTCAAACTGACATTCTGGACAAAATTAAGCAAGAAGCACACTTTTCATCACACAGTGCAAGAACTAATGGACTTACTGCGATTAAGATCGGGGCACTGAGCAATAAATCCTTGGGGCATGACAAGTAATTGCACATCTTGCATTATACCCTGTGTGCGAAAAATTTTAAAAAAGACATATTACTTTCATCTACCCAAATTATGTTGTACAGTCAAGTTCATGAAGGAAAACATTACAAGATAGACTCACCAAGATCCCTGAACAACATCTTTTTGAATACATTACTTCTATTCCAAACCAAAGGGAAAGAAATAATACATCAGGCAAAATAGATGGTTACCCACATATTCTCCTATTGATAATATTTTTAAAGCCTTAAGATTAAATGTCAAGATATAATGAAGAGGGAACAGTCATGTTGTTTTGAGAAGTTATTTTTAGTTAGCCACTGGAGAAAGGCTTGAAAATGACCTTTAAAAATCAACCCGAAAAATCACTTCTGGTTTCAGCAACAGTGAAACGGGTACCAATTTTAAATTAACTGCAATCATCAGAAAGGAAGAGACAGAAAAACTGAGTCATAAGAGCAATGCTCATTTGAGCATTTCTCATCTTTCAGTTGGAAATTTTCAAACTAATTTCTCAATCTATTTTTTTTTAATTTTTTAAAAATGTTTTTATTTATTTATTTTGAAAGAGAGGGGAAGGGGCAGAGAGAGAGGGAGAGAGAATCCCAAGCAGGCTCTGCACTGATAATGGAGTTCAATCTCACAAACCATGAGATCATTACTTGAGCCAAAATCAAGAGTCAGATGATTAACCAACTGAGCCACCCAAGTGCCCCCACTAATTTCTCAATTTATAAAGGACAACAGATTCATTATACAGCTGCAGCAAGACTTAGCAAGAAGTCCTTAAAAGTACAGAATGTTCAGCATGAAATTAAAAAAAAAAATTCCAGCTAGAAATGACCCATTTACACAGAGGGCCACAGCACATGTTTACAGGTAGAATTTACGTGTATCCTTAGTCACTAAGGTTTAATTAGCTTCCACCTTCCTGGGCTCTTAAACCGAAGGCCAATGGTAGCTCAAAAATGACCTCATCAGACATACTCCAGCTGTCTCTTTCACTTACCATCCCTCTCTCTTCTTTCATCAACTTTATATATATTTTCAATTAAAATTTTGTTTTATTCCTTTGAAAAATGCAAACAGAATGTTTAATGACAGGAGGACAGTACCAACATATTCTCAAGATAATTTTTAATGTACCTACAAAATATACCAAATACTGGCTTATATCTCCTATATGTTTAATGCAATTAATAGCATAGTATAAGAAGACTGTCAATGTGGATGATAAATATTTTAGTATACTGTGTGGAATTTCTAGATCTGTTGTTTGCTAGGAGTTTGGATTAAAAAGGCAACTTCTGTACAAACTCCTATCACTTGGAAACAGCAAAATGAAAACAATGCTACCATGTACAGTTATACAATCTGTGCACTGTACAACTCCACTGGACACAAGTCACTCTACAATAAAAATTATAACCCCTAGAATAGTACACATAATTGATGTGTAAGAAGGATTCTGAGGCCGCATCCAAGCTCCATGGGAAAGACCATCATGGTTAAATAGAGGAGAGACTTGGCATCTACAAATTTGTCATCCCTAACATGGGAAAAAAGCACTGATTTTCTTAGGACCCGTAAGCATGGAATCAATTTCTTATGACTGGCTTTGGGCAAGTCACTTAATGCCCCTGAGCAGGCCTACGCACATGTAAAAGAGAAAAAAAAAAAAAAAGAGCCCACATCAAAACCTACATAAGATTCGAGAATAATATATACAAGGCACCTGGTTTCCAGGTAACTAACAGTGTAAGTTTTAATTTTTTTTAATGTTTATTCATTTTTGAGACAGAGGGAGACAGTGTGCAAGTGGGGGAGGGACAGAGAGAGAGCCAGACACAGAATCTGAAACAGGCTCAAGGCTCTGAGCTGTCAGCACAGAGCCCGATGCGAGGCTCGAACCCACGAACCGTGAGATCATGACCTGAACCGAAGTCGGACGCTCAACCGACTGAGCCACACAGGCACCCCTAACAGTGTAAGTAAGTTTTAAAAACACCTTCCCAGGATTACAAACCTTAGTTAGAACACAGTTTCAAAATTACTGGTACCTACTCTACCCAGAAATCCAGGAGTCGGACACAGAACCTATTATTCTTCAGTTAACAATCATTTTCTGAGTCACTTCTATATTATAGGCACTGTCATAGTCCCTGGGGGTAAATGATTACACTATGGGCTTGTAGTCAAGCAATTTTCTGGACTTTATTTCTTCATCCTTAAGATAAAGAAATTTAACTGGGATGTCTTTTAGATCATCTAAAATGATGAAATTCTATGGAGCGTGTCTCTAAGTAGACACTAAAAAAAGGTACAAGTTATGACTGCTTTCTAGTTTTGACAGATTTGTGCATATATATATATATATATATATATATATTCTCTTTTCACTTTCTGAATACAGAAAGACCTTGAATGGTGAATACTGAAACGTTTTCAATCCTCTATTATTAACATCCCTGTAAAAGTATGAGCAAAGGTTATGTTTCAATGGTAGACAGTTTATTTGTATATTAACATCTTAGGTTTTTATGACTTTGAATGCCTAATCTCAATAATGATATGTTAATTTCCTGATTGCAAAGTTGTGATCATCTCTGTAATGTCTAAAGATCAAATTTATTCAGGAAAAAAGAGAAAATCCTGTAGGCCACCTAAATAAAACATTAGTGTCCAAAAAATAGACACAAATAGAAAAAAATATACACAAATCAAATTATTTTGTTTCACACCACAAAGAGCAAAACATAATTTTCCAAACTAATTAGAAAGCATTTATATTTACATGTTATGATCCGCCCTTAGCCAAAAAATACCTTAAAATATCCATGTGCATTATTTCTCTGTCCCAGCCAAAATGTTGTGCCCAGAGGCAAGTCAGTGGAGGGCTTTTCCACCACTCTTTCATATATCCTGCAAAAAAAGAAACATCAAATAATGTGAGTGAACACTAATTTTATAGAATCTTCCACTTCCTGAACTGAGAACATTTCACTTACTTATTGCAGTCAATGTGTAAAACCAAATGGGAAGCACTGATGGCTAAAGAGAGCTTGTGCCACTTATCGTCAGCCAAAATGTAAGGAAATACTTCCGTGTGAGGGTGGTGACTGCCTGAGCGATAATGAAGTCTGACTTCATTCCGGTGGCCACTGCTTTCCAGTTCTAGGTACCTGCATAGAGAAGAAGCATATGGGACACCTTGAAAATAAAGTTCAAAAATTATGGACAAGACCTCCATCTCCACAAAGATTGAGTATATGTTTTCCGAACTCCTCCCATTGAGTACAACTAAACATTATATTATAAAACAAACATAAGAAGAGTCTAAAATATGGAATAGAGAAAGAAAATCAGTGAAGGACTGCAGGACCCAAAGTGGTGGTTTCCTAGGTTTTCTTTTTGCCTCATATCCCCAGACTTGGAGCTAAAGAAGCCAGCAACCTGGAAATACTAAGTGATGCAGACCCCCAAATAAATAAATTACATATATATATTTATATGTGTGTGTATTTATTATATATAAATAAATTACATATATATGTATATATAGGTGTATATATATTCCAGAAAAACTTGCTGTCTCTAACCAAGTGCCAGGGAATGGGAAGGCTAGTAAGAGAAAATCTTTTAGAGAATAACCACTCTATTCCAGACAAACACCACAGAAAACAACTATGGTCCCATCCCCAACCAGGCTAGTAAAGGCTAGCGGAGCCTAGATTTCTACCTTCTTCAGGCAGAAATTAGGTACCCAACACCTCTACTAGGGTAATGACAAAAAAGGCCAAGTAGAGATCCAAGACTTTAAACGCAGCCAACCAGTAATGAGAACACCCCCACTCCCGAATATGGTATCAGTGGAGACCACATGGGGAGGAGCCTGGACTTCCATCCTCATCTGGCAGTAACAAAGCATATCGCCCCCTTTTTACTGGAATCGTGTCAGACAAGACATAGGGGAGAGTCAGAACTTTTACCATCACCCAGCAGTAATGAGACCACCCCAACCACAGTGTCAGTGGGGAGTTGGAACTTCCACCCCCATGCAGAAATAATACAAGCTCCCTTTCAGTTTGCAATAAAAGACCAAATGGGGAACGTCCTCCACCTGGAAGTAACAAGATGACAGTTTCCCGTCTCCTACCGGATCAATGTCACAGAAAACTAGCTAAAACAGGGAATTCAAATAAGATACAAGTCTCAGAACTTCTATGAAATGCTTAGTTGTCAATTGAAAATCATATGCCATACCAAAAACCAAGAAGATCTCCAATTTTTAAAAAATTTTTATGTTTATTTATTTATTTTTGAGAGACACACACACAGACTGTGAGTGGGGGAGGGGCAGACACAGAATCCGAAGCAGGCTCCAGGTCTGCTGTCAGCACAGAGCTGGAAGTGGGGCTCAGACCCAAAAACCAGGAGATCATGACCTGAGCTGAAGTCAGACGCTTAACTGACTGAGCCACCCAGGGGCCTCTAGAAGATCTACAATTTAATGAAAAAAAGACAGTCAAAAGATATCAACACCATAATGATAGCGATGTTAGAAATACCTAGCAAAGATTTTGAAGACACTTTGATAAAAACAAGAACTTATCAACATATTTGGGCACACTTGAAACAAATGAAAAAATAGAAAGCCTCAGCAAACAGAAGAACAAAATAAACATATAAAAAAGAACCAAATGGAAGTTTTAAAATTGAAAAATACAACTGGAATAAAAAAGCTCAAAGGATGGGCTAAACAATAAAAGGAGAGGGCCAAGAAAAGAACTAGCTAACTGAAGATAGAACAAAAATAATCCAATCTGAATAGAGATAAAAATAGACTAAAAAAATGAACAGGCTCAGAGACCTGAATTACTATAACAAAAGATCTAACATTCATATAAGTAGAGTCCATAAACAAGGAAAAAGAGGGTAGACTGAAAAAGTACTAGATAAAATCATGACTGAAAACTTCCCAAACTTGAGAAGGGACATAAGCTCACAGATTTAAGACTCTAAGAAACCTCCAGACAAGATGAATTAATATAAATACTCATTATCATTAAACTTCTGACCAAAAACAAAGAAAAAAGCATTGAACGCAGCCAGAAAAAAATTGACAAGCTATCAATAGGGAAAAACAATTAAAGTGGTAGTGGATTCCTCAGCAGAAACAATGGAAGCCAGAAGAAAGTGGCACAACAGTGTTCATGGGATGAAAGTAAAGGTTTTAGTCCAGAATCTTATACTCACCAAAAACATCCTTCAGAAATGAAGGAGAAATCAAGACATTCTCAAATGAAGGAAAGCTAAGGTACTTTGAATCAAGTTTTTAACTCAGCTATGTCATGTTTAAGGTACTTAATGAACACTGAAGACGATACATAGAATACTTAGATCTGCAAAGTCTGACATGGAGAGAGGAATTGGGAAATCATATGCATAAAGATTACACTGAAAGCCACGAAGGCACAGCCATGAAGAATGCTTGAACATTTTGAGGAGGAACCAGCAAAGCAAACCAATAAATGTGGCTAATAAGATTAAAGGAGCTAAAAATGAGAGTGGTGACTCAGAGGCCTAATGATGAAGAAGCTACCTCAAGAAAGAGGAGGTAATCAACTGTATTAAATGCTGCCAAGAACGCCAGGAAGATGAAGTCTTAACCACTGGATTTAGCAAAACAGACGTGTTTGATAACCCTAAAATTATTTCAGAAAACCATATAGGGAATAAAGTCTGCTTGAAGTAGGGTCAAGAGAGAAGAGGCAGACAGAAATAAGAGGCAAATGTAGACATTTTGGAGAAATGGGAAGGTGGCTATGGAAAAACATGTAGTCAAAGGAGATCCGTCTTTAATTGGTAAGAAATACTACTCATGTTTGTATGCTGCTGGGAATAATCTTGTAAAAGAAGGAAATTAGCTATAATTGGAAGAGAAAATAAACTGGATAAAACAGAAACTAAAATAAAACACAGACTAACTATTTTGTAACTACCAAAAAATTAAAAATTCCTCAACAGAAGAGATATGATAAATAAAATCTGATAACAAATGACATTCTGTAAGACAAGAATGCAGAGAAATAAGCATGCTGATACACTATTAATGCAAAATAAATTGACACAGACTTCTTGAAGGGTAGTTTGGTAAAACTATCAACACATTAAATGTGCATACTCTTTAAATCAGTAATTCCAAATCTAAAATTCAATCCTGCAAAATAACAGCACAAATTAGCAATGATACATGCAGAAAGTGCTCACTGCAGATTTATTTAAAATAGTAAAAATCTGACAGAATGCCAACAATCCACTCATAGGGCAGTTATGATACATCCATACCCTGGAACATTCTACACAATAATGAAGTTCAGACATGAAACAATGCATAGTTTACTATTAATAAACAAACAAAAACTATAGAAACCCATTTTGTTTGATGAAACTCTGTGTGTGTGTGTGTGTGTGTGTGTGTGTGCGTTTGTGTGTATTTAGAGAAAAATAAAAGATCAAGAAGGATACGTCTCAAAATGTCAACACTAGTTACCACAGGGGAGTACAATCAATTAGGGGAAGAGATGTGAAGAGACTTCTCACGTATTTTTATATCCCTGAATTTTCTTCACTAATTATGTATTACTTCTTTAATGTTTATATATATATGAGCTCTATTTTAAGACAAAAAATAAAATGAGTAGTCAATAATATAACCCATGCTTAGGACTTATCAAGAATAAATAAAACTCTTGGGGCGCCTGGGTGGCTCAGTCGGTTGAGCGTCCGACTTCAGCTCAGGTCACGATCTCATGGTTCGTGAGTTCAAGCCCCGCGTCAGGCTCTGGGCTGATGGCTCAGAGCCTGGAGCCTGCTTCCGATTCTGTGTCTCCCCCTCTCTCTGCCCCTCCCCCATTCATGCTCTGTCTCTCTCTGTCTCAAAAATAAATAAACATTAAAAAAAATTTAAAAAAAAAAGAATAAATAAAACTCCAACTTATGTGGTTTTTTTATACAGAAGACACCAACCAGAGAATCCTCTCTATATTATTTGATAACAAGTATTCGTTATCCAATCAATTAAACTAGTAAATTCTATAATGATAGAGAGGTGTTTGCATTTTTTGCTAAATACCATCAGCAAATGCACTGCCCCATTGCTATATACCTGTCAGTTCTTAACACACTGTGGCAAGAACCCTAGTGCTTCGGTCAGGCATCCTCCTCTAGATACTACTAGAAATGTCACCTGCACTGGGTTCCTAAACTTGAGACACTAAAAGTAGCCTTTAATAACAATAAGGCTCACACTATGCCCTACAAACAAGAGCAACCCTGGAGAAGTTAAATATTTTACCAAAAGTTACATTTTCATTAGCATCACTCACTCAATTAAAAAAAATGAAATAGACACACAAAACATATACAAAAAAACATTCAGTGAAGAGAAAAAATAAATAATGATGTAAAACACCAAGAAGTGTGCCTAGTACATGGATAGTATTCAATAAATATTAGCTCTCATTAAAAGAAGGAAAAACAGATTGAAAGAAGTTAATCCAAATCTTTAAAACCAGTCACTATTAAGTATACAAAACCGTACGAAGATGTGAAGTTGCATGAAAATACGATTATTCCATAGTTATAAGTTACAAAGCATCGTAATGAACACTGGGTCTAGTTTAATGAATCATTTTTCTAATAACAGCCATATTCATTTCCAGAAGTCCGCTGTCCCCCACTGGGTGGTGTCTCAGTGGGACACAGACCTGGCTCGCCTCCCCTTGGGTCCCCTCTCCAAGGCTCAGCAGAACAGACTGGTTAAACACCTCAGCCTACAGCCTGAGGAGTCACATCCCAATACCCCTCTCAACAGTGGCAAGCTACTTCACCTCTCTGTGTCTCATTTGGTATCTCAACTATAAAGCAGGGGGTGGGGGAGGGGCGCCTGGGTGGCTCAGTCAGTTAAGCATCCGACTTAGGCTCAGGTCACGTGATCTCATGGTTCGTGGGTTCGAGCCCTGCATCAGGCCCTGGGATTCTGTCTCTCTCCCCCTCCCCATTGCGCTCTCTCTAAAAATAAATAAATATATTTTTAAAAAACAAACTGTAATGCGGAGATATGAACTATAATTGCCTCAATGGACACCTGTAAGGATTTGAATGAGTTAATTTAAGAAAGCACTCAGAATGTTACTCAGTACACACAAAATACTCAATAACAATAGTACACGTCAGTTATCTTTTTCAACTCAAAAAGCAAAGGTGTCATATCCTCCTTCTTCTTTCTCAGGGTGTAGCCAGTGATGGACTGATGCCATGCCCTAGCAATCAGACACTCTTTCTTGAGATTCTTGATGGGAGCACAGTAAGGAGCAGAGCGAGAAGGCACCCACATTGCGCTAAGGCAGCAGCATCCTCGTCAGTTCTGTTCCGATCACTCTGCATCTTGCTTCCTGTTTGCTGGCCCACGAGAGTGCCTTTGGTTATTATTTGTTCCAAATTCTGATGCCTCAGGCTCTCATCAGTTCCGTAAGCTGCCCTACCACCCAGCATCTCCAAAGTCACCTTACAGCTAAGAACCTGAACTGATATACTATAATTGTGACCATGGAAAAAAACATAGAATTACAATAAAATGTATCAATGTCTTTAAAGCAATTATTGAGTGATAGAACCATGAGTGATTTTTAACCTTCTTTTTATTGTCCTTTGTTTTCCATGTTATGTTCAATGAGCATTTATTACCTTAAATTAAAAACCACATTTTAAATTCAGAGATGATAATTTGTTACACCTGAACCTATCATGTCTCTCTGATTTGTTACTCATAATTTTGTGAAGTAACTAAAATCAGAAATAAAGTTCACCCTTTATAATAATTTATGCCCTTGTTATTCAAATATCCTTTGCATTGGCAGAAATATAAACTAATTTAAGATTAGGCTTCAGAGAAACAGGCGACAGTGGCAGGACATCATTCATTTTAACAACCTCCTTCATAACTCAAGATCAAGGGATGAAAATAAGGTTGCATCTTATCTGACAAAAAGGTTACACAACACGAAATGAGAATTTTTCCACCACCTTAAATTAAACCCAAATTGAAGAATGATCAGATCTTCTCAGTACAGGTCTCCCTCAACTTGCAACAGGGTTATGTCCTGATAAACCCATCATAAGTTGAAAATGCATTTAATACACCTACCCTATAGAGCATCATAGCTAATGCCTAGCCTCCCTTAAACGTGCTCAAAACACTTCTATCAGCCTACGGCTGGGCAAAATCATCTGGCACAAAGCCCATTTTATAATAAAGTGTTGAATATCTCATGCAATTTATTGAATACTGTACTGACAGTAAAAAACAGAGCAGTTTTTTAAGTGTGTGGGTGTCTACCCTCGTGGTTGCATGACAGACCGGGAGCTTTGGCTCACTACGGCTGCCCAACATCACAAGAGACTATCGTATCACATCCCACGAGCCTGAGAAAAGATCAAAATTAAAAATTAAAAAACAAGTTTCTACTGAATGTATAGCACTTTCTCACCACTATAAAATAAAAATATTGTAGGGCAAGCCATCATAAATATAAGACTGCCTATATATTCAGCTAGAGGCCATTTGTTAGTAAGTCACCTGGTGGAAAGCTACACGTACTTCTAGTGCCAAAAATATCATTAGTGTAGCTCATGGAAGGCACAATTACAAAGGAGTTATATGTACAGGCTCTGGAATGGAAAACCCAGCTCAGCTTCTCACTCCTGCCTAGGACCCAACTTCTTGCTGCCTCAGTTTCCTCATCTGTAAAATGAGGACTCATTGTGATAATCCATAGAAAGCAGGGTATCTGACACACAGTAATCACTCAGTAAATGGTAACTATTTTATCATTTGTGAATACATAATCCCAATTAGTGATCATTTATAAAGCCCAGCTCCTGGAAGCCAATTCTGTGAATAACAAGCAATTTGAACACATCTTTCTCAGGGGAAAGAATCCAAAACCAGAAGACAGAAGTTACAGACAAAAACAGAAGATTAACCCACTCATAGAAACTGATTGGCAGCACTGGTCATAAGGGCTCTAGTATAACCAACAAAATATGAGAGGTGGAGTGCAGTGGTCGGGCCAAAATTATTGAGTTCAGCAGCTTGTCCATTTGTTATACAAAATCGACTGTTACACCTTGCACTTCCATTAATTCCTCAGATGTTGAGGGAGATGGGAAAGTGGGGGAGAAAATATATTTTTTGGCATCCTTTATTAGAACCATATTGATTCTATTTTTGTTAGTTAGCTTGTTTTTAATAACATGTTGTCATCAGAGCAAGGCAGTATGATGTGGTAGTTTAAGAGGCCTGAGACTTACTCCTGTCTCCACTCTTTACTATGATGATGGGCAAGTGAAAAATCCTCTCTAAGTGTCAGTTTCCTCTCCTATCAATTAGAGAGAAAAAGAACTTTATTTTTTTTTTTGTTTTGTTTTTTTTAATTTTTTTTTAATTTTTTTTTTTTTTTTTTTTTTTTATTTTTTAATATCTTA
>NC_064809.1:70088922-70265070 GCF_023721935.1 Panthera uncia
CTTCCCCTCCCCCATGGGTTTCTGTTATGTTTCTCAGGATCCACATAAGAGTGAAACCATATGGTATCTGTCTTTCTCTGTATGGCTTATTTCACTTAGCATCACACTCTCCAGTTCCATCCATGTTGCTACAAAAGGCCATATTTCATTTTTTCTCATTGCCACGTAGTATTCCATTGTGTATATAAACCACAATTTCTTTATCCATTCATCAGTTGATGGACATTTAGGCTCTTTCCATAATTTGGCTATTGTTGAGAGTGCCGCTATAAACATTGGGGTACAGGTGCCCCTATGCATCAGTACTCCTGTATCCCTTGGATAAATTCCTAGCAGTGCTATTGCTGGGTCATAGGGTAGGTCTATTTTTAATTTTCTGAGGAACCTCCACACTGCTGAGAGAAAAAGAACTTTAACCTTATATGGTCGTTTTCCGAATTCAACAAAGTAAGGGATGTTAAGGGTTTACTCTGCACAGTTCTTGACAGTGAGCACTCCATACATGTCATGATTATGATTTATATTTCCTATGGAGATGTATTTAAACATCACCAAATTTTCAGGGTGGATTTGAACTTAAGCATGAATCTCAGACAGAAAGTATTTCAGTGAGAATCTACCCAATTAACAATGCTTCGAGTCTCAAATATGATACTCATCCAGTTTGTTTGAGTAAATCCAAAGACCAATAATTCGTGATTTACTGAGGCCTGTCATTTCATTTTTATAAAACAAAGACCCTCCTTACAGTAAATCATAAAGGGAGGAGGATTTTCAAACTACAATTTATGAATGCAAATAATATAGCAAATATTTACTAGGGGCACAGAGTATATAGCAGTGACCAAGGCCAAATAGCACTGAAGCTTAGAGATCCTCAATAATAAACATATTATTAAGTGAAAGTTAAACTTAGCCATTTCAAAACTAGTAACAATATTACTATATAAGTCTTGCTGTAAGGATGAGAATGTGGCCATATCAGCGAGGAAAACAAAGCTTCTTCCTGAATAATATGCCAGAAGCCAAAATTATATCAGCAAGGGGAAATATCAGTAGAAAATGGAATTAATTCATGACTGAAGTGCTGGCATCCAACATGATGGCTTGAATAAAAACCTCTCCATCTTACTACTCTATACAACTGAGTTTGTTAGAAAATAAAAGGAAATCGGGGCGCCTGAGTGGCTCAGTCGGTTAAGCATCCGACTTCAGCTCAGGTCACGATCTCACGGTCTGTGAGTTCGAGCCCCGCGTCGGGCTCTGGGCTGATGGCTCAGAGCCTGGAGCCCGCTTCCCATTCTGTGTCTCCCTCTCTCTCTGCCCCTCCCCCATTCATGCTCTGTCTCTCTCTGTCTCAAAAATAAATAAACATTAAAAAAAATTAAAAAAAAAGAAAAGAAAAGGAAAAATCAGCCAGTTAAGAAATTAAGGTAATTAATTATTATTGATGATGAGGCCAGCAAGATACAAAGAAATTCTAAGAAATAACACTTTGAGCCATGATCCTGGAAGGGAGCCTCCTCCTTCACTAAGTCCTCTTTAGTGGCATTGGGTGTATTATTAAAATATCAATTTGAGGAAGGTCTTATACAAAGTTGGGGAAAGAACAGATACAATAAAGCACTAACAATAAGTGGGTATTCCACAGCACAAGGGTATCCATGAGAGTCACACAGTTTGAAAGAAGCCACTGGATAAAAGGCAGTACCTACTTAATGCTAGGTTATCATTATCTCAGCTCTCTTAGTTGTGACTGAGACCATGCAGGTAGAAATTAGAGCAAGACTGGAAAGAAAGGGTTCAAGGAAATAGAAGACTCAAAGGAAATGAGCCTTCCCTATTTTATCAAGAATGAATACAACAACACACTGTCCTAAGGTTGAGGAAGACTCTCTGCGGAATATGGACTTCTCTGATGACCAGAAAATGCATACATGAAAATGTGTACAAACTTGGCTTGCAAATTCTACAAGGGATTCACAGATTCCAAGAAATCCATTCATGGACTCCAAGCTCGGTATTGTTCCATTACAGGAAGATCAAACAGAATATGGTTACTTGCAAAAATTTCACAATGTGGTGTTATATACATGTAATATTTTTGATATAAAATAATAGGTTATAATTAGACAAAAATTCAGAAAATATACAAAAGCATTAAGAAGAAAATTAAGATCACTAACGGTTCTGTTGGAAAGAGATGATTCATATTAACAATTTTCCATATATGATTGGCAGTCCTTTTCACTTAACCATACACTCTGAACATCTTTCCATGTCAATCAAGAAAAGCCACATCCTTTGTATTGCATGGTTTTTTATAACATAACTGTGCCATAATTTATTTAACATCCAATTTCCTATTACTATTTCCAGTTTTTCATTCTTAATAAAAAATGTTTCAATACATGTCAACTATACTTCAAAAATATTTCAATACATATTTCTTTGTGCACTTGCACAATTAACTTTTTGGAATAAATAACTATAAATGAAATTTCTGGTTCAAATATTATACATATTTCAAAGAGATTTGTTATATTTATTCATTCACTCACTCATTTATTCATTCAACAAATATTTTTTGAACAGCAAACAAAACCTAAAGTTAGCAAGAGGGAGGAAATATTAAATATTACAGCAGAAATAAAAGATACAGAAACTAAAAAACAAAAAAAAAACAAACAAAAAAACAAACAGTAGAACATATCATAGAAACCAGGAGCTGGTTCTTTGCAAAAATTAATAAAATTGATAAACCTCTAGCCAGACTTATCAAAAAGAGAAGAGAAAGGACCTAAATAAATAAGATCACAAATAAGGAAGGAGAAATACAAACAATTATAAGGAAAAAATATGAAAAACTATATGCCCTGTCTTGTTCCTGACTGTAGAGGAAAATCTTTCAGCTTTTTCCCATTTAGGATATTAGCTGCAGGTTTTTAATATATGGCCTGTATTATGTTGGGGTATGTTCTCTCTAAACCTACTTTGTTGAGGGTTTTTATCATGAATGGATGTTGTACTTTGTCAAATGCTTTTTTGTCTATTGAAATGACCATATGGTTCTTATCCTTTCTTTTGTTAATGTGGTGTATTGTGTTGATAGATTTGTGAATACTGAACCACCCTTGCATCCCAGGAATAAATCCCACTTGATCATGCCACTTTTATTTACATAATACTGGAAGTATTAGCCACAGCATTCAGAACACAAAAAGAAATAAAAGGCATCCAAGTCAAGAAAGAAGTAACTTTCACTACATGAAAATGACATGATACTATACATGGAAAATTTGAAACACTCCACCAAAACACTGCTGCAACTGATGAACGAATTCACTAAAGCCACAGGATACAAAATCAACATACAGAAATGTATCACATTTTTTACGTAGAACAATGAAGCACCAGAAAGAAAAATTAAGGAATCAATCGCATTTACAATTGCACCCAAAAGAGTAAGATACATAGAAATAAACTTAATCAAAGAAATGAAAGACTTGAACTCTAAAAACTATAAAACACAGACAAAAGAAATTGAAGATGACACAAAGAAATCTTAAGACATTCCATGTCTACACTACCCAGAGAAATCTACACAATTCAATGCAAATTCAATTGCATCCAATGCAATCTCTTTCAAAACACCAGCATTTTTCACAGAGCTACAACATACAGTCCTAAAATGTGTATGGAACCACAAAAGATCTCAGATAGCCAAAGCAATCTTAAAAAAGAAAAACAAAGCTGAAGGCATCACAATAGCAGACTTCAAGGTATATTACAAAGCTGTAGTGATCAAAACATTATGGTACTGACCCAAAAACAGACACATAGATCAAAGGAGCAGAGTAGAAAACCCAGAAATGAAGCTACAATTATATCGTCAATTAATCTTCAATAAAGCAGGAAAGAATATCCAATGGGAAAATATATAAAGGTCTGCTCAACAAATTGTGTTGGGAAAATTGGACAGCAAAAGAATGAAATTGGATCGCTTTCTCACACTACAAATTCAAAATGGATGTGAGACCCGAAACCATAAAAATCCTAGAAGACAACACAGGTAGTAACTTCTTTCACATGGGCCATAGCAACTCCTTTCTAAATACGTCCCTGAGGCAAGAGAAATAAAAGCAAAAATAAACAATTGGGACTATATCAAAATAAAAAGGTTCTGCAGAGTGAAGGAGACAACCAACAAAACTAAACAGCAGCCTATGGAATAGGAAAATATATTTTCAAATTATATATCAGATAAAGGGTTAGTATCCAAAATATATAGTTTATAAAACTAAACACCCCCAAAATGAATAATCCAATTAAAAAATAATCAGAAGACATAAATAGACATTTTTCCAACAAAGACATACAAATGGCCAACAGACACATGAAAAGATGTTCAACATCATATACTATCAGGGAAATTAAAATAAAAAACACAATAAGATGTCACCTCACACCTGTCAGAATGGCTAAAATCAACAACACAGGAAACAACAGGTATTGGTGAGGATGTGGAGAAAAAGGAACCCTCTTGCACTGTTGGTAGGAATGTAAATTGGTGTAGCTGCTGTGGAAAACAGTATGGAGTTTCCTCAAAAAATTAAAAATAAAAATACATATGATCTAAAAATTGCACTAGTGGGTATTTACCCAAAGAAAATGAAAACATTAATTTTCACTAACGTTTATTGCAGCACTATTTACAATAGGCAAATTATGGAAGTAGCTCAAGTGTCCATCGATAGATGAATGAATAAAGAAGAGGTGGTATACACACACACACACACACACACACACACACTGGAATATCACACAGCCACAAAAAATGAGATCTTGCCATTTGAGACAATAGATGGTATTATGCTAAATGAAATAGATCAGACAAAAATAAATACCATATAATTTCATTTATATATGCAATCTAAAAAAACACAAATGAATGAACAAAAAAACTGAAACAGACCCATACAGAGAACAAACTGACAGTGGCCAGGGGGAAAACGGTAGGGGGATAGGCAAAATGGATGAAAGGGAATAGGAGGTACAGGTTTCCAGTTATAGAATGAATAAGACACAGGAATGAAAGGCGCAGCATAGGGAACACAGTTAGTAGTACTGTAATAGCATTGTACGGTTCCAGATGGTAGCTAGACTTGTGGGGAGTATAGCATAACATAGAGCCCTGTGGAACACTATGTTGTACACCTGAAACTAATGTAAATTGTGTGTCAACTCTCCTTCAGTGTAAAAATAAAAGGCATATAAAGCATGACTATTATTCTCCACTGAGTTACTCCAGTTCTCTACAGAGAGAAAGTGAAATGAATTATCACTGAATCTGGGAAACCATCTGTGATAGATGTTATTGGTCAAACAAAGTTCAAAAAATATAGAAATTATATTTTAGGGGCGCCTGGGTGGCTCAGTCGCTTGAGCGTCCGACTTCGGCTCAGGTCATGATCTCACTGTTCGTGAGTTCGAGCCCCGTGTCGGGCTCTGTGCTGACAGCTCAAGGCCTGGAGCCTGCTTCGGATTCTGTGTCTCCCTCTCTGCTCCTCCCCTGCTCATACTCTGTGTCTCTCTCAAAAATAAATAAGGATTAAAAAAAAGAAATTATATTTTATGCATCCAATTTTCCTAACACCTTCAATCCGGTACGAAAGGACCAAAAAATAGGCATAGGTAGAGCACAGTTTATACGGAAATAACATGCTCATTGAGGAATCATGAAATTAATTAATCATTTAGTACATAACATACTATGCATTTAATTTTACATTAAAATATGGTTAATCTGTCACTTCTTAATTTCTCATTTGGTTATTCAAATCAAGCTCTTCTGTGAAAAAAATTAAACTCACCCTTTCTGGCTACAGTTTTACCTGTTAAAATGGTTTAAGCCACCTCTGCTTGAAGGAAAGAACCTGGTGATCTCTTAAAATCCAGTGTCATAAATGAAATATCATTGTGGTTTTAGATTCATTGAAATTGCGTGTGTGTGTGTGTGTGTGTGTGTGTGTGTGTGTGTTCCCAGGAGAATATATGAATGTTTTCCCTCAATTTCGAGACACTGTGGCTTAACAAGAATATTGAAGCGTGCAAACAATTGCATTATTGCAAAGACCAACAAACAATATTTTTGGAAGAAAATTATATTCCCATGTTGGTAACTTTTCATCTTCACCTTCACCTAAAAAATGACTCATGATGCTTTTAGGAATACATCCATCTGGGGTGACAAAGGGACTCCCAAAAACCCTCAATGCCCTATGATTTCATGCAGTATTTTATCCTGGTTCCAAGCCTTCCTCTTAAGTTAACAACTTGCTTTCCTAAGGTCCTAAAAATCAATAGGAATTCTTAGGCCAAAGGAGGTTAGCCTGCGTGGGAATTTTCGGCAGCTTTATATGTAACACATTCTGCAACTCTAGGCGGACAATAAAGGAAAAGCATTGATGCATGTAAGACAGCTAGAAGTTCTAGGCAAGCTGTATTTGAAAGAAAGGAATTAGTCACAGGGGAGAGTAAGCTGTCAATGCTGCAGCATCTGTTTTCTGACATGCTTCATGGGTCATCATGTCTCCTCTATTGTTCAGAATAAATAAGAGCCAAGGAAGAAGGTAATAGGATTCATGGGTCACCCACTGGGGTGACATTTTGCTCCTAGTGAGCCTATTACCTCGAATTCCCAACTGAAATGAGTACAGCACACCCCTACCTAGAGAAAATAGAAGCGACCTGGCCTCAAATTCTGACTAATATGGAAATGCCAAAAAGGCAGAAATCTTATTTTTAAGTGTTAGCACAAACTTTTTATGGAGAGGCAATTAGAAAAATTAAAAGGCAAAATGTTTTCCCAGTGACACTGCCTGGCATTATGTATACTGTATCAACTTCAATGGGCCATGGTGGTACTGTTGAAATAAAAAAGTCAATTGTAAGGAAGAAAACTCCTGAATAAACATTTTTAGTATAGCAGAAAAGGCCCAACAGAGGGAAAAAATCTATGAGTATTGTCTCCAAAACCAATATAAAGCAAGAATGCAAACCCTGCCAATAGAGTTCTTGGATTCTGAGGGAAGTAGAAAGACCATGGAACTGCTCTAAAACAAGCAGAGAATTGTCAAGTGGCCAGGAGAATGGGCTCTTGTGCCAGGCAGCCTAGTTCAAATGTTGATTCTGCTCCTTATTGTGACCTTGGACACTAGACTTAACCATTCAGGGCCCCATTTCCTTATCTGTAAAATAGTGATAATAATGGGGTAGGAAAAAGCTCCAAGACACTGATAAGCATTTAATGAGATTATTCCATGCAAGGTGTTTAGAGGCCTGCCTGACACAGTGTAGGAAGGTAATAAAGTGCTAATGTTTACAATGAAGAGAAAAATTCCAAGGCACCTAAGAAATCAGCCAACTAGGTGGGCGCTTGGGTGGCTCAGCCGGTTGAACATCCAACTTCGGCTCAGGTCGTGATCTCACGATTCATGGGTTTGAGTCCCGTGTCTGGCTCTGTGCTGACAGCTCAGAGCCTGGAGCCTGCTTTGGATTCTGTGTCTCCTCTCTCTGCCCCTCCCCTGCTCGCACTCTGACTCTCTCTCTCAAAAATAAGTAAACATTAAAAAAAAATTTTTTTTTTCATTAAAAAAAAAGGTGGGGGCACCTGGGTGGCTCAGTCGGTTGAGCTTCTGACGTCTGCCCAGGTCATGATCTTACAGTTGGTGAGTTCCAGCCCTGTGTCAGGCTCTGTGCTGACAGCTCAGAACCTGGAGCCTGCTTCAGATTCTGTGTCTCCCTCTCTCTGCCCATCCTCTGCTCATGCTCTGTCTCTCTCTCTCAAAAATAAATAAACATTAAAAAAAATTTTTTTAAAGGGGCGCCTGAGTGCCTCATTTGGTTAAGCGTCTGACTTCAGTTCAGGTCATGATCTCGTGGTTCGTGGGTTTGAGCCGCACATCAGGCTCTGTGCTGACAGCTCAGAGCCTGGAGACTGCCTCAGATTCTGTGACTTCCTCTCTCTCTGCCCCTCCCCTGCTTGTGCTCTCTCCATGTCTCTCAAAAATAAATAAACGTTTAAAAAAAATTCTTAAATAAAAAACCGAAATCAGCCAACTAATACAAAACGTGACATGAGCAGATGCTCTGCACTTCTCGTTCTGTCATTCCACAAATATCTTTTAACCCTCCGAATGTCAGGCACAGTACCAGACACAGAGGACACTGGGAAAAAGAAACAAAGGCTCTCAAAAAGCCTCCTATGTCATCATTTTTATTATTTTCCTGAATCAACACTCCCAGGATGATAATTTGCTATAAACATAGGCCTTCCTCATTCATGTCTAGACTCCTATATTCTGCCAAAATGTTATTTTACATCACAGACGTTTTTCTACTGTGTTCATATTTATTAGTTCACATGTTCTGCATTATTGAATCTATTTAGAAATGGTGAACTTAAAAATTAGCATAATTTTTCTTAATGCAATTTAACAAACATCCTTTAATAGATCTTGAATTCTGACAAGTTAGAGGTTGGAAACATTTTGTCATATATTTATTTCAGTTACTGCTGATGAAAACAGTCATATTTATTTTTAAATGAAGAAAACATGCAATTTTAACCTGTTTGAAATGTCAAAAATGAAAAGCCAATAATCAGATGAAATAAAATGTTTGAAAAACCATTATAAATGGGATAGTCATAGAAGGCTAGATGTAAGAGCTCATCAGCAAAATCTGCCTGTAACATATCTTATATACACTCCGATCTTGTTTTTATGAAAGTCTGTGATGTTTTAGTTCAATAAATGCAATATGATCTATAAAGCTATCAAGAGAAAGGTAGAAAAGTTAGGCAAATCACTATTATGGAAGTAAGATGTTATTTTCTCTGAATTCCATTCAGTATAAATGAATAGTTTTCTCTAAAGAAAAATACACTAGTTAATTTAAAGGTACCTTACATCATGAATGCTGATATCCACTTTAAATGAAATACAAAAAACTTTGCCCTATTTTTTAGGAATGTATTTTTACATGATATATATTAGTTTTTTATAATACTAGAAAATGAGTTTAAAAGTTAATATGTTTCAATTTTCATTTTTGTCTTTTTATTCATGTGACTAAGAAGCAATACTTTATCATTCAGGTGGGCACAGTCAATAGATGTTAAGGACAGAGAGTAAAGGTCTGATAAGGAACAGCACATTGTAATAAAATTGGAGTATCTCCCCCATAAAATACTAATCAAAATCACAGGGGAAAAATATTGAAGAGCGGGCAGATCACCAATTTAACCAGGTGATCAAGGTTAACATCACCAGCAATAAAACAGATTCACAGTTTACCTTCAGATGTGGTGTACTGAGAAGAGTCAGCATCATTTCTGCAGTGTTCCCAGCAAGAATGTATAGTATGAGTGATGAAGAAACATCAGATTGATCCAGGTTGAAGATGATCCTAAAAAATGAAATGCCTATACTTCTAAGACCATAAAGGATGTAAAAGGCAGGAAAAAGACCAGAATTATTCCAGACTGAAAGAGATTATGAGATAGGACAACCAAATGTAACATGAGTTCTTGGACAGAATCCTGGATCAAGAAGGAAAATGAGATTGTTTAGATGGTTGGTGGAATTTGAACGGAGTATGAAGATTAGATGATATTGTGGTGTCAATGTTCATTTCTGGATCGGAAGGTTATATGTTGACTATATAGCAGAGTGTCCTTGTTTTGAGAAAACATACACCAAAATATTAAAAGTGATAGAGAATATTGTCAGTAACAGGCACACTGGAGGGGTGCCTGGGTGATTCAGTCAGTTAAGCATCTGACTCTTAATTTCAGCTCAGGTCATGATCTCATGGTTGTGAGATCGAGCCCTGTGTTGTCTGCACTGTCAGTGCAAAGCCTGCTTGGGATTTTCTCTCTCTCTCTCTCTCTCTCTCTCTCTCTCTCTCTCTGTCTCTCTGCCTCTCCCTATGCTGGCTTTCTCTCTCTCTCAAAATAAATAAATAAACTTAAAAGGCACACTGGAATAAAACATAGAGGGTGATGGAGCAAATGAACTAAAATATTACCAATTAGGAATCTGGTAAGAGGAGATGTGGGAGTTCTTTGTACTGTTGTAATTTTTCTTGTAGCTTTGAAATTATTTCAAAAAGATCTTTAATTAAAAGCAAATATTAACCTGGGAAAACTCTTGTATATATGATTGACAGTAAGTTGACATCCTTTACATATAAAAAAAAATTCTTACAAATAAGCAAAAAAAAAAAAAAAAGGCAAGATTCCCATATAAAAATAGGAAAGGATATTTATAATCATTTATCAGATCAGATACACAAACAACTTAGTACTAAAAATATTAAAAATTCACAAATCCACTAATATTCAAAGAACAGTACATCTTAGAAATGATAGCAATTTCCCAGATGTCATATAAGCAGAAAGTATTTAAATATAATCCTCAATATTTCTAAAGTTTAAGTCGTTTGCAAAGTAAATTTTTTCTGTGTAGTTCACCCAAAAAACAAATTGTACTTCCCTTTTGGTGCTGTTTAGGGCATTTTTACTGGCAAAATTAAAGCTAATGTATTCAGTAATTCATGTATTCGATGGCACATTCAGTATCTTCAATAATAATCAAACATAATTTTTATAATACCTAGAGTTTTTAAATAACCAAAGGTTAAAGTACAAAGGAAAGATGACAGCATGTCAATCATCCTTTTTCAAAATGCTCAGTGGATAAAATCACCGAAGAGAAAAGGCAAATTATGAATGACTTTTATCCAGCTATTATGAAATACATCAATATATGGTTTCGACCACAAAAATAGAGTCCTCTCCAAGATCGATGGAATTCAAGTGTATACAACAGCAAGGAAAATAACATTTCTTAAGTAATAAAGATAACATAAATTCCACTGTCAATAGGACATCAAAATAATAATTAGCATAGACATTTTGAAAAGGTACATGCTTCACCATCACTAAAGGACAAACAAAGCAAGTTACAAGTAAGCTGAATTCTATTTCCTGTCACTTGATAATAAACCGCAAAAGGATCATTATAGTTTTTTAAGTGAGCTCTTTGTAAAATAATTCAAAGTTATTGATCAAAGGCCTAAAGACCATTTAGGAAGCTTTACACTGACATCAGAAGACAAAAAGGAGAAGAGTTTCAATGCTAAAGAATTAAAATATATTACAACAATCCCTCAACATTCATCTTGGAAAAGATCACTGAAATGTCATTGCATATCAATGTATGGCAGATTAAGAAAAGAGAATCAAATGAACTTTGATGGCACCTTGAAAATTTTCTTGTTATACTCTGACTTATATTCCAAGAATCCAACTTTCCCAGAGACAAAAGAAAAAGAAATATAAATACTATGAAAGATGTTACTTTTGATATAAACAGAATCCATTTTCCTGGTAATCCTGTAATTTAGAAGTCTTTTAAAAATTAAAAAAACATAATAGTAAAATAAAAATCCCATCAGACTTAGCAGTACAACCTATAATGTTCCTAGGAATAAATCTAACAAAATATAAGTACGCCTTTTATGGAGATAATTATAAAATAGACAAAAGAAGATATGAAAAAAATGAAGAAGTAAGCCATATCCCTGGGTAAAAGAACTAACCACAATAAAAATGTTAACTCAATGTATATTAACCTATAAATGTGATATAATTTCAATACAAATACCAATGGGATTTTTTTCACGGAACCTACAAAATTAATTCTAAAGTTTATATCAAAGAATAAAGTTTTAAACATAGCAAAAACTTCTGAATGAGAACAGAACCTGAACGGTTAGAAAAGTCCTATAAATCTGCAGTCATTGGACGAAGGCGGCTACATAAGTTGTTCCTGACTTCATTCACCCTCATAAAAACAAAACAAAACAAAACCAAAAAAAACCAAAAAACAAAAAAAACCCCTAACAGCTATTCAAGAACAAGACACCACTGAGAGAATCCTGGAACACAGGATGAGGCTACACCTCAGAGACCAAGACAGATTGTATTAGAAGGGTGACAGAAGGAGGCACACATTGACTGTACTATTCCTCCCTCAGACCAGCACAGCAACATGCAGGTCTCCCATGAGCTTCCAGTTTCTCCAATGGGAAAAGAGAATTCAGGGTAAAACCAGCACCCTCCCACCATTCAAATCACTTTGTGGGAACCCCTACCCTAATCTCACATCACAGAAATTACAGGGGAATCTATGGGACTCCACCAGGACTCTCACTCTGATGGAGATGAGGCAGGGGCTTGAAGCAACCTGTACACAGGTCTTAGCAGACTGAAGTCATATCTTCAGTGCCCAAGTAGTAATCCTGACCAACAACTTTGCTCATCTTCAAAACCTAGTTGAGGGTTCATTCTGACCAGGAAACCAGGTGGGGTACAGATCTCCCTGATTCAGGTCCTCAAATAAGGAGTTTTGCCAGCCATAGAATCCAGTTTGCCCGTCCCTAGGCAAGAAGCTGAATTACAGCCCCACTCTCACTGTGGAGAATATCTTCCAGACCCATCTAACCAGAAGGGCTGACTACAACTCCTAGAAGCAGTGGAGCCCAGTGGCACTTGAGCCGAGAGGTGGGCAAGCAATGCTATCATGAGCAGGAAGCATTCCCATGCTATGCTTAGGCAGGGGGATTAATTCACAGCCAAGACTGAGAATAGCTCCCAAACCCTCCCAACCAGAAAGCCTATTTGGGAAATTGAGAGTAGTTTGGAGTGGACCCTTCCCCCCCCCCCCCCCCCCCCCCCCCAGAAAAAAAGCTGAATCACAGCCCCATCTGCTATGGAGTCTTTCAGCCCCAGCTGACCAGAAACTTTGGCAACAACTCCTGGAAATTGTGAAGCCCAGCAGCACTCAAGCTGAGAGGAGGGCAGGTAGAGACAAAAGCTTACAGAGCAAAGCCAGTGCCGCTGTTTAGTCAAGGAACTTGGAGTGCAGATCAGCCTCAGTTAAAATAACAAAGAGCTTTACCAGCTTAAGAGTTGCTTCTTCCACTGACCCAGTGAGGGAATCTAATTCATAGCCCTGCTCATCACTGAGTAAAGCTTTCACCCTGTCCAACCAGGGAACCTAACCAGAGTACATGAGAAACTGCATAGCCCATCCAATAGCCCCATGTATAGTAAGTACTGGGAAAGAGCACAGCCCATGGCTTCCTGCATCTGCAGAGCAAAACTGATGGCCTCACTTTACTAGGGAATTCAGTGCACACTTCAGTTTGATTTGGGTCCCCAACAATGAGCTATATAGACCCTGGGTCCCACCCTGCTGCCCTGCCAGGGTAGAGAAGCTAATTCATAGCCCCATCTACAACTGAATATAGTAGCCAGTCCCAACCATCTAGAAAGCCTGACCAGAGAATTCATGCAACCAGAGCCCATTCTACAGCCTCACTTTGATAGGGTAGAAAGCCAGTAGTCCTATCGGACTGTTCTCTAGTCAGAGGTTCATCCCCAACCCCATCCTTAGAACTCTATCAGCTCCCCTGCCCCAAAATGGGCTGTAATAGCAGACCCCACATACCCAAAGACATTACCAGCAGACACATCCAGGAACCAAAACTGAGTGGATTGGTAAAGAACTGTCTCTGTCAAAGCAAACCTGTGAAGTCTGGAAGAGGGGCCTGATTACTCATATGCACAGATACTAACAAAGGAATCAAACATCACAAAAAAATCAGGTAAATATACTGCCAAAAGAAACTAATAATGTTCCAATAACAGACTCTGAAGAAAGTGAGATCTATGAACTGTCAAAGAATTCAGAATACTTGTTTTAAGGAATTTGAGGGAGTACAAGAAAACACAGATAACTAAAAGAAATTAGAAAAACAATGCATGAACAAACTAAAAGTTTGACAAGGAAAAATCAACCATCAAAAAAGAAAAAAACAACTAGAGTTTAAAAATACAATAACTGAACTGAAAAATACAATAAAGAGTTTCAAAGCAGACTTAATCATGCAAAAGAAGAATCAGCTGGAAGATAGGACACTGGAAATTAACCAGTCAGTAGAAGAAAAAAAAAGGAAGAAAGAAAGAAAGAAAGAAAGAAAGAAAGAAAGAAAGAAAAAGAATAAGAAAGCCTATGGAATATGCTGTTTTCAATTTTATACAGAATATTTAGAGTATTCTATTAAGGTTGTGAAACATAAAAAAAAGGAAGCCTATGGAAATTATAGGACACAATAAAAAAGAAACAATATGCAGATTATGGGAATTCCAAAAGAAGAGAAAGCCCAATGCAGGGCTTGATCCCATGACCCTGGGATCATGATCTGAGCTGAAATAAAGAGTCAGATGCTCAACTGGCTGAGCTACTCAGGGACTCCAGAAATTATTTTTAAAGTAATAATGGCTGAAAACCACCCATATCTGGGGAGAAGTAAGAAGTGAGAGTAAGAGAACAAGAATTAACATCATAAAAACATTAAAAAGGTAGTGCCAATCTCACCAGTAATGGTAAATATATAGTCATAGGTTCTGCAGTATGGTACTAATGGTATAGTTCACTTACAACTTTAGTTTTAAGGCATAAGAAAATGAACCTAGTAAAAATAACCATAACTGCAGTAATCTGCTATTAGTTATACAATATAAAAACATGTAAACCATAGCAGCAACCATCTAAAAGATGAGGGGGAGGAGGAAGAGTGTAAAGTTTATGAATTCTATTGAAGTTAAGTTGTCAGTTTAAAATAGGGTATTATAAATTTATTTTATGTCAGCCTCATGGTAACAAAGAAAAACCCTGTAGTAATTACACAAAAGAACACAATAAAGAAGTTAAAACATTCTGATACCAAAAGATACCAAAACACACAAAAAAACCAGAGGATAAGAAACAAGAAACAATGAATCTACAAAATAACCAGAAAACAATGAACAAAATGGTAATAGTAAGTCTTTACCTATCAAAAATTACTTTAAACACAAAGTGAATTCACCAATTAAAAGATGTAAAATGGCTAGATGGATTAAAAAAAACCAAGATCTGACAATATGCTGCCTACAAAAGACTTTAGCCTTAAAAACACACAAAGACTGAGAGTGAAGAGATGGAAAAAGACATTTCAAGCAAATAGTGACCAACAAAATCAAGGGTGGCTATACTGATATCAGATAAAATTGACTTTAAACTAAAAAAGTAAAAATAGACCAAGAAGATCATTATATAATGACAAAGGTGTTAATACATCAAGAAGATGTAACAATTGTAAACATTTATGCATTCAACATTGGAGCACGTATATATTTACAACAAAAACCAACAGAGCTAAAAGGAAAAATAAACAGTAATAGAATAGTTAGGGACTTTAATATTCTACTCTCAACAATGGATAGATCATCCAGACAGAGAATCAACAAGGAAACAGTGGATTTGAACACTATAGACCAAATGGATTTAAATAACTACAGAATACTCTATCCAACAATAGCAGAATACACAGTCTTCTCAGAGAACACACGAAACATTTTCCAAGATAGACCATTTGATAGGCCATAAAACAGTCTAAGCAAATTCAAGAAAATTGAAATCATCCCAGGTATCTTCTCTGAACACAATGGCATAAACTAGAAATCAATAAAAAGAGGAAAACTGGAAAATTCATGAACATATGGAAATTAAATAACATTATTCTGAACAACCAATAAAGAATAAATTAATGGGAAAATAAAATAGTTTTTTGAGACAAAACACAACATACCAGAACTTGTGAGATGCAGCAAAAGTAGTTCTAAGAGGGAAGTTCATAGCAGTAAATGTCTACATTAAGAAGCAAGAAAGATTACCCCCAACTGCACCCCCCAATAAAACAACCTAACTCTATACTTTAAGGAACTTGAAAAAGAAGAACGGAGCCCATGTTAAAAGAAGGAAGAAAATAATAGAATATCAAAAATAAATAAAATAGAGAACAGAGAAACAATAGAGAAAATTAACCAAACTAAGAGTTGGTTCCTTGAAAAGATAAACAAAATGTTTAAAAAACTTTTAGTTAGACTAACCAAAGAAAAAAACAGAAAGGACCAATATATATATGTATATATATACATATATATATGGAGAATATATATATGAAGACATTATAACAGACACTACAGAAATTCAAAGAATCAGAAAAAGCTACTGTGAACAACTATATATCAATGAACTGGAGAACCTAGAAGAAATGGAAAAATTCTTAGAAACATACAACCTACCAAGACTGAATTAGGAAAAACTAGAAAATCTGAATAGACCAATTATTAGTAACAAAATTGAATTAATAATAAAAAATCTTTCAATGAAGAAAAACCCAGGGCCAGACAGCTTCACTGGTGAATTTTACCAAATATTTAAAAGAATACCAATTCTTCTCAAACTTTTCGAAAAATTCGAAGATGAGGGTACACTCTCAAACTCATTTTACAAGGCTAGCATTATCCTGATACCAAAATCAGAAAAGGACACTACCAGAAGAGAAACTACAGGCCAATATCGCTGATGAATATAGATGCAAAGACTCTCAGCAAACCAATTTAGCAGCACGTTAAAAGGATCAAACACCACAATACAGTGGGATTTATTTGTGCGATGCAACATATGCAAATCAATCAATGTGATACATCACATTAATAGAATGTAAAAAGCCACAGGATAATCTCAATAGAAAAAGAAAAAGCATTTGACAAAATTCTATATCTATTCATGATAAAATCTCAATAAATTTTGCATAGAAGGGAGATATCTCAACATAATAAAGGTTATAAGGCAAGCCCACAGCTAACATCAGTTAGCTGAAATTTTCTTCTTTTTCTTGAATTTTCAAATTGGCTTTCTCTTTTCTTCCTGGGAAGAGAAAATAACATATTCTTTCTTCACTATTTCATTAACATAATCCCACCCTTTAGAGATAGAAATTATTGGTTTGACTATGTATCAGTTAAGAAAATTTAGGGGCGCCTGGGTGGCGCAGTCGGTTAAGCGTCCGACTTCAGCCAGGTCACGATCTCGCGGTCCGTGAGTTCGAGCCCCGCGTCAGGCTCTGGGCTGATGGCTCGGAGCCTGGAGCCTGTTTCCGATTCTGTGTCTCCCTCTCTCTCTGCCCCTCCCCCGTTCATGCTCTGTCTCTCTCTGTCCCAAAAATAAAAACAAAAAACGTTGAAAAAAAAAAAATTAAAAAAGAAGAAAATTTAGTACATCAAAATTGCCATTAAGACTTCAATGCAAATGAAAAACACTGGTGCTATGGAGTTAATATCCTTATTACATGGAGCTCAGTTAAATCAAAAAGTGATTTATGTGAGTGGATAACTGGTAGAAAAATAGCACACAGACTAATGAAACAGAGGAGAGAACCTAGAAATGATATTAAATATAAATATGAGATTGCATTTATGATAAAGAGTCGCAAATGAAGAGAGGGAAAAATGTCAAATGATGTTGGAATGATTAGTTATCTGTTTAAAAAAATGTTTAGAGGGATGCCTGGGTGGCTTAGTTGGATAAGTGTCCGACTTCAGCTCAGGTCATGATCTTGCCATTCACGAGTTTGAGCCCTGCGTCAGGCTCTGTGCTGATAGCTCAGAGGCTGAAGCTTGCTTCCAATTCTGTGTCTCCCTCTCTCTGCCCCTCCCCCACTAGTGCTCTGTCTCTCGTGCTCTCTCTCTCTCAAAAAAAAATAAATAAACGTTAAAAAAATCTTTTTAAATGTTTAGAGCTTCATTTTTTGCTTACACTAAAATAAATTTTAGATGTGTTCAAGACTTATATGAAAATGAAACCATGAAAAACTTACTTTAATAAAAGAAGCCTACCTGACTTAAAGGCAATCAGGAAAAGTTACTATGCCCTAACATCTTGACATGTCAATATCTTCAAAAATAACATGAAGGGAAATAATGAAGATGCAAGTGTTGATTAAAGAAAAAAAGGAACTAAAATATTTTCACTGTCCATTCCTGAGTGAGGAAATAATATTTAGAAAAATCTTTTAATCATTAGAAGTATTTTTTTAATGTCAGAAAAAAAAACTAAAAAAAAAAAAGTAGCTAACTGATCATTAGTAGCTACATGGGCCAATTATTTCTAATGAACAATTAACCTTTACTACCACAGAAAAAGAAATAACATGGCAACATAGAAATGGGAAGCGTGCAAACATTCAAGCAGGAACACCAGGTCGATTTCCTAAAACATGGGAGGCTTGATCCTCAATAACATTTGCCTACACAACAGCCAAGTCACTGGTAGTCCAACATCTGGACTAAAGGGTAGATGCAAAGAGGCTATGAGATGGATGAAGCAGAAGGGTCTTCTTATATTGGTCTACGATATTTGGGGCCTGATAACCAGACAAGGCCAAATAGGATGGAGGGTTACAAATACCCCTGGTCCTCTGCATCTCTGCCTAAGGAGGGAAGTACCTGAAATGTGTGATGGGAATGGATAGAGATTGGCTAGTCCATGGTGGTGGCCGCAGCAGCAGCAACAGCCGATTGATTCACTCCTCAGCCCTGCAGAAACACTGACATGCTAACAGGAAGGAAAATGGGGCCCCACTATTCCAGCATGAAAGGGAGGATTGTGCTCCAGGAAATAACCTCTGTATATTAAAATGTGTACTTCTTTCCATCACTTCACCTATGTGCAAATTTGGTACATACAAGAATACAAGAAATCCCCTTGCTTGCTGTCTTAACTTTAATTCCATTTCTTTGATGAGCAGCTCAACATGCCTACTTGGTAATGACATATGCATGCTTAACCACATTCGACTATACACTGTAACTTTCCTAATAATAAGAGGGTATTAAAATACATATTAAAGGTATAATTTTATTAGAGATAAATAATGATATAGAAATATACTTTAAGATAATCAAATATACAGTTGTTTTGTTAATTATGAAGAACTCGAGGTTTGAAATTTTAACTTACAAACCTGTTCTCTTTAACAATATTTAGTAAGCAGTGTGCAACGAAAAAGTAGAGTGTAGTAGCTGTTATGCCAGTCTGTTAATTTTATCCATGATAAACAGTCATCTTTTAGTTCAGAACCATTAAGCCAAGCAAATATTGCCAGCAAGTTTAATTTTTACTTAGTAATGTCAAGAAAGAGAAATGGCTTAATACATGACAAGCACTCACAAATATGAAGATACATTTTATCAGCCTCATACATAAATACATTCTTACTCATCCAGAATGTATAATAATTAATACTAAGAGAGTAGAAAAAAATCTCATTTATTTCACCTCAAGTTCATTAATATAGAAGATGATGAAAACTACAAGACAGTTTTGTATTTATTTGCAAAGCTATTGCCACAAATTCTTCCTATGTATGCTATTTGCAAAGCATTCACGGTTAGAAGCACAAATACTGTTTGGATATGAAGAAAATTCCTAATAATGACCCCATGTTATAAAGGCCTAATTTATATATCTAAAGCCCAAGACTATCTTAAATAAAGAAGTATTATAAATTACAGAACATAATGTAGACGAGTGTACCTAATCTATACCAAGGAATAACAAAATAATTTTATTTATCCTGAAGAAACTACAGCTTTGTAAAACATGGAAGAAAAGAAGAGTCCTTTCACAACTTGGGGAAATTTTCTCATTTATTTTAACTTTTAAATTCACTTTGCTTTTCAATGAGCCTTTACTGTTTTCATATCTCTCTTCTAAATCTCCTGCATAAACAGCTAAGTGAATTAGTTATCTTGGAATTATTTCTCTATTCTTTATTTTTTTCCTTTGAAAATGCAATAGCCAGAAAACCATAATGATGAGAGAATTCTTTGATCTGCCTGAATGTCTTAATTCTTTCAGACATTAAGTGTCATACATCATTGTCTGTTGTTTTTAGGTAATGCTGATATTAGCTAAATATACCCAGAAATGGCTGAAGAGCCTACCAGCTTTTCACACTGCACTCACAAAAAGTTTGCGGCCTAATTTTTAATATTAGCCCCTGCTTGAAAAACACTATTTGAAACCCCATTGAAATCTCAGGAGGCCAAGACTTTACTCACAGAACACCAGGACACTGCCATTGAGGTTCCCCACAGTTTCCTAATTATGTCACTCTGTTTGAAGCTGTGTTTCAGTACCAAGGTTTGACTTAAGCCCTCTCCCAGTTCTAAGATGTTGTGATGTCTGTCTTTCCTACTTCTGTCTTTCTGTTTGCTCACTTCAGATTCCTCAGAATCCAGAGTATGTCTATTAGTCTCAGATGTCCAAACTAACCAAGTTGTGTGATTAGGTTTCCAGCCTTAACGCAGTGGCTGAGATGTTTCTGTATAGCTCATTACAGGTGTCGCTATTCTCCAAGAACTTGACTTATAGCTGTTTCGAGGCAGTGACTGCCAGTTAGTGAAATTCTCACACTAGAGCTAATGACATTTAAGAATACTTTAGGGGCGCCTGGGTGGCGCAGTCGGTTAAGCGTCCGACTTCAGCCAGGTCACGATCTCGCGGTCCGTGAGTTCGAGCCCCGCGTCAGGCTCTGGGCTGATGGCTCGGAGCCTGGAGCCTGTTTCCGATTCTGTGTCTCCCTCTCTCTCTGCCCCTCCCCCGTTCATGCTCTGTCTCTCTCTGTCCCAAAAATAAATAAAAAACGTTGAAAAAAAAATTTAAAAAAAAGAATACTTTAGGCACCCTGCATCAATATAGCAATTTCAACATTCCCCAGATCCTTGCCCTAGACTGATTAAAACTCTGTGATGTTATTGATGATTCCTGCTGCACTCCTGATGATCTTTCTCTTGATCTTTCACTCATGTCCTCATCCATCAAATATTTATTTAGCATGTAACTCAGTGACAGCATGGTACATCAAATGGGGTTTACAAGTATAATGCACAATCCTTTAACAGCAAAGAAAGAAAGAAAGAAAGAAAGAAAGAAAGAAAGAAAGAAAGAAAGACCTAATTAGGAACTGTTATAAACTATGCATAATTTTATACAAGCACACAAGTACACCTGGGCAGAGGATCAGAGAGCTGCATCCCAAAGTGTCAGGGTGGTTATCTCTAGATGTCAGGACTATAAAGTAGTGGTCCTTGTAAATGTTTAACAATTGGCTTTCTGTTCTCGAAAGAAATAATTCTAACATATTTGTTCATTTATCCACTCGTATAAGAAAGATAGAAGAGAAATCTGAAAAAAGTTAAGACTTGTTGAAAAAACTAATATTAACCTAGAAAAATACATTCAAAGGAAGAAAGCCTTGCTTTGTAGCATTTGTTGATTTCCACGCCATAAACACTCACATTGTGGCCTCCTTCCAGCTTCACAGTAATTAATGTCTGCTCGCTCACAAATCTTCAACTCCTGTAAGCCAGTCTGAACCCACTCCAGCACAACACTGATTGGCTAAGCTGAATTTTCTTTTTTACCTCTTCCTTATTTTCAAAATGTCTTTAATTATAATAGTAGTTGCCTCCAGGGGTAGAAAGTAGGTGTCTGGAGATAGGGACAGAGGTAGACTTTTTCTTCTCCATACCCTGCTGTGCCTTTTAAATTTTAAACCAGGAGATATATTACCAATTCAAAAAAACAATTACAACTTAAATTAAAAAATCCTCACTAAACATTTGTTACAATTGTGATCAAAGGCAGCAAATGACATTTTTAACCTCTGATATGCAATTAATACATATGCATATATATGAAACACATAACGATATAAGATGTTATACCGAAGAAAGCCAAAAAAAGAGTGGCACAAATTTAAAAATTGCATTGGAGGCAAATGCAGGACGGAATTAATGTAAACTGGAAAGGTCAGTAAAAGCTTTATGGGGATGAGAGCAGAGTTCTGAAGTGTGAGGAGGATTTGGACAACAAGAGGGAAAGGAAGGGGGTGACATACAGGTGGTAAGCAGACTGGTCACTGCGCTCGGCATTGACACTCCACTTTCCTTCATCTCAACCAGTGCCAGGGCTGCCGTTCCCACAGTTTCTATTTCTTAGGGACTTCTTCCTACTTAATTTGGCATCAGAGCAGGCTGTACGGCAGGTAGCCAGGTTCTCACTTCGATCAGCCCAAACAGCGATAAGATTGGAGTCAGGGACCAACGTAAGGGAAGAAGTCGTTCCACATCATCGCTGACAGTAATATTAATGTTTATTTAGTAACTGGTCTGTAGTAGGCACCCTCCAGTGGGCTAACTCACAAAGCCTAATTCCGAGAAATAACTCAAGTTCTTGCTCTTGAGCTTTCCATCTGGCAGGCAAGCACATATGCTTAGATGAAGCACCATGACCTCCTCCGACCAACCCCAAATGCAACCAGGGAGTTAGCTTCCCTCAGGGTGCAGAAGAGCTCTTCCATGAACTAGGAAGGACCTTATGGAGAGCGGGACCTGCTCCTAATCACTGCCAGTGAAAGGATCAACTATTCACTGTGACAGGCATTTTTCAACATTGATCTGGTTTATAGCTAACCAACCAGTGGAGCACAAAAGTTCATTCACTTTATCCAGACACATATTTTGCAAACTAGTTCTTCTAAGTGGATACCTCAGGCAATTACACTGAACACACTTAGACACTTTTTGGACATTTTGCTTGGATTTTTTCATGGCATATGTAAGAATTTGATTATCTCTATTTTAATTTGTATCCAATGATGGAATAATCCTTGGGCATTAAAAAATAGACTACAAGTGAATATTTGTTGACATGGGAAAATTGTCAAGATATTTTGCTAAATTTTGAAAAGTAACTTGTAAAACATGTACAGTATGAATCAGTTTTTGAAATATTATATCTCTACCCTTAAGTAGACATTTATAACTGAAAATATTAGTAGAAACTATCCCCAGGTGGTAAAGTTACAGATGATTTTGACTTCCTTCTTTGTAATTTTCTTAATTTGTAAAATTTACCATAACTATCATAATATTTAAAATTTGTAGCATAATTAAAATTTCCACCTTCAATAGGATCCATTCATCAATATGTGAACATAGAACCCACACTACTTCCCGAGGAAAAGCTTGGCCCTGCTCTTGAGAACTGCCTACTTCAGGAGGAAACGGGCATCTTCCATTCAGGTGTGTCCTTGTCAGGCTCCTCGGTTTTTACATAAAATGTCAGTCTTTCCTCCAACTTAATTGCTATTGCTGCTCAACACTTAATTCTCACTGAAGTGTCAACAAAGAATAGCTACAATTCAAGTATTTCTGAGAGAAGTCTAACTTGAATTCAGTATTATTCTCATGAGAAAAGCAATTTATATGGAATATTGCCTTAAGGACATGGCCTTTTATTAGAGTTTCACATCAGAGGCACTATTGGAATTTTGAGCAGGAAAATTTGGCTGTACAGAACTTTCGTGCATACTACCAAGGGCCTCTGAGGGTACAGTACTGTTTCAAACACCTTCACACGTTGATGCAAGTTCCTGGCATCTCTGTAGCTTTGCTTTTCCCTCAGTGCTTTACAGCATGATGCCACCAGCTGATATGAAGCCCTCTGGATTCATTTCTCTAAAGACACTCATTACATCTTGCATGAAAGGGCATAGGAGAAATACGTTTCTGGTCTCAGAACTAAGAACAATAGCATTATCTTAATCATCCAACTGGGTTTCTATTTTTCCTTTGCCCTGATTTTCATATTTCCTTTTATTCTTATTTGTTGTCCTGTAGATAGCCCTATAAACCACGCTAAATTTTTTGTGAAGCAAATCAAAGAATAAATACATAAGTGTTCATGATACGATGAAACTAAAAATAGGAGTCAGATTAAGACTAAGGAAAGAAAGAACTTCAGCAACACCACAGAAAAAAAAACAAAACACACACCATAACACAAGATCTGTCAGGGTGCTAAAAGGTTAGGAGATATCACAGTATACTGGTGAAAACACCACATTCAAGAATCAGAGTAAGTGGATTTGGGTCCTGATTCTGTCACTAACTAGCTAAGTGGTGGGGGGGGGGGGGGGGGGGGGGATGGGCAGAAGAGAAGGAAGTCTAACACTAGACCCTGAGAGCTGGCAGGGCACTGAGGTTAAGCCAGCTGGCTCTGGAATCAGATTACCTGAGTTTAAACCCTACCCTCACTTACTCTTGGGAAACTTCAACAACGTAAGCTCTCTGGGTTTGTTTCCCCCCCTTTTTTTTTCCAACAAAAGTTAATTTATTTACTTTGAGAGAGAGAAATCCCATGTGTGGGCACGAGTAGGGAAGGGGCAAAGAGAGGAGAAGAGAGAGAATCCGAAGCAGGCTCCACGCTGCCAGTGCACAGCCCATCACGGGGCTCTGTCCCAGGAACTGTGGGATCAGGACCTGAGCCGAAACCAAGCTGGACGCTTAACCCACTGAGCCACGCAGGTGCCCCTGGGTTTGTTTTTCTTAACTGTAAAATATGAATGAGAATAGTGACTTTGTATGATTATGGCACTTTGTGGAATTTTTTTCTCTAGTGTTCTCAAGCACTTTATATGGATTTACAGATGAAGAACCTGAGGTACAGAAGAGTTAAGTAATTTTCACAAGGTCATAAGGCCAATAAGTGGTATTGCTATGCCTGGAATTCACGGAGTCCATCTCTAGACCCGCACACTTAACCACTGCCCAGTCCTGATGATAAAACGAGCTAATTCACAGCGCCTGGCACACATAAGACTTTAATAACTGCTGGTTTACTAAACAAATAAAAAGAGCCTTGCAAACCTAAATGATCTTTTATATCCTAGAAAGATACACCATATCTCAAATATATTTGATACACCATATCTCAAATTTGTAGATGATATGAAGAAAGAATGAGTAAGTAAAACAAGGAATTACAGAATTAATATTAAATTCAACAAGTATAACTGGAAAGCACAAGAGCTGAGCACAAAAATTTATGTATAAATATATTAATCATGGTGTTATTATTAAAGTTAAAAAAGGAAATGAGTTAAATATCCAAAGTGAGGGGCAGATCAAATAAAATATGGCATATCTACATGCACAGACAAAAGAACTGGGTTAAAATATGGCAAATTTTAAACATTGGTCTCCTTTTGGTAAAATGATTTATATGAGTTTTTCTATTTCTTTACAATTGTCTGCTTTTCAAATTTTCTACAATGAAAATATATTGCCATATTAATTTAAAAAAACAAATATTATCTTTCATTGAAATAACTCAATAAAAATTCCTACATGTTTTCGCAAATCTACTTCACAGGAAAAGTAAGAAAAAAATCTGCCTGATGGCAAGTTATCCTTCCTCAGGTCCTTCACCAAGAATCTACCTGATGATGGTTGGGTATTTCGGTGGTCCATATACTTATTGTTTAAGATGCTAAAAAAACTTTTTTTTCCCATACTATCTTAGTAAGTATTAGATTGAAAGTATACAGATTACAAGAAGTCTGTGCTGGTCAAACGTTTGTAGAGTTATTCATTATATTCAACTCCAGGGACCAACAAAAACATTGCCCATCTGGGATGCATATAGATGAGGGCAGTAGACCTCAAGAATTGCTGTCAATTAAGTCTAAAGAGGAGCAGATGGAGTACCCAGCGCTGGTTAGCCCTGAGACAAGAAGGGTAAGATGGGAGGCTGCAGTGACCATCATGGATGTAAGGATACGCCATCTGGAAGAAGGCTGGACGAGTTCCATGTCTCTACTAATGGGGTGGGGGGGGGAGTTACAGGGCAGAAAAATCTAGTGCCCAAAACACAAGGGAAATTTCTTTTAGCAAGCAGAAGTCATCAGCAATAAAACAAGCTGCTCTGTAAAGGAACAAAATTCCTTTATTTTATGTGAATCATGTTGCCTAAAGCTCAAGTGAGATGGGCAAAGTCACAGTACTGTAATGTAAGCAAGGAGGTCTGATATCAATCACTTGAAGACCAGTCCTGACCCTGGGACCAGAAACAGACCAACGGGAAAAGCCCTAGTGAACCCTTAGAAATGGGACCTGTCCCTTTCTTGCTGTGCCTTGAAGATCCTAAGCCAATTACCAGATAAATGTTATCATGGCACCCTCCTGTCAAACACAGGCCAGGACCTGGGAGGAAAGAAACCCAAGTAGGGGGTTATGACAACCCTCTCGGGCTATAGATGGAATAATGCGGGGCCTTGATGCCTTGAGAATAATCCAGGTAGAGTGTGATCAGGAACCTTGCTCTCTATGTCAACTTGCTGTATCTTGTTCACCACGTATATGTGCTTCTGTTTGCCCTTTAGTATTTCATAAAGATTTTCAAAGTCCCAGGCTACCTCATCCCTGGTAAGAGAAACCAAGAAAAGAGGTTTCTCCCCACACCTTAACAAGATCATAAAAACCATGTATATATTTCAAACACTTATTAATCTTCACAACCACCCATGAAATAGGTACTATTACTCTCCCCATTTCACAGGTGAGGAAATTGCAGCACAGAAAGGCCATGTGACTTGCTCAAGGTCCATAGGTAGTAAGTCATGGAGTAAGTATTCAAAATGGGAACACAAAGGAACTTGCATTGTCAGAACTGTGGTAATTCTTTCACTCAAGGGATCATTTAGAGCTGTTTGGTGTTATTCAGTAACAATCTATGTATATGCCAAGCGTCATGAATGAGTTTCTCCTTCCTCCCACCCCCTACTCCCCGTTACTCCCACCAGCTCTCCCCTAATCATGCTTCCACACATGTGAGAGACTGGGAGATACTAGACAGAATTTTGATTCAAAACGCATGCAAGAATACAGCTGTGCTGCTGCAGTCTAAGAGACGCATCAAGAAAGAAGTTACCTGTCAGTGATGAAAATTATGACTTATTAAACTCAAACCCAGGCAACTTCCTAAAGAAACTAAATATAGTATTTTTGTGGCTAACTATTCACAAATTACAAAGAAGTATGTTCAGCCTTAACATTGAGGAAGATATCTCATGAGGAATTTAGTCACTAATAAGTGTGTCTCAGGAACAGTGATTTCTGTGTGCTTTTAGCAACATCAAAAGCACCAGCTAGCTTCTTTTGCATCTAGGCTGATTTCAATTACTTGTGTTTGTGATTTTGCATAATGTAGCAAAATTATTCTAGCTGTTTTATTCCAATCTTGTATATTGGATATCTTGATTTTGTTTACTTCTTTTGAATGTGTTCATTTAACCATATATAACGAAAACACAAAAAAACCAGCAGCCACACTCACCTGTGATCCAAGTGGTGAATGGAGAGAATAACTCCAGAATTCAAGTGGGTCTGTTTCAGAGTCACTAAAACAGTAAATTCATGTTTATTTCTCAGCTTCTGAAAAAACTGTTCAGCTGTAGCAGTGGATGCTTTTATACTTCTGGGAGTATCTAAAAAAAGAAACATACATTAAATAGATTAGAATTTGGTTTTATAAAGTATCCTTTCCATGCAACATCTTTCAAAAAACATTATCAAGTAATAACTGATAAATACCAAGTTTCAGACTCCTTCAACAAGATTTTTTGCTACAGGGACACCTGGGTGGCTCAGTCGGTTAAGCATCCTACTCTTGGTTTTAGCTCATGTCACGATCCCATGGCTCATGAGTTCAAGCCCCGAGGCTCTGTGCTGACAGTGCAGAGCCTGCTTGGGATTCTCTGTCTCCCTCTTTCTCTGTCCCTCCCCAACTCACTCTCTATCTCAGCACAGAGTCTGCTTGGGATTCTCTGTCTCCCTCTTTCTCTGTCCCTCCCCAACTCACTCTCTATCTCTGTCTAAATAAATAAATAAATATTTTTTTAAAAAACTTTTTGCTACATATAACACAGGACAGTAAACCAATTACTGGACTCGTGTTTCAGGAATTCTTTTTCAAAAATGTCACCTCTGGGGCAAAGAATCAAAGGATCCTGCTTGAAGAAGTGTACTCCCAAGTTTTCTCCTTACACATACCCTATATTCTGGATACCACAGCCACATCAGTGTCAACAGTGAGCAAAAAGATGTACTTCATAGACTAGAACCTAAAAGACCATGTTAGAGCCATTTAGCTTTTCTGATGCCTCATGACAGAAAACTGGATTTAAATCTATGTGCCACCTTCCACATTGATATCCTTAGCCAGAAGGCGTGCTATAAATAGATTTTTTAAAAGATCATTGAAATTAGTCACTCTCAGCCTTCTGCGCAATGGATGAAACATTAAGATCAAATTGTCTTACCATGCTGTTGAAAGAAATACATAGAACTTAATTCCAATGTCCTCTTCTCCAGACTTAGAGAAAGCCTAGCCAAGGAAAGTATGCGTGGGAGAGCAGAAACTTTTACCCTACACTTCTACCTGGTTTAGTCCTGCACTCCGAGACCCAGGGAGTGGGACCCAGAGGCTATGGGGGCAATACAGATAGAAATGGATTTAGTGGGTAGGAAAAAACCATTATTCAAGCCATCTGCTAACTGAGCATAAGGCTCTCCTATTCATAGTGTGTGCAAAGGGTTGATGGGAGCCAGAAATACAGTTTATGTTGTTCTCAAATCATCCTCCTTGTTTCTATGCTTTAGACTAGGTAGACTAAGTAACTAGACTTACTTACTTTAGAGTAGGTAGTCTAGGTAACTACTAAGCAAGTAGATCTCAATGGAAAAACTACTGGCATTTAGACAGAAAAACCCATCCTTGTGCAAAACTGTCCCATGCTTTGCAGAATATTTAACACCCCTGGTTCTGGCCCAGTGAATGCCAATGGCACCCAACCCCCAATCACTGTGACAACCCAAAGCTTTCCCACACATTTCCAAGCATTTCCTCAGCAGCAGTGTAGCAGAAATCTTGTTGAGAACCACAACTTCAGTGAAAGAGTTTATAGGATTAATCTAAAATTCCATACCTTCCTAGCCCCACAAATTTATGGAATAAAAATGTACCCACATGATCTGTGCCCATCACTGGGAATGGACAGACATGGAGAAGCCCTCAAGATACCCACAAAGTAGTGGACGAGACAAATAATCCCAGTACAATGAAAGAAATGCTGTCATACAGGTAGGTACCAAGCGTGGACGGATCACAGATGTAAAAGTAGCCAACATCATGCAGACGGAAAAATCTCATAAAACAGACGACACTTGATCTGGAGATCACCAGGTAGAAAAGAGAAAGAAAAGCATTCCAGTCATAGGAAGAGCTTGGGAACCAGCAGGAAGGTGTAAAAGGGATTTTTGCTCAAAGTTTTAGGAAAAATAAATTTCTTGCTTCAAAAAAGAAACTTCCTCAGTCCCATCGAATATTCACAATTCAAAAGTAGAACAATAATCTGCAATTTCTGCCATGGTCAACATAATAGTTTCCCCTCAAGCTCAATCAGGGATAAGATTGGCTGTGGAGGGGATTCCATACAATTCCTCCTAGCTCCAAAACTTTCCACTTCCTCAAGGAGGCATACAAAATGAAATTCCATGAGAATAATTCATCTAGTGTTAACTTTTTATTCACTCTAGTCACAAGTAAATCATTCCCAAACTTCATCACTTCATCTTAATTTGATAGATAAAAGCAAATTAAAATCAAATTATAAATATTTATTATGCTTCCCCCTCTTTCAACCAGGTAGAGCTTCAGCAGCACCCTTTGTCTTGCCTAGTAGGATGATAGATGGGGATGCAAATGAGAGAAGCAGAGAAAGGACTACACTGAATACAGAAAGGAAGATGAAACCCAGAGAGAGAGAGATCCAAAGATGTGGTGTGGAGAGCTTGAGCTCATCCAGTGAGAGAAAAGAATTTAGAAATGCACCACAGCTGCCTTACAAGGTGAAACTTTTAAAAAAGAGATTCTTAATGAGGGTTTTTAGGAAGTTTCGTCATTTGGTATGCATAGAAAACCTTCACTAATCTCTATATTATCCTCTACTGCTTTTGGAGTCAGATTTGTGAGGAGAGTTGACAGGTTATCTTATTTGTGAGATTTTTCTTTATTTTGTTTTCAGATGAAATGATATGTAAAGATTGACCTTAAGAGGAATAGAAGGATCTAAAAGAATGGATTACATTTGAGTATCATTAATAAAAATGTAAGACACCATGGTTGAAAACATGGTGAAGGAATCTATAGATGAAAGAAACATTTTTTTTTTAATTGATCAAACTATACTTTGGAAATTTTTCTCTGGTGGCCACATAGAAAGTTATTTGAAGAAAGAAAAAAGTTGAATGCAGGGAGAACTCTTAAGAAACTCTCACAACTCAGATGATCATTGACTTTTTTGTTAGATTTCACATATTTTAAACATCACATATTGACATCCCTACACTTCCTTTCCTAAACCAAACCATCCTGTGCAACTTCTCCTCCCAGTTCATTATCGTCCATCTTGCTCCCTCTGTGAGGGCAGAATGACTTACTGGAAGGAGGGCCCCTCCAGCACAAACATGGCCAGCAGAAGCTCCATTCAGCTCATGCTATAGTGACAGGAGAAATAATATTGGGTTTTGTTTTTTCTTCCATCTAGATTAACCAAGTTCATTACAGAGAGATTTTAAAATGGGCTTGCATGAAATTCCCACCCGTGTTATGCAGAGGGGCAATATGGAAGGCAGTGGGAGGGAGAGAACCTGACCTGACTTACTATGGCCTCAGGATGGTCTACTGACCTGGCAACGCCAACCCAGGGGCCCAAGACACAGGTGAATATTTTTAAGTTTCTGGATTGTGACAGAGAGAACTTAAAGGAAGTATATAAATCATGATTGCATCATAATTTTTAGCTGTTGACAGTACACCATCTCTCATCAACCCTGACCTCATCCTAATATTATTTAAATCTATTGTTGCCCTTAAGAACATGTTTTCATATATTCATCATGCTTGAGTCCAGGAAGGACTTGATGGGAGTCTGAACTCTCTGAAAAGCATCAGAATAAATAGAAGAGGAAGAATTCAAGAGAGTTTTAGAAAACAGAAGAATTGGGTCAGTGATAAAACACATGCAAAAGGCAAAAGAAAGAGAGAAAACTGAAGTTAATTGAATCTAAAGTTTCTAGCTGGAGAGACTAGATGAAAGGAAATGCAGTAGCAGAATGATGGGATTTCACTTTTAGAAATGGTTGGGACACATATGTGGAAGTGTCCAATAGGAGGTGGGCACTATAGAACTTGATCTCATGAGAGAGGTCAAGGTTGGCAATATAGATTTAGAAGTCATCAGAATATAGTATCTAAAATAATAGGTGTGCCTGAGTAAATCATAGGAAACACAAGAATGAGGGTATGAAGGATGGAACACAGAAAAACTAAATCTGGGAGTGCCTAAGTAGCTCAGTAGGTTAAGCATCTTACTCTTGATTTAGGATTCGTGATCTCATTGTTTATGAGCCCCTCATCCAGCTCTGTGTTGATGGCACAGTCTGTTTGGGATTCTGTCTCTCTGTCTCTCTGTCTCTCTGTCTCTCTGTCTCTCTCTCTGCCCCTCCCTCAGTCACTCTCTCAAAATAAAAATTTTAAAAAACTAAATCTGTTGCATACACATATATAATGTTGCACAGCTGCTACTATACAACATTTATCCTTCAAAAATGTATAATGATATATTTTACCCTTTGAGGCCATATTCCATTTTGTTCTCACAAAGCTCTGGAAACTAGACAGGAACAACCATTACTACGTCCTTTTTCAGTGAGTAAAACAAGCCAAGGAACAATCCTGTGATTCACCCACAGAGGTGATAATGCCAGAGGCATTATGGGGATGACAATTTCTGGTCCAGTGTTCTTTCCACTAAATCATACTGCCTCCTGAACATGGCATCCTTTATCCATGCTTAACTGCCACTCACAAATATAAATGCAAATAAGAGAGCACCAACATAGAAAATAATCCAGAAAAAAAGTAATGATATAAGATAACATTTTTAGTTCTTTAAGTGACTAGCTTAGTAGTGATTTTAAGAAAGGTCACATTCCTCATTTGCATTTCTGTTTCTCAATTTGTAAAATTAACATTCCTACCTTCCATTTTCATCTCAAGGATTATACAATGTTCAGAGAGACTTCTGAGTTCCCACAGTTATTACTATAGACCCAATTCGAGTCTTCACTGGAAAATCAAGTCAAAGAAACAATCATGTAAGAGTTAATTTTAGAATTAATAATTCAATATAGGTATGCATGAAGCAACTTCTCAACAAGGCCTCCTGCTAAGGAACCAAACATAGAAAAATGAAGTGTGGTGGCTATCAGAATGAACTTGGAGCCCAGAAGAATAAGGTTTCAATGCCAGCTATGCAGATTATTAGCTATGCCTGGCATGTAGTAAACACCATGTGTTGGCCATTAGGATTATGATACTTATCATTATTACTCTTCCAAGTGGTGAGACTGTGGAATCAGCCAAAACTACCAACAGCCGTGATACCTTTGGGGTGATTTCTGAGCTTACTTTCATTCTAAGCATCCCCAACTCCGCCATAAATGATCAGTTTCCACATTTCGAAATTGGTATAAATGTTTTCGGCAATCAAATTATTCTTAAGATAAAATCCTGCCTACCACTCTCTATTTCTACAAAACAATGAGTGATCATTCATTTACGGACAAAAATCAATGTAAATTGAATTTCTTTTCAATGAAGGGCTGACAGAGATCATTTGAATTGCCTCTTCAGGAAAAACAAAAACAAAAACAAAAACAAAAACAAAAACAAAAACAAAAACAAAAAACAGGCTGATAAAAGTGGCCTTTAAACACTACTACAAAGCCCCACAGAAAAACTTATCAACACACCCATGCTAGAGTAAATCTTTTTAATTGGAGAACTGCTTGGGTTTAAAACAAAACTCTGTTTCAATGTTTTCCATTTTTATTGTGTACAGAGCCCAAAAAATCCCACTATAAGAAACAATTCATGGCATTTTAAAGCAGTTATTAATAAGTAATGAAGTAGTTCTGAAGCAATTACATCAAAATATTCATTTTTTTTGTCATGGGACTACCAGAATGGAGTGATGCATTCCTGTGTGGATGTAGTAACCATTTCTAGGGATTTCCACCATGTGCTATGGATTCCCCATATACATCACAGTTAGGGGGATACAGGAGAGAGAGAGAAACTGGTTTATTTCAAAAATAAGACTGTAGGTGCACCTGGGTGGCTCAGCAGGTTGAGAGTCCAACTCTTGATTTCAGCTCAGGTCATGATCGTAGGGTCATAAGATGGAGCCCCAAGTCAGGCTCCACACTGAGCATGGAACCTGCTGAAGATTTTCTCTCTTTCTCTCTCTGCCCCTACCCTGCTCTCTCTCTCTCAAAAGAAATAAATAAACATTTAAAAAAACAGACTGTAGATGAATGGAACAATGTACGTGCTGGCAAACATGGGTACTTACTGAAAAAGAGAGTCAGACTGGAGCTTCTTTCAGTATTTTTAGTGTGTTAGCAAAAGTAAAGAGAAGGGATTTGTCCATCTACCAATAACAAACCGGCAAGAATTATTTTCTTCTTTTGCACTTAAACTGCATTACTATAATTGCCATCATGAATCGCACGAGTCTCTGCCACTGACAGGTCTCTATCCCATCTGCAGTGTATAGAACCTAAATTGATTTTCCCCCACATAACCAGACTAATACAAATACCAAGTACAAATTCAATTATAAAAACAGTCTAATCTCCAGCATAAGATGGTTGACTTAGAATGTGCCAAAACTCACCAAATTACTTTTTTTTTCAGTCTCTGACTATGAAAGGCTGTTATCTTCTGAATTCAGGTTAGAAATATATGAAGTCAGAACTATTAGTATAGTTCCTATCCATCGCTCTTAACTCTCCCTTCAATATATTCATGCCTTTATACTGCAAACTTGCAAGGCAAAGTAATGGTTACAACTTTAAAAGCCATTAATATTTGATTAACACCATATATGCAGTTTGCAAAGTCCTTAAACATGAATAATCTCATGTAAGCCTCAGAGCAACATTGAATAAATGGGATTATTGCTCCAAAGTAATAGAAATTACAGATGAGGAAAGGGAGGCACAGAAAAGCCAAGAAACTCGCCATCATCACCATGCATGGCTCAAAATCGGAGCTCATTTTCTGTGAATTTACTATATTAGAAACTTGTTGGTTCGAACCTCAGGCGCTTCCCCAGTGATATCTGAAGCAAGCTCTGAACATAAAGGGCAAGGAGAGACAGAACAAAGAGGCAGGCCATTCCAGATTGGGAGGGGGCAGTTTTAATAAAGCAAGGGAACTTAGAGGCTTGCCCTGGGCAGCCGCAAGACGCACAGATCTCTACATCAGCCTGCAAAAATCATACATTTATATAGAAGCCTTAACTGGATTCACTCAGTTTATACCAATCCAGATGGTCTCAACAACACACTGCTCTCTCATGGCCGCATCCCTGAAAATGACTGCCACTGTGGGAATGGAGGGCGGAGGGCAGAGGGTACATTTCAAGGAAGGGGATGAGGTAAGGAGCCTCCAATTGCCCAGGGCCAGCTCAAGGGTCAATTTGAGGTCACCTCCTCTCCTCACCTCCTCTAACAGAACTATCAAAAGCAATTAGGATAGGATAAATGAACAAACCCACCAAATTCAAGTGGCAGAGCTGGGATCTCAACCCAAGCCAACACGCTTCTTATTATTACACGATAGTGTCCTACTAACATGATGGTGATGCACACTCTGGAGAGTAAATAAACTATCATATTAATTTTTATAAAAATATATTCTGAATATAAATACATTTTTCTTGATCTTCAGATTCATTTAGGCTACATCAATCTACAAAACTATATATAATCTTTAGAGAATCTAAACTACTGAGATAGAAACTGTACTTTTAATCAAAACCAAAAGTTTTTTTTTTAAACAAATGTTTATTTATTTACTTTGAGAGAGAGAGTTGGAGGGGCAGAGAGGTAGGGAGAAAGGGAATCCCAAATGCGCTGACATGGGGGTCAATCTCATGAACCATGAGATCATGGCCTGGGCTGAAATCAAGAGTCGGACACTTAACCAACTGAGTCACCCACATGCCACACCAAAACCTTTTTTAAAAGACAATTTTGCGGGGCGCCTGGGTGGCTCAGTCGGTTGAGCGTCCGACTTCAGCCCAGGTCATGATCTCGCGTTCCGTGAGTTCGAGCCCCGCGTCGGGCTCTGTGCTGACAGCTCGGAGCCCGGAGCCTGTTTCAGATTCTGTGTCTCCCTCTCTCTCTGACCCTCCCCTGTTCATGCTCTGTCTCCCTCTGTCTCAAAAATAAATAAACATTAAAAAAAAATTAAAAAAAAAAAGACAATTTTGAAACAATTCTCCTTAAAAAATTATTGGGCAAAATGTTGTGAGTACCCACAAGTTTTTAATGGGGCAAACCCACATCTAATGATGCCCATCCTCACCCTTCAGAGATCTATATGCCCTTTACATTACTAGGTTAGCATAGTGCATACTCTTGGAAAGCCAACGTCCTCTTCTACATTTTATTTGAGAATAAAATTTAGTGAGCTAAATCCCAAAACCATCTCAAAAGTTTTTTTCAAATCAACAGCTAATTATAATTTGATTCAATGCACAATAAGCATATATATCCTCATGTATTATTTACAAAATTATTTGTTAGCTTAATGCTGTGAATATCCAACCACATAAAAACATACATATGTGAATACAATCAGATTTAAAACATAAGCTTCAGCACCATCCAAAGAAACAAAAACAAATAGCAGGTTCTACTCCTGGATTTAGCAACTAAATGGTTTACTTTAAGCAAATCATTTATGACTCATCTGTGGGAATTTTCATTAATGAAGTGCAACAAAATTTCATCAGGATGTAGGAGGGTGACAAACAACAAAATGTCTATAATTTTGAGCTTAAAATTACAGTATTAAAATTTTATACATAACACATATAATACAAGTTATTTAGAGTATTCCATTTTGTTTTGGGTCTAGGTTAACAAGCAACTTTCTGATAATAATTCGGCTTCCCAGGTACATTTTCCTTCAGAGACAGCAGTAGTAATTAACTACACGGGTATTCTGGTTTAGTTCACTGTTATAATCTTTGTTGTAGATTAAAATTAAAATCAGCACTTGAGTATGTAATCAGATTAATGCTTTTGGCTTGCGTGAAGCAGTTCCTTAGAACCTCACCAGTGAAATTACCAACTGTTTTGTTACCAGAAAAATTAAGAGGATAAACGAGTTAAACAATATCCCTCTTTATGATCTCTACTCCCAACTGGAATACTGCTCAAGACTAAGATTAAATGGGTAGAAATGTTAAGTAAATAACAGGGATGATGACAATGTCATCTACAACCTTAATAGACTGGCTGTATTCCTGTGTTAAGACTGCCTCATTATCTGTAGATAGCAGTCTCAATAACATCATTTGAATATATGTAGCAGACTTAAGAATCAGTAATTGGCTAGATCTTTATTTAAACCAATCCGAATGAAATGTATTATCAAATTGAACCCAAACTGAATGTGCACAATTTGTCCGCTAATATCAAAGCCAATGTCTTAAATACGTAAGTAAAATTAGACTCATGGACTATCATACTTTATGAAACATGCTTTTGCTTTGACTAGAGCAATTAAAACCTTGAATAAATAAAATGTATGAATGTCTTTTTAAAAAAAGAAAAAAACTTGAGTTTTCACTGGGCTTTTTTCACTGGGCTTACCCTTAGCAGTACATCAAAGGTTCAAATGCACCTTCATATACTGACACGTTATCAGTGTATGAAGTATTGCTTAAATTAACAACTTACTCATCTTAGCATTAAACTGTATAAATTCATGAACTACATCATTTTTCCCTCTTGTAAATTATCCTATATAGAGTATCCTATATAGAGTGTATATATATATACTTAATATATATATTATATATATATAAAATAATTAAGTTACTCTCTTAATACATATGAATACTTTATACATATATCATATATAATATATATATATAATAGCTTAAGTGCAAATATAATTACTCTTCATAAAGTATTCATATGTATTAAGAGAGTAACTATAAGTGCAAAAGAAAAATGTACATATGCTAATTTTTTAAGTGAAAACTGAATCACAAGTTATTCCTTTAATTTCTTTGAGGTCTGATCAGATTCATTCAGTCCCTGAGAAGGATAAGAGAGAAAAAAAATATATATGCCCCTTCAAAAAATCTGGCTATCTTTTTATCCACATGTGTGCTGATGTTTTGGCTTGGCTTTAGTCAAATTATTAGTGTAAAAAGAAAGAAGGGGCGCCTGGGTGGCTCAGTCAGTTAAGCACCCAACTTTTGGTTTGGTCATGATCTGTGGTTTCATGAGCTCGAGCCCCACATTGGGCTCTGCGCTGGCAGGGTGGAGCCTGCTTGGGAGTCTCTCTCTCCCTTTTCTCTCTGCCCCTCCCCCACTCATGCTGTCTCTGTCTCTCTCAAAAGAAGTAAACTTAAAAAGAAATAAACTTAAAAAGAAAAAAGAAGAAAGAAAAGAAAACTAACAGGATCAAGGTGAGATCTCTACTATATATCTTTAATAGTTGACTGACACCTATTAATTGGCAAGAATAAGGAATAGGGATCTATAACATACAGTTTTACACATTTATATAAAATGTTATGGTTATACATTCTACAACCTCAGATTGCACAAGCAGATTCTAACAGAATCTTTGCTGAATAGCCAAAGAGATAGGATGTAGTGCCCCATCAATTATGCAGAGCTGAAATGCTGAAATGCACAATTTCATCTTCCACCTAATAGGCCAATTTGACCTGAGACATCAATTTTGGGAGTTTGTTCTGCTTTATCCTTCTTTAATTATAATAATCAAATTATTTTAGAATAACAAGACACCAAAATATCAGTTACCATGATTAATCACCCTATCAAAATTGTGCTACATTTTTTTTTACTATTATCATTTTCACTGCAACAAAGAACACAGCATTATAAGGTACAAAAGGACACAGACCACAGAATAGTCAGTTTCTCAATCCACAGTTTCAGACACTAGCCCCATGTCAACTCCTGCCCTTGTCTCCCCAGGCCCCGTATCTGCCTCCCCTCAGTTTCTGGGCCAGTTATAATGATGCCAGAAAATCAGAAGTGGGGATCAAGAATTAAGTTATTTTTCTCAGGGATTACAAAAACAAAGAGCTCTGAAAATTTGTGCAGCCTCTAAAACTAATCATTTCCCAGCCCCACTACACTGGCCCCAGCTACAAGGCTGAACGTCTGCTTCACCTTCCCAACCTAGAACTCTCAGCTCTGCCCTGCACACCAATCTCAAGTTCTGGTGTTTTGCCAGGATCTTGCCAATTCTCTCTGCTGTGCCTCTGGAATGGATGAATCTGCTAAAGTGTGTCAGAATGCTAGATCCATCAAATGATGCCTGCCTGACTTTGAATTGTGGGGGCTACTGGATTTGTCCCATTTACCAGACTAGATACCACCCCCAACTCCTACTCATCCTCATACCCTCCCCATCTTACTCCCTCTTGGAGTTTTTCCCACCCCTATAAATTTCTCTACAATACATTCACTAAATGCTGATACTATCCCTGGATAAAGTACAGAACGTTCACTTACTGACTAAACTAATCTCTGGATTTCACCTTACCAGAAACTATATAATTGCCACTCTCAATGTATCCATTTTTAGGAGCCTTAAATCTAATCCCTCCAAGCTAGTGTCTCTCCCATTTCAAGCTTGGATTTCTCCCTTAGTGCCCATTCCAGGGCTAAGGATTGCCTTCAGTTTCCTATTCACTTTAATTAATTCAACAAATATATAACTGAGCACTTGCTATGTGCTGAGCATTCAAAAATGAAGATCAAGAACAATCTACCTTACTGTCGCATCTACCTTACTGTCGCAGAGATGCTAGTTGTCCTCCAATGGCAGTAATTCTCTCCTTTTTAGTAATAAAACACCCACATATCTGGGTACATGGCTATCCAGCTAGAAACCACATTCCCTAGTTCTCTTTGCAACTAAAGTGGCCAGGTGACAAGTTCTTGTCAGCAGGATATAAGTAAAAGTGACCTATGCTACAATCCAGATTTTATTATTAGAAAGGAAACTCATTGCCCTCCATTCTCCTTACCCTCAGTCTGGAATAGGGATATTGAGGTAGTAAGCCAAGCTCTTCAATGAGGACAAGGGCAATGAGGGGCTAAACTAATAACCTCATGTGGCAGAGCCACCCAATAGCCCTGGAACCTCTGATTGTTACCTGAGAGAGATTTAGATGTCTTTGCTTTGAGCACTTTGAGATGTTCTTGTTTGAGAAAGGCATTTTGGGTGTCTTTTTTACAGGAGCTTAGCCTATTCCTAAGTAATATATCTCCCCAAGTTTCCTATGACTCATTCAGAATTGAGTGGGATTCTTTAAAACAAGGATCAGCAAAATTTTCTGCATAAGGTCAGATAGCAAATTATTTTAGGCTTTGCAAGCCACATACATCTCTTTTGAATATTCTTTTAAATTTATTTTTATTATTTTTTTACAATCATTTAAAATGTTAAAAACCATTCTTAGCTCAAGGTGCCATACAAACTAGGCCTCAAACTGGGCCCACAGGACCATAGTTTCCTAACCCCTGTAAGCAACAAATAACAGATTTAATTTCCCATATTCACTTTATAGCTTTAGTTAGTTATGTTTATGTTTAGAAAGGGGGAAAAAACAATGTGATAAAGGCTTAGCGAGAGAAAGTCTAGATGCTGTGCAAGCAGAAAAGGAAGGAGGTAAATTCTGCCTGTTAACTTGCCTTCATCACTACTGCTGATATGTACATTCGGGGCATATCCTATCTTCTCTCATTCTATGATGCTTTCCAAGGGCAGGGATTGATTTTGTCATTCTCCTTGTAGGCACAGCCCATGCAGAAAACAATCAGTAAGCGTGGCCAATTGTCTTGTCCATCGATGACTCTCCACCTACTTCTATGCCTTTTAATGACAAGGTACTGTCGTCTGTTCAAGTCACTAAGTAAAGGTTACAGATTTCTTTTGCTTTCCAACATTCTTTTGCATCGCCACCTAGCTTAACATTATGATTTATAAGGTGGAGTAAAGGATAATCCCAATGAACTAAACTGGAATGATACAAAAAAAATTTACAATACTACTTTATATTGTTCTGTATTTAGACCAAAGACTCTCTCCTTTCCCCTTGGAATATGAACCAGCAAGTCTGCGTGGGGATCCTAGATTTACGAAAAGAACTTAGTCCTTTGTAGCATTCAGAGATGAGCATGTTCCTAGAAAAAGGAAAAATAGCGAATTCAAAACTTTCCCCTTGGATGCTGACAGTGTGGGTTGAGTACTTTCTTAGAAATGTTAGACATTTCTAGAATGTCAGAGAAAATAACTTTTAATTGAATGGCCAGAAATACCTCCCAGAGCCAAAGGAAAGCACTTGTCTTCTTTCATCTCCACATCAGCTTTGGGGATAGCTGTGTGTTGACCTACAAAGAATGTTCAGAACACTTACTGAATTAATGTTCTTGTATTTTTTTTTCTTTTGCCGTGTAAGATTAGATTAGGAAAAATTTCAGGAAAGAAGTCTACACAGTAGTCTATAGATCATTTCTTCACTATGTTTTATCCTCTTTAAGACAGAGGAGAACTAGACATTAAAATAATCTGGGAATTATATTGCAACAATTCTTTTCCTTTCATGACAGCCCATAGCTCTGATGGTTTACTATGCACTTTCATGATTTTTCAGTGTGGCATTTTGTGCTGCCTTATATCTTTCGCTGCTTCTTGTCTAATTGCTTTCTATACCAGTCTTACATCCTCAGAAAGATCAATTTTAATCTCCTTGAGGGCAAGCGAGATGTGTATATCACACTTTCTCCTATCCCAATAACTACCAGCAATTAGAACCTAAGACAGAAGTACAATAAATATGTGTGGAGCAGAGTTGAATTAATTTTCCTTTTCAAAGTTGGGAAGGTAAAACAAACCTAGCTCAGCAGTGTAAGGAGGGGCCGCTCTCCTCCCCTCCTAATTCTCCACTGAAGCAGGGTTTACAACCCGGGGCTCACTGTGTCACTCTAGGCGATACCTGATCATCTCACACACAAACACGCTTTATCCTGCACAAAGGTTTATGGAGCGGTCCTGGGAGGCACGGCCCATACTAATTAACAGGTCCACTATCTCATTAGTCCAGGCTAGGAAAAAATGGTTAGGGTTTAAAATTCTATTGAAACTAGAACACCTGAATGTAGCTTAAAACAGCCGTTTGCTTTCACAGCTGAATTTCCTATGTGAATGCTATTCCAGGTCAGATATTTCTTCCTCTTGGTTCATACTCCACTTCCACAAGACTGTTTTCTTACTAGAATTTGGAAGATACAGTGAGTCTTCCTACCTCATACCGCATTTAGACAGATCTGGATTACACACAGATACGTGAAAGATATATTTCCATTTCTAATTTAGGAAATTAGGCCCAATATCAATAGTATATTTCCTATTTTAATACCACCATCCAGTGATCCAATCACATTATTTCCTCATTTACATACCTCCTCTCCCTTATCTGTACAATTTCATATTCATTTGCTAAAAATATACTCTAATTTTGTTTTCCTTCTGATTTCTTATTTTTAGCATTTTTATTCATTCTTCCCTCCTGTTTCATAAAATATGTGTCTAAATGCAAAAGATATAAATACAGTATATAAATACGTGTGTGTATGCGTGTGTGAGCATGTTATACATACACACACATACAAACACACACACATGCACATTTTTGTATGGTCAATTTATGATTCATAAATGTGACTATTTCCAAAACATCATTGGTCAATCAGTTTTTAGGACTGTGGCCTGCTTTTTTACACAGAAGCAATAATTATACATGATGGTTAGGTCCTCAGAAGATTCAACCTACTACAGTATGTTGTGGCTGATTTGAACCCACTAGATTCCAGTATCATGGATCCAGCAGGCTGAACCCAGAAATTCCTGGCACCTCGATGGACAAGGGAGAAATCTGGAAGCCAAGATAAGATAGAGGGAAGGGATAACTAAAGAAGGTGTAGACTAGATACTGAAGAAGAGAGCCAACAGTTCATATCTGATAGTCAAAGACATGAACGTGAACTCAGGCTTGGTTCAACTTGGGAGATGAAGGCAGATGAAGCAGTATGCATGAGGCGTGGAGATGTGCAGAAGCACGGTCCATTCGTGGACTGAGTAGTATTTTATATTGCTGGAGCATAAGGTGTGTGGGAGGGAGGGAGGTGGAAAATGGAAGCAGTCTAGACAGGTGGTTAGGAACAGATCATGGTTCTGTGATCAGCCTTTTCAGAGACACTGTGTTACTCAGAGAACTGCAAAGCTAAGATGAAAGCAAGCAGAAGCCCAGTCATATGAAGTGGGCCAGGAGAGTGGGGCATAAGGAATCAAGTATGACTCAGCAGGCATGTGACAGCACAAGGCTTTTCTTGGGAAAACCAGGCACCAGTCGTTAGCACAGAGAATTCCAATCAGCTGTCCCCGGCACTAGTGGAGTGAGACTCCTGTCCTGGTCAGAACTGGCTGAGGAACCGGGAATGATCAGCATGCAAGGCCTTGGGTACCCAAGATTAAAAGTGTTGACACCGACCACCCTTTACAGCCTGGCCTCCCCGTGAAACCACATTCAAACTTCCCACTTAAGACCCTAAGAATGTCTGCTCCCTAAGCAGCACCTGTAAAGAGAATGCAGAGTCTCCTTCTCTGACCCACAGTAGGCTATAGGAGCAAAAGCAAGAGCCTGAGCTAGCTGCTCCTGGCAGCAGAAGGAGGGTGAAGAAACTCCAGGACCCCAGCACTGATGAAGAAAGACTAGGACACTCACAAGCAGCGGGGAAGAAAGAGAGGTAGTCCTGGTGTGAAGGGGACTCTCTAACTGGAGAGCCACTGGCATGAAAGACACATCCCCACTCTTGAAGTATGCTTGGCCACACTGGCAGTGTCCACACATGGATCGGGGTGAGAGGTTTGTGATGCTTAGGTTTGGGTGAGCGTGATGGGGAAGCTGGGGCTAATAATTTTCTTCTTTTGGTGGATTCTTCTAAAGGTAAAAGAGATATTTTTTTAAAGAGATGAAGAAGGACCTTGTACTTTAAGAGGAGGGAGGTATAGAGAGCATGAGGTGGCCCCAACAGTGTTAGATGCTGCTGCCCCTTAAGGAGCATGGGCCGCCACTGTGGCCACCCTGCAGTCAGAAACAGCAAGTTCCCAAGAGTAGGGACCAGGCCTATTTCACTTCCATGTCCACTGTATACTTAGCGCCTAGGATAGTGCCTGTCAGAGAGTGAACCTTCTACAAATATCTGTTGAGTGAAGAACAAGAGCTAGCATTTACTAGTGCCTCCTTTGTGCTAGCTAAGTAGACACTCATAGTGTCTTTATTTTACAGAGATGGAGTTCTCGGCCAAGGTTCCTCAACCTCAGCACTACTCACATTTTGGACCAGATCATGTTTTGCTGTGGGAGGCTGTCCCCAGTATTGTGTGCTTAGCAGCATTTCAGGCTTCTGGTAGGACTCCGCCCCCAATGGCAACGACTGAAAATGTCTGTAGACATTGCCAAATGGCCCCTGGGGGACACAATTGTCCCTGGTTGAGAACCACTGCCTCGGCTCTCTAGCTGGTAAGTGGTAGGAGCAGAGTCCTGTGCTCGTAACCTCTGCATTACGGCTGCGGAACGAGGACACTACAGCCAGCATTTAGTGACTGCTTACTATGAGCCAGGCATCACGCTGAGCGCTTTCCTATTTCCTACATCAATCTCATCTCATTATCACCATAGCTGCGCATGTGGATAGCTACCTTTGAAACCACACACTACAGAAGAATAATTTCAAAGCATTTTTCTTAACACGTTGATTCATATCTTCCAGATACTTTTTCAAATATTTTTGAAGGACTCAGAACTACATTTTGGTTTTTTGATTGCTAAGGCCCTGACTTTTCTGTCCCATTTTTGGTAACAGCAATGTTCCTTTCAAAACCCAAAAATGGATTAAATTGTCCACATTAAATCAATTCAGATTTCTATGCAGCATTAGGGATTTATATTGCTCTGGTTGTATTACAATATCCTAAAATCATCTTAAAGTAGAAGTGCAAATCACTGGAGAACAGCTTCCTAAAGATGTGAGCTCCAAGAGTAAAATGGCCTTTGTGAAAGCTGCACAGGAGGCTGCTTGACTGTAATGCTGCAAACATGCTTCACAGAAGCCTCGGCTCTCTAAGAACAACACAAGCAAACCACAACCCAGAGAGCTCATCTCCATCATTTAAAAAATTTATCTAGAAACTGAAGTCCGAGGGCCTCAATTTCACATCCTTTTACTTGTCTTCAGTATTTAGAAGATGCAGCAGGAAAATATCCCTTATTAAAGGTAATAAAGCCCATTGAGAAATATGGTACCAGACTTTGGTATCATGGTGTCCCCCAAAGCACAAAAAGGATGTCTGAAATTGTGTCAACAGAGAATACACTGAGAGGTCAGTAAAAGCACTTACCTTGACCATACTTAAAAACCAGCAACCACCACTCACGTGGAACAATTGTGAAAAATGGTTTTGGGGGTGCCTCGGTGGCTCAGGTGGTTAAGTGTCCAACTTCGGCTCAGATCACAATCTCATGGCTTGTGGGTTCAAGCCCTGAATTCTTCATTGGGCTCTCTGCTGTCAGCCTGGAGCTGACTCCAGATACTCTGTCTCCCTCTCTCTCTACTCCTCCCCTGCTCGCCTTCTCTCTCTCTCTCTCAAAAGAAAATAAACATTTAAAAAATCCTTTTTGTAAGTAATGTCAATATGAACTACATAGGTAATATACAAATTATGAGTACCAATCTTTCACTGCATAAATGTATCCACATTTTTTAAAATTTATTTATTGTTTATTTTGAGAGAGAGGGAGAGAGCACAAGTAGGGGAGGGGCAGAGAGAGAGGGAGAGAGAGAGAGAAAATCCCAAGCAGGCTCCAGAGCCCAATGCGGGGCTCGATCTCATCAACTGTGGTATCTTGACCTGAGCCAAAATAAAGACTCCAACGCTTAATCAACTGAGCCACCCAGGCACTCCTGTACCTACATTTTAAATAAGCATTTTTTAAAAAATTAATGTTTATTTATTTATTTATTTATTTACTTTTTTTTTTTTTACATTTTTATTTATTTCTGAGAGACAGAGCACAAGTGGGGAAGGGGCAGAGAGAAAGGGAAACACAGAATCCAAAGCAGGCTCAGGCTCCAAGCTGTCAGCACAGAGCCTGACACGGGGCTCAAAATCATGAACCATGAGATCATGACCTGATCAGAAGTCGGACACTCAACTGACTGAGCCACCCAGGCGCCCCTAATAAACATTTTTGAATAAGTGTATGCACTTTGCAATCCATGTTTATTGAGTTTCTATGCCATTTCCATCATTTTCTAGTTTAAAAAAGTTATTCAACCTCCTTGGGCTTTGGTAACCTTGGCTCCTACCTGTAAAATGGGAAGACTAATAATAGAACATAGGGCCATTGTCAGGATTAATATATATAAACCACTTAGAAAAGTACTTGGCTCGTAATAAGTGCCCAATTAGTATGTCTCTCTCACACACATACATATGCAGGCACACACACTTTGATATTCAAAAATTCAAATTGATATTCATGAACAAGTTGGTGTGTGTGAATAAATATCTAGGAAAGCCTCAATGGCAGATAACTGGACATGTCTATAACTCTTACAGCAGAACCAAAATACTCATATTTTTATTACATTATGAGTGACAGAAAAGTCACAGGAAGAACAGAACACTTCTCCTAATAGATACGGATATGAACAGTCATTTCAATATGCACATCATCAGCTTTTAATAGCCACAACTGTGAGTTCATCAACTGAGTGGGAATATATTGAACTATGAAATTTTCTTCTCCTGGTCTGAAAGCATAGCTTCAACATCTGAGAAGGAGGAGAACCTGATGACTGCAGGATAGCAACTTCCAGTATGTGATGAGGGGGTTCAACTTTGCACATCCCCCACACCTCCCGATGCACACTCCAATCTGTGCACATGAGTGATTTATATTACACCACTTCCCGTTCTCATTATGATCTTGGTAAAATTTTCCTTATTCCTTTATACCATCTGTGAAGGATTATTCTCTACCGTTGTACTAATTATGCCTCTGCAGCATAGTTAGGTGCCTCTTTGGTAACTTCAGTAACACCAAGCAAAAAAATTTTTTAAACATTAAGACACTATAATCACTACTAGAAAAACCAGTCTATGTTTATGCTTTCATGTTAGTTATGACAATGGTAGTAAAGAAAAAGAAAATTGTACTGGGAGAAACCAGAGATGATCCATTATATACAAATGATATGCAACGTAAGTCATAAAAAAGGATTATTTGTAGCAACGACTCAAATCAATGTTTTAAGCATCCAGAAGACTTCTCCTCATAACTTCAATTAAGAACATGAGCATTAGTATATAAAACCAGGAAAATCCTGCACTATCCTTAGACTAATATCACTATTCAAATAATATCAAAAAACAAAAAGGCTTCCCCAAAAAGTCTCTTCAGTTCTATGTAGAAATATTAATATGAAATGTGTATTTGTAATAATCTACATCAAAGCTCTTTCTGCTACTCGAATGTTTTCCAAACTTCTAATACAACTTACTCAGTTAAGTTTTCACTTACAGACTACCATTCCCTCAGTTTGCTGTCATTGAAAAAGACCATAATAATTCTGCTCTTCTCACCCATGATAACACCATTTGCCTGCCATCTGGGGACACAGCTTTCTGCTGCTTTCCTGGCAGCTGGGCTTGGCTACACTGCTTAACCCAGGCCTTCTCAGTTGCCGCCATGAGCAGTCGCAGCACACTGGCCAGACAGACACCAAAGGTCAGGTTTCCATTCTGATTCTCAGTATTCAATGTTGTCTTATCACTGCTGCCCTTTCAACCTCACCCCTGGCCACGCTCCGTATGCGTGCTGCATTCCATCCACACCAAGCCACCACGTGCACACCTCCAAGCACACCAAACTCCTGAATTCCCCATACCATTGCAAATGCTGTGCTCAGAAGCTTGAATGCCCTCCCTTACCTCACTGGCCTGTCAAACAAGCACGTAAATGCTTTCCAAGTTCCAGCTCAATCAAGTATCCTTCTCCAGAAGGCAGTCCTAAAGTCCCCACTAGGGTTGGTAGAAAATGCCAGTCCACTGAGTACCACAGAGCTTACCATACTGCAGGGCATTTAACTGATTTCACACCAGTATCTCTCACTATACTTTGAGCATCTTGAAAACAGTACTGTACTCAGGTCTTAATATATACCCATGTAGTTTTCTTCCTGACATAATTTAAAACTCAATAAATATGAATGAATTAGTAATAATCCTCATTTATCAAGAACCTACTAAGTACCATGATTTTACATTTTTTCATCTCACTCAACAATCTCATAAGGAAATGACAGATAACAAAAACCAGATTTTTCGTCACCACAGAAGACAGCCTCCCTGGTGATGGATGGACAAATGGAGAAATGAATGACTGAATGAACAAACAAAATCTTTCAAACACACTGAAATACTGGAGGTAGTGATCTGTCACCATCCATTGGCTCTCCTTTCCTTTCCACCCCTTCCACTCTGGTTCAAGATCTTGATATCCCACTTCCAGATTGTTGCAATAGTCTTCTGGTCTCCTGCCTCTTCACATCATTCTAAAAGATTGTTTATTTTTTTTAACATTTATTTATTTATTTGGAGAGAGAGAAAGAGAAATAGCACGTGTACATGGAAGCAGGGGAGGGACAGAGAGAGAGGGTGAGAGAGAAAATCCCAAGCAGGCTCTGCACTGTCATCGCAGAATCTGAGGCCCATGACCTGAGCTGAAATCAAGAGTCAGACGCTTAAAAGTCATCGCAGAATCTGAGGCCCATGACCTGAGCTGAAATCAAGAGTCAGACGCTTAACCGACTGAGCCACCCAGTAGCCCCTACAAGATTGTTTATTAAACTGTATAAGCGTGGATGCATTCCTAAGAGTATTTAGGTCAGCTATAAGAATTGTATCTTTTTGTAACTGGTTATGATACTAACGTTTAAGATTAATATTAATGTACTCTTGAACATCTGGAAAACCACCTTCTGGAGAACTGTCATGAAATTTCAGTACCTGCCTTATGTTTTTGTTTATAACTGCATTAACCTCAGCAGTATTATTGTAATTGTCACAAACAAATGTGAAAAGATGGGTGCCTGGGTGGTTCAGTCGGTTAAGCGTCCGACTCTTGATTTTGGCTCAAGTCATGATCTCACAGTTCATGAGTTTGAGGCCTGCATAGGGCTCCACTCTGATGGTGCCAGGCCTGCTTGGGATTCTCTCTCTCTCCCTCTCTTTCTGCCCCTCCCCCTCTTGCTCTCATTCTCCTTCACTTGCTCTCTCTCAAAATAAAAAAGCAAACTTTTAAAATAAAGATATATGGAAGTAACACACATAAATGATGACTTTGAGCCAAGAGATGGCTAAGTTATATCACTGAATACTGTATCCACAGCATTATTCACATATGCTATACACACAGCAAAGTGATAGAAGAATTGAGTCATGGCACAGTGCATGCATTGGGCTTGAAAGAATCTGCATCCTAACAGTCACTACCATATTTACGTTGTAAACAACAATTTAGCTCTTCAGCAAAACATTATCCATCATATTAAACTAATATTGTTAATTTATATTTATAGTTTTGTTTGTGTTTAAATTGTAAATCTGCCTTGATTTAAAAGTAGTATAAATATTTTTAGCCAAGGAATTTAAATGTTTTTCACTTAGATAAATTTAAGGAACAGTAAAATACATATAATTTAGGTGTATAATGGGAGTCAACAAAAATTTTTTTTCCTTTTTATATAATACATGGTTGAGAGATACTGGCTAAATCATTCCAGTCATTTCATACAGTGGCTCTTTTTTAACTAGTTAATGTCTCTCCATAATCAAAAAGTCAAAACCCAAATTAGTCCAGAACAGTTTCAAAATGTGTATGTTGGAATGTATTTTTCTAGATTTCTAGCTTAAAAAATATTGTAATATGAGTAAGTCAAAGGTGCTATAGGAAATGTAGCAATTCACTTTCTCTCCTTTTTTCCAAGGTAGGAATATATCAAATACACAGAAAAGAGATATTTTTAAAAATGTTGAAAATGTTGTGGCGCCTGGGTGGCTCAATCGGTTAAGCGTCCGACTTCAACTCAGGTCGTGATCTTGCCGTCCTTGAGTTCGAGCCCCACATCGGGCTCTGTGCTGACAGCTCAGAGCCTGGAGTCTGCTTCAGATTCTGTGTCTCCCTCTCTCTGCCCCTCCCCTACTCACACTCTGTCTCTCTCTGTCTCAAAAATGAATCAACATTAAAAAAAATTGTTTTTAAATGTTGAAAATGTCTTTTTAAGGCAGTTGTTAATGTGTCTGAATTTGAATTTAACAAGTGGTTTTGCAAAACACTATGAGCAGGCAGACCCCTAAGTTTGGTATTTTTAATATTCTGAAAGTACTACTTTTTGTTGGTATAATGACCTATTGGGGGAAAACCATAATAATTTTATTAAAATTCAACAGCTTAAAACAAATAGACCAGTGAACACTTGTGCATTGGGCAATGCCTCAAAAATCCATTAACTGAATGTACAATGGATAGAAGAGAACAGAAATTGGCAGGCTTTCCAGTATGACATTTCAAATTGCTGCAATCTCCTTGATTGCCACAAATAATTGAACTTCTTTAAATGTACCCCATGGTCCATTTCACATTCCTTACTTCTATAACATGTACCTCCTTTCAACTCTCCATAGATAAAATCCTTAAATATTACATCACTTCAAAAATCTAACTGACTGGGAATATTATTTACACCTTTATTTCCAAAAAGATAGCACAGACTTCCTGCACCAGCCATAATGTAGCAATGGCTACCATACTTATCCTCTACTATATAAAACTATAAAATTACACAAAATATAGAAAGCAACTAAATTTAGTCACTGGACAACAGATAGTACAGGGTTATGCTCCTTGAGAGAACCTTGGCTTTCTTAGGTGTGTTTTCCAAATTGAAGCGCAGGGAAGTGGATAGAGCTCAAAGAGAGAGTAGCAATTGTTGCTGCACAGAAGCAGAAGAGAGACGTGCAGAAGAAGAGCTCCTGGAATCTGTAAAGGGTTCCCAAGAACCATGTGAACTTCCCAAGTGTGGCAAATTACTAAGCTGTGCAGTCACTGGGCAAGACTCTAATAGACTGGTGGAGAACAGCTCCTAAGGAGTAAGACCAAATAGAGATTCCAGAAGTCACACAGCGCTGGAAGCCTTTGTATTATGACCATCCAGAGTGGAGAGACCTCTCTAAACATCAAGAGCATTCAAGCCCAGAAAGGCCATGCCTTAGGAGTGGAACCACACTAGCTCTACAGAAATGGCTACTCTAGAGCTACCTTAATTAATCCTGAAGCCAAACCTTAGTGGAATAATGACAATCCTCCAGCAAAGTGACTGCCTATAAGAAAACAACAAAAAAAAAACAAAAAACCTCAGAATTCTTTAGAGTAAGACAACAAAATTCAATAGAATGCAAAAGGCCTATAAAACCCAAAACTATTCTGAAAAAGAAGGAAGATAGAAAGGGAGAGAGGACATTCACTACCTGATGCCAAGAATTACTAATAGTCCACAGTAATCAAGACACTGTGGTATCAGAATAGCTCAGAGAGTCTAGAAACAGGGCATATTTATATGTTCAATAGATTTGCACAAAAGTATCAAAGCAATGAGCAAAAGGTAATATTTTCAATAAATCACACTGGAAAAATTAGATGCCCATATGGAAAAAAATATCATCTTTGAATTCCATCTCATGCCATAAAAACAAATAAATCCAAGATGCATTATAGAACTCAATGTAAAAACTATAAAAGTAAAAACTTTAAAACTTCTAGAAGAAAGCACGGGAGAGTATCTATGAGAACTTGGAATAGGCAAAGATTTATTCCATCAGCCATAAAATAAAAAAATAGATAAATTGGATTATATCAAAATGAAAAACTTCTATTCACCCAAAGACTTCATCAAGAAAAGAAATAGTTTACTGGGTTGAAGTTTACTGGGTTGAATAGCATCTCCCAAAAATTCATGTCCACCAGAACTTCAGAATGCAAACTTATTGGGAATCAGTTAAAATGAAATCATACTGGCTTGGGGTAGATTAGGATGGGCCCTAAATCCAGTGATGGATGTCCTTATAAGAAGGCCACATGGATACACAGACATACAGAAACAGGGAGACAAACACACAGAGGGAAAAGTCCACATGAAGACATAGGCAGAAATTGGAATAATATGAGTATAAGCCCATGAACACCAAAGATTGCCATGAACCACCAGCAGCTAGGGAGAAGAGAGAAACTTTGCAAACACTGCAATTTGGGACTGCTGACCTTCAGAACTGTGAGAATAAATTTCTGTAGTTTTAAGCCCCCAAGTGTGCAGCAGTTTTTCACAGCAACAGTTCAGGAAACTGAAACTTCCGTCCATCAAAAGACTTCACTAAGAAAACAGGCAAACTACAGATGAGATTATTGATAATACATATAAAACTGATCGAGAATTTGTAATCAGAATATGTAAAGAATGAAAACTAAAACTCAACCCAATTTAAAAAAAAAAGTAAGTAAGAGAATTGAACTGCAATTTCCCAAAAGAAGACATATGAACGGCCAAAAAGCACATGGCAAGGTATTTAGCATTATTCATCATCAGGAAAATGAATATTAAAGCCAGAGGAGATATATACTATGTACTCATTACAATGGCCAAAATCAACAAACCCTTACAACACCACATGTAAGAGAAATGGGGAATAACTGGAACTCTCAGACATTGCTGGTGGGAATATAAAATGGTTCAACTGCTTAGGAAAGCAATTTAATACTTTCTTACTAAGTTCAATATACACCTACTCGATTGAGCCAGTAATTGCACTCCTATGTATTCACCATGGAAAAGGGAAGCATATGTCCAAAAAAGATTTGTACAGGAATTTTCATAGTAGCTTTAATGGTAATAGCCAAAAATAGGTAACAAGGCAAGTATCTGTCAACAAAAGAATAGAAAAATAAGTTTTGATGTATTTATATAACATACTACTCAGCAATAAAAAGGGACAAATTTCAGACATGCAACATGGATGAACTCAAAAACATTAGGCTGAACAAAAACATCTAGACACAAGAAACTCCATACTATATGATTCCACTTTTACAAAGCACTTAGAACAAGCAAAACTATGCTATGGTTATATAAGTCAAGAGTGTCCTCAAAGATTGGGGTGACAGAGGGGGAGTGGCAGGGATCATCCAGAAGGAGGCACAAAGATGCTTGGAATCTTTTTTACGTGACAAATTCAGGAGTGTCCAGAGTGATGAGATACAGGTTACAGAGTATACATTTTTATCAGACTCACTGAGCTGTAGGCTTAGTGTCTGTGTTTTACACTATATGTAAACTAGAATGTAAAAAATATTTTTAAAGATGAACACAAATATAAGTCTACCCAATTTTAAAATCCAGCTCAACATCTTTTTTAAATTTTTTTTTATGTTTATTTTATTTTTGAGAGAGAGAGACAGACAGACAGAGCATGAGCAGGGTAGGGTCAGAGAGAGAGGAAGGCACAGAATCTGAAGCAGGCTCTGGCTCTGAGCTGTCAGCTCGAACTCACAAACTGCGAGATCATGACCTGAGCCAAAGTCAGATGCTTAACTGACTGAGCCACCCAGGTGCCCCTAAAATTCAGTTCAACGTCTTCAACAAACCATTAATTTAGTAGGAAGTCTTCATTTCTGGAGATCTGACCACAGCAAACCACTATTTCCCTTTTCTCCTATTAGTGAAGAACTACACCTAGAAGGGAGTTTATCATCGTGCACAATTGATATAAAAGGAATCTAGTTTTTTCAAATCACAATTGGTACCCATTCTATTATTTTAATTCTGGCAAGCCATAAACTGCCAGATAATTCCAACCTGTCCCTTACTGAGTATTTTTGGACATATCCTTCTTAATCCCCTATATTTTTTATACATAATGGAAATAATAAGAGTTCCAAACTAAAGCCATAATAAAGTTTCCCAAATCCGGGGCAAGTCTCTGTTTTTCTATACAAACTAGAAAAAATTAAATTTTTGATCATTTTATAACTTGAGAGATTGTGATTAAATAATTCAGGCTCCAAATTTTATCTTAAAACGCCAGCTGTCCTACTTATTGTTGTATATGGCAAACAAAAGACATTTCCTATCACAAATGAGTATATATTTATATACAAAGGGATGGAGACATTAACTGGTTATAGCCTTTCCTAATTGAATATGATTCCTGACTGATTTAAGGTCCACCAAGCACAAGGAAGGTTAACAGAAATGAGGGACAGTATTTAGAGCTGTGCTATTCAACACAATACAGAGAAGTATACATTGTGGCCTGCAGTGTGGTGTATACTGGGCTAGAACAGTACACTAACCATTGGAGGCTATTTAAATTTAAATTTAAGTTAATTTAAGTTATTACATTTAAATAAAATTTTAAAATTCAGTTCCTCATTCACGCTGTCACATTTCAAGTGCTCAAGAAGCACATGTGGCTTTGGCTGCCATCCTGGACATTTCCATCACATCGTTCTATTGGACAGCTCTGATTCAGAGAGCTGGGGACAGAAGGCAGTTCTAAGGTAAAAGCTGAATTTTAAATTCAATGGAAACTAAGTATTATGAAGCAAAGGAAACAACCCGGTGCCAAGGATTAAGATTTGAAATGTTGTGAACCAGAGATTTTTCATAAACACACACATACATGATAGACACACACAGCCCTCAGGCAAAAACTAAAGGTCAATCAGTGTTATTACCATATCTACTCTCGGGTCACATGACAGTCACTCCAAAGACCTTGTGGCAGCAAGATACCATGTGCCTCCATTTCCAGGAAGTCTTTAATCCAAGATGTACTTTTTCTTTGACCGCCTCAGTTAGTCTCTATTTATGTCACATATTTAATCCTGAAGGCTTTTAAAAGTCAAGATTTTAGATTAGAAAATGACTCAAAGTTCCATGCTGAAGACAGTACTTACTTCTTCTGGACTTAAAAGCTGCTAATACAATGAAAACGGACTTAGAACATTTACACCAATAGCACTAAATAACCATATGGACTAATGATTGGAGTGGATCCCTTGAAGTTACTGACTTGGCCTTGTATATGGTTGAAGGCCATTTAAGAAATAACTTATAGACCAGATGTCTATAAAAGTGCTCTCATAGCAGCTGTGGCTCATTATACTAGTACGTATTTAGAGATTATTGACCCCCAAAGACCACAAAAGTTCCTCTGGAGCCGTGATAGCTAATGACACTTTATCCTAAAGAAAAATACCCACATTGCCAGGCAGTCTATGGTGTCAGCATCAACACGGACATTCTGTTCTTATGAAGATTTTTGATGCCACAGAAGCGTATGGCTTCTTTAGTGCCACTGTGGTCTAATCATATCAAACCCCACTAAAAGAGTCCTCAGTTTACGGATCACTAACAATATTGATCAGCACAGCTCCTCTGGAACCATTATCATTTGTCATGTCAATATTGCTCCTGCTGCAACCTACTGCATTTTAAGTTGCTGCAATAGAAGACTAGCCCATGTTCCAGGTGGAAAAAAAAATCTAAGTTTTCTTCTATACTCTCCACTTTCAGACAGTATACCAAAGCATTTTGGCATTTTATTGTAAGCCACACAGCCCATTTAAGATGATCGATGCAAACTAAATCTTAAAACATATTTTTTCTAGTTTTTTCTCAGGCCAGTAATTTTCAAGTTATCCGAATGATGTTTCAGTGTCCATCTGACCCCTGTGATATGATATGACCTGTATGATACCTACAAATGTTACTGGGGCTTTTCAGTTACACCACTTCCCACAATTATCTACCCTGGTGTTCTTTTTTTTTTCAACGTTTTTTTTTTTTTTTTTAATTTTATTTTTGGGACAGAGAGAGACAGAGCATGAACTGGGGAGGGGCAGAGAGAGAGGGAGACACAGAATCGGAAACAGGCTCCAGGCTCCGAGCCATCAGCCCAGAGCCTGACGCGGGGCTCGAACTCACAGACCACGAGATCGTGACCTGGCTAAGGTCGGACGCTTAACCGACTGCGCCACCCAGGCGCCCCTACCCTGGTGTTCTGACATTTCAGAAACAATAACATCCTGAAGCCAATACCAGCCATGGGTCTTTTGAAAGTGGCTTTTTAATCTCAGAATATCTTGCAAGAACATGAGAGAAGCTGATTATCAGCAGGGAAAAGTTCCCTCCACATTATACAATGCCTGATACTAGAACTCAGGTTATACAACAGTCTGTGCTTCAGATAGCTTCCAGGCTGATGGGCCAGGACAAAAAAGGACCACAGGAGTGGATTAGGGACTCGGACGTACAGTCACCACCATCACCTTATTACCACTGGCAGGACAGTAATTCTCACCCCATGCCAGGCTCCCTGATATGGTAAAAATTCAAACATGTGAATCTTTATTCTTATAAAGTAAGAGTATTGCATTATTATCTTATTTATATGTATATTTTACTCCTATCTTCCCAACCAAGGCACATGTTCCTTAAGTACTATAATCACATATCCTATTACTATGTACTATTTAACTCTGCTGAGACTAATACAGTGGATTTAACACAGTGGACTTATTTCTATTTTCTTATGTGCAACAGGGATAATGTTTTATAAATTATTAATGAGCCTTTCTGAAGGCATTCACCTTAGCTAGTTCAAGCATCCTTCTGCCTGGAACGAAGATTTTGGCTCAGTACAGAATACATATAAATAAACAAACAAACAAACAAACAAACAAATAATCTTAAGTAATATTCAATTTCTGTAATTCAAAAATAGGATTTTGCAGAAAGACTACAGCCTTGCAAGCCTGCTAACTATCTCCAGAGAGGATTTTATAAATTTCTCAAGATCTTCCTTGTATATACCAAGAGCCAAGCTTGTTGAATGTGGCTCACAGAGCTCCCCAGCAGTGTACTAAATATACCCTTCTCACCAATGACAGCAAAGGAGCAGGAGGGAGAAGTAAGAAGATTGTTTTAATAAAAAAAATAAAAATAAAAAAACATTCCTTAAGACCAGAACGGCTTGAGAAGAAAATAAAAAGAGGAGCAAAGAAGAAAGAAAGGTTTTCCTCTGTGGGGCTTTGGCCTGGAGAGAGTTTCATTAACCAAGTGAGGGCATCAGAGAGAACAGAGAAGTCCTCTTGCCCACTCCCCTTTGAACATGAGATGATGGTTTGGGGGACTGCCAAAACTGTATCAGCTTGGAGTCCAGCTACATCAAAGCAAACTCAGTAGTGCAGCGGGCTAAGAAGAAAGGATGTACTGAGATTTACCTTTCCCAAGGTCTGGTTGGGGACCTTGCCAAAGAGCCTACCAGAGAAGCAGTGACATGGTTTTACAGACAGCAATACAAAGGAGCCAACCACTCAGGCTAGGGTCAAAAGGGAGTTAGACACACACCTCATGGTGCTGTTATAGCACCGGCACTGAAATAAGGTGCTCAGCCAGGTTCTGACCAACTGACAAAGAAGCCAGTGTAAAAAGTGACAGCAGCCATATGCTTGAGCCACAACTGCTAGCAGAGCAAACAGCACTGCTAAAAGCCTGCAAAAAGTAGGCATGGGACATCACTCCATAGAGCAGCAGAGGGATGGACATAGCACATTCACACACACACACACACGTACATGCTTGCGCGCGCGTGCACACACACACACACACACACACACACACCACAGATAGAGGAACCAGAGGATGAGCCTCCCAAAGACAAACTCATCATTATGGTAGAAAAAAACAGAAGTGGCAGACTATCTGAAAAACTGTTTTTTTTTTCCCAACAGACTGATCACTCCTTCTCACCTGAAAGAGCTCATGATTTAAGGAATGACCACTAGACAAAAATCATTCAATACCACTCTATTTCAAGAATTTGTTAAGGCAGGGGTCACAGCCCCCCAACAGCCCATACATCTCTAAACATGTAATTTGAATTTTAATAGCTTTAAGTGAAGTCTCAACTTTTTCCATTTAGCCACTGACCTCACTACTCCTTATAATCTCATATGTAATTCAGTGAACTGACTTATGTTATGTGCCTGGACCATGGAAGCAATAATTATGTGAGAGTCTGCTTTGAAATTTTAACATAATTTAGATGTTTCCTTCTGCTGAATTTATATGTCGGAAAAAGGAACTCACAAATTAAGAGGTTTTTAAAATTAAGAGGTTTGTAAAATTAGATGGCTGTAAGATTTCTTGGGTGGAACACAAAATGCACCAACCATAAAATAAAGAAATGATAAATTTTTTATCACTGGACTTCATAAAAATTAAATGTCCCTGTTCATCAAAGGGCTCTATTAAGAATATGAATAGACAAACCACAAACTTGGGAGAATATATTCACAAAACATATTAACTAATGATCTGTAGTCACAATATGCAAAGAAATCTTACAATAAAAAGGGTGAAAACCCATTTTTTAAATGGGCATGACAACTGAACAGATGTTTCACAAAAAGAAAATATATAGTGGTCAGTGAGTAGTATATAATATTATCAAGAAAAAGAAAATTAAATACAAAATGAAATACCCTTTCACATCCACAAAAATGGCTAAAATCAAAGACTACAGGGGTGCCTGGGTGGCTTAGTTGATTAAGCAGCCAACTCTTGGTTTTAGCTTAGGTCAGGATCTCATGGTTCCTGAGTTCAAGCCTCGCTCTGGGCTCTACATGGACAGCACTGAGCCTGCTTGGGATTTTTCTCTCTCTCCCTGTCTCTCTGCTCCTTCCCCATTCGTGTTCTCTCTCTCTCTCTCTCTCTCTCTCTCTCTCTCTCTCTCTCTCTCAAAATACATAAATAAACATTAGAAACAACAACCAAAATCAAATGTTCATGAAAATGTGGAGCATTTCTATGAGTCCAGAATGATCCAAAATTGTACAACTAGTCTGGAGAGCTGTTTGGCAGTTTCTCAGAAAGTTAACTACATCTACTCAGCAATTTCTCTCCTAAGTATTTACCCCAAGAGAAACAAAAGCTTATGTCCAAAAGAGACTTGTACAAAAAAATTTATGGCAGCCTTACTCACAAAGCCAAAAACTAGAAACAACCCAAATGCTTATCAACAGTTGTATATTCATACAACGAAATAATACTCAGCAATAGTGGTATATTCATATAATGGAATAATACGCAACCAAAAAAAAAAAAGGAATGAATTACTGATGCACATGACATTGATAAATCTCAAAAACATTATGCTAAGTGAAAGAAGCCAGACAGCAAGAAGTACATACTGCCTGATTCCATTTATATAAAACCCAAATATAGGCACTCAATCTATCACATAAGAAATCATGTGGATGATAGGGTGAAAAATGTACTGCAAAGGGACAGAAGGAACTTTCTGGGGAAATGGTAATGTTCTATGTCTTGTTTTGGGTAATGATTACATGATTACATAATTATCAAAATTTATCAAATACTCAAGATTTTTTTAATGTTTATTTATATTTGAGAGAGAGACAGTGTGTGAAATGTGAAGGCGCAAAGAGAGAGGAAGACACAGAATCTGATGCAGGCTCCAGGCCAGGTTCTGAGCTGTCAGCAAAGAGCCCGACACAGAGCTTGAACTCACGAACCATGAGATCATGACCTGAACCGAAGTCAGACGCTTAACCAACTTAGCCACTCAGGGGCCCCTCAAACACTAAAGATTTGTACATTCGTTATGTCACAATGAAAATATTTATAATTAAAAAGTAGGTGGACCTAATTCCATAGGGAATAATGATCATTTTGAGAGAAAAAACTACTAACTTAATGGTGCTAAAAATATATTATTTTTTCCTGATTATACAAGTAATGTTGACATAAATAATTCCAACAGTAGAAAAATGAATTAAGTATAAGAAGTCTCTGTATAAGTGGAAAAGTGTAAGAGATGGAGTAAAAAGAATGTCTACCCTATATACTGCTTGGTAATTTTTTAATGGTATCAGTACATTTTTAAAATATTTTGATTTGCTCTAAAGCTATAGTAATCATTTTGTAAACAAATCATTATTAAAGGCTATTTGTTATAATTTTAAAGATTACATTGAGAGAGAGTAAGCCTTCATTTATCAAAGGGAGTATCAATACAAAATAATAATGCTTTATTCTGTAAAAAGTTAACACCAGAAGGAATTGATACAGCTCACTGAATAAAGTAAGTTTATAAAACTTGAATTTCTCAGACTTGTTGCAAAATTTACCAACTTGAAATACAAGATAAGAGTAATAAAATGAATAAATAATTTGAAATGATAGGGACTTGCAACAAAGCCCTGGCAACACCATTAAATGGAGCCTGTAGGGACTCTATAAACCTGTGACAATGATGACAATAACACAGACATCAATGAAAGAGAACAGTCAAAGAGATCAGGAAGAAGAAAGTGATATTTAGGAGGAAAGTGGTGAATCCAGATGAAGAGATTAGATGAAACAAATAGGATTTTGCTTTTGGGGTTATTAGGAAAATGTGGGAGTCTATCTCACAGACAGTATCCTTAAAATATCTCTATTGCATGTACATTATAAGACTATGAATGAAATTAGGCTAGAATGCTATCCATATCATATTAATCGAGTAATTCAGCAGCGCTTCCTCTTTTGTTCAAAGAATCAACAAGGGAGCCCTAAACAGTTATTGTTTATAATAGAAATACTAAAGCAATCTGGTCAGCACACTACTGTCCTGGAAATAGTACACAACATCTGATTGGGTTAGTCTTCCAAACTCACCCATCCACCACCACCCATCACCATAAATCAAGAGGAGTAAAGAATTCACACTCATAAATATGTATTAATGGTAAACTTCAGGAAGAATTTGGTAAGAGATTTGGTAAAATCATTGCTATGCATTTTCTTTCAGAATAATGTGAAAAAGTAAATGGAATAAAATTTCAGACAAGTCCATATTTGTATTCTTTGCTAATGATTGCATGTCAATAACAAGAAATGTACATTAAAAAAAATAACCAACCAGTAACCAACCACTGTTAGTACATGGTAATATTAAACAGAATGATATAGATGAAGTCAACTATTACCTTGTTTCAATCTTTTCTAGCATCCTGCTTATGATTTTGCTGTCATCTTCTTTTTTTTAATGTTTATTTTTGAGAGAGAGAGAGAGAGACAGAGAGAGAGAGAGCATGCCCATGAGGGAGGGGCTGAGAGAGAAGGGAACGGAGGATCCAAAGCAGGCCCTGCACTGACCACAGAGAGCCCGCTGCGGGGCTCGAACTCACAAACCACGAGATCGTGACCTGAGCCGAAGTCGGATGCTCAACTAACTGAGCCACCCAGGCGCCCCTTTGCTGTGATTCTCACTTTTTACCAGTAATTTTTTTTATTTACAGCTATAGCTACAGATAAAATTAAACTATAGCTCCAAAGATAATAGTGCTTTCAAAATCAAAATGCAAAAATGCTTAACAAGTCTATCTGGAGGAGGGAATAGTGGCTGATTAACATTTATTATAAGCCCCATTTCTCCTAGAGAAGGATGATGCACCATGTGCAAAATGGCCTATTTCAGTTTCAAATGTTAGCATCAATCTGCGCCAGAGAGACCCAGTTCCAGAGCCAGCAGTACCCAGGTCTTTTCATGCATCACATCCTGACAGCTGAATCTGTTTTGTGGAGTCTTATGCCATATCTTGCTCTTCCTCAATATCTACAATGCCACAAGGACAGATTTCACCCTTCAAAAACATTTGATCTTTTGTTTGGAAGTACATTCCATTTTACTTTAATTAAAAACAAGTCTCTCTTGCAGTGAGAACTGAAAACATTTCTTTCACACTTCGCATTGTCCCCTCTGATGTATAGATTTATCTTGAGTCCTTTCATTTAATCCACTAAAATATAAATGTTTTCACTGTGTAACAGTGATCAACATCAACAGAGCATTTGATTTCCTCTTTTTTCTAATAGACTTTTACCTGAAACACTCTATTTCAATTTAATGATTTGATATTTCCCTTCTGTGGAGTCATATATGTGTTCACTGTGTAATAGTCATCAACATCAACAGAGCATTTGATTTCCTCTTTTTTTTTAATAGACTTTTACCTGAAACACTCTATTTCAATTTAATGATTTGATGTTTCCCTTCTGTACAGTCATATATCAACATACAAGGTAGAAAAAAAATGTTAACAAATTGTATTTTCCTTACCAACTCCTTCCATTAAGATAGTGTGGGAAGAAAATGAATCCTCCAATATCTCTCAGTAGTATACATTTGTTGCATGGTTATATAATAACTTCAGAAAGTCTAAAATGAGGTAGTTCTGCATTTGTTCCTCTAGTCTATATTTTCCCATGAGAGAAAAGCTTTGTTACACACAGATGGCTCCAGTTTCTTCATAAGGCAGCTAGGATAGTATTTACTTAAAACCTTACTTTTTCTTGTCCGATGCCTGTGTAAATAACATCAGTCCTGTGAAGTTTTAGAAATAAGACTGAGCCTGCAAGTTTCCACAGCCTATCTGGCCTGCTCCCAACTTCGCCCTCTGACTTTACTAATTTGCTGACCAAAATAAGAAAAAGTAATCATCCATTAAATAGGTGGGTTCTTCCCCACTTGACAGTTTCCTGCGTGGTCAATAATTCACAGAGTGAACACTCATTTTTTTCCATTAGTCTCTGAAACATGTTCTAATTTGGAAGTGTGTTATCAAAGAACAATTTAAATTACACTATTTTCACTGTAAATGCAACCAATTATTAAAAATTGGACCCACAGCAGCAAAGGGATGAAAATCTACTATGAGACGCTTTGTTGTAGAGAAACATTTATGATAAGGATAATGAAATTTTTGTAGCGACTTTTAAAAATTGACCTCTGCATAGAGTCTTAGTGCCTTCAAGGTGAGTGGCAATGAACACACATCCTTTCTGTGTTCTTTTCTTTCCCTTTGCAGGGCCGACTTCTTGCAAATTCCCATACTGCAACTTCCCAGTCCAGCTCAAGTTCTTATACCCAATCCGTTTAAATTTCAAACAATCCTTCACTTCAACTCATAACATAATAGTCTTCTAAAAAGTATAACTTAAAACACTGTCCTGTCTCTTCAGGATTATTGTTTACTATAGAAATTAGTGATGCACTTCAGGAAGAATTTGGTAAAGGATATGGTAAATGGCGACCTAGATTTGAGTTAGAAATGTTAAAACTCTGGGGCGCCTAGGTGGCTCAATCGGTTAAGCATCCGACTTCAGCTCAGGTCATGATCTCGCAGTCCGTGAGTTCGAGCCCCACATCAGGCTCTGTGCTGACAGCTCAGAGCCTGGAGTCTGTTTCAGATTCTGTGTCTCCCTCTCTCCCTGACCCTCCCCCGTTCATGCTGTCTCTCCCTGTCTCAAAAATAAATAAACGTTACAAAAAAAAAATTAAGAAATGTTAAAAGTCTAATTAAAATGAGTTCCAATTTCTGACCTTTGAACTTTAAGTAAAAGGATGTGGCAAAGTCATTTGTGTGTTTTCTTTCATAATAATAATGGAACATTAAGTGTACTAAAACCCCACACAAGCCCAAGTTTGGATTCTTTGGACTCAAATTTGGATTCAACAATCCCTTCTTTCAGATATTTTAAAGCATTTCTCCCCTTTACTTGTATATAATGTTTCTTCTTCTATCGTAAAAAGTCCCTCAGTTTTCATTTGAAAGGCAAAAACATAAAGCCTAGAGTCACAATATTTCCCTAAGATGCTTGAATTAAATTATCCATTAAGCATCCTATATAAATTCACTCTGAACATCAAGGGATGGAAAGTATTAACAAAAGCAAGACACTAATACTTACATTTCAACAGAACTTTTGAAAATCAGCCTCTGAAGGAAGAACAAACATATGAATGATAGTATCATAAAATAAGCTGTCTCTCTGGAGTACTCAGACACTTTAAAAGAATCTATATTTATAGTATAATTAGCAATTTGATGAAATATAGGAAGGATACAGCAAACCACATTAGTGAACAAAATGTTCTCCTCCAAAGCCAACAGGTTCAACATTCAGGGACTATCAGAGCACTACATCTCATTGGTAGCACAGACCAACCATTTTTATATACCTTTTTTATTTTCTTTTTAACAACCTGTCAGTCTCTAGGAAGAGCCCTGCTCATTTACAAGTATATGTCAACACACACAACTCATAGTGAGGATGTTCAGCTACCAATTACTGCTGGAAATTTAAATAAGTTCTAAAAATACAGGTTATGTTCCTCTCTGAAATACTTAATCTATTTGGCACTTTTTCTGGGACATTTAATGGTCCATCAGTACAATATGTTAGACTGTAAGAATACAGAATTAGACATAGTGCTTGCCTAGGGGATTCTCTACTTAAATAGACAAGCAAAATAGATTAAATACTAAAACACCGGTTTATGGAAGAACTAATGTGGATCACTACCATTAAGAATGAACATGTATAAAACAGATACACATGCACATATTTATAAAAGAGATACACAGCAGTAAATGACAGGATATCTCTCAGTAGAAAACTTTAATAAGAGTAGTGGAACGATCCAAGATCCTTTTTAAAAGGTAATGTTCTGACGAGAGTGTTAAGGATTATCAGGAAGATGAAAAAGATGTTCTGGACATCAGAGGTTACAATAAAATGAACAGTTAATTCAAAGGGAAAAGAGACTAATTTAATTTCAGTAGGAACTAAAGTGACCTTGGAAAGTATCTAGTCTAATCCTCACCCCCACCCCACTGGAACCTTTCTCCTAAAATAGGTCATTTGAACTCTCTTTGAATATTATTAGAAGTGTGTTTATTGAATGGAATGGATAAATGGATGGATAGCTAATTTTAATGACTGAAACAGGTGATTTTAATTTTAATAATATATCTATTTGACCAATATATCCAGAAATATTATTTCAACATATAATCAATACAAAAGTATTGATATTTTACATTCTTCTTTGTACTGTCTTAGTACCCTGTATGTATTTTTATACTTGCATTGCATCGCAGTTTGTACTCGGCACATTTCTAGTACTCCATAGCTACTCATGGCTAGTAGCTACTATATTTATAGGATGGCTCAATTCTAGAAAATGGTTCACAAACTTGGCTGAACATCAAAATCACAGAATTTTTTTAAATATAGGTTCCTAGGATGCACCCCCAGAGATATGGATTTAGTTAGTTTAGGAAGGTCAGGGAGTCATTTTTAACAAGGCAGTCAATAAACCATTGATCATCAGGTTGACATTTGGGAATCACTGCTCTAGAGCAACACAAAATAAATCTAAGTCCCCTTATACATGACTATCCTCCCAATATGTAAATTAAAAAAAAGTCATATCTCCACTATCTTTTATTGTCCAGGCTAAAAATTCTGAATTCCAAGCTCTTTCAACCATTCCTCATCTGACATGGTTTCCAAAGCTTTCGACTACCGGGTTGCTTTCCTCTGGATGTACTCCAGTTTGGTTTATTTGCAGTAGTAAGAAGTACTACAGCATAGATAATCCAAATTAATCCTTATTTGCCTTTGAAATGTTTCTCAGTACTTTTCAAATGAATACGAGCACCTCTGCTAAATGCTGAATTCACAATACTTCAGACTCAAATTGTAAACTCTCACTGTCAACAACCATAGGGATGTCTACGTTCCTCAACATGCTTATATTTCCTCTGCACCACACTCTATTTTAGAATGCAGAAGAGACCTCTCAGAATAATTCAGAGAACTAAGTTAAGCAAAACTACCTTTTCTCCATGTCTTTCAACCTTCTTACCTTTTCCCATGACTAAAGAAGAAAGTAGTAGGTGTTTTGACTCAAAAGAAGAGTTCCTTAGCCTTCTTTAAAGTTACATAAATATAAAACATAACAATGTCACCCCAAAAAAATCAGATCTGCAGTGAATACTTGGACTCAATTCAATGCCACAAATATTCACTTACCGATATTTGCCTGAGCACATTATATGCTGCCGTGATAGGACACTACAAGAAGAAACAAGCCTTAAAGAGATCACAAACTAGTCAGCAAAATAAATACATCCATGGGGCAAATTTTTATGGAGTTCTTACTGTATGCTAGACAGTTGGGTTACATATCAGTGAATAAAGCATTCAAAAATCCCTGTTCTTATTGAGCTTAATTTCTAGCAGGAGAGACAGATGATAAACAAATGATAGCAAATGATATATAAGTGTATTAAATAGCATGTTAGATGATAAATGCTACAAACACTAACAAATCAGAACAAGGAGTATCAAGAGTACTTGTGAGGTATAGGACTACCTGAAATTTTACTCAGTGGTAAGAGTAGGCCTTATTTTAAAAAACTGATATTAGAGAAAACATTTGAAGGATAGGGGAAAATATGCAGATATATGGGGGGGGGGGAATTCCAGGCAAACAGCCAGTGCAAAGGCCCTGAGGCAAAAGAGTAACTGGCCTATTTGAGGAACAGCAAGGAAGCCAGTGGAGTTAAAGCAAAGTGAGCAAAGGGAGGGATGAACTGATTAGGCTGGAAAAGTAATGGGGTGGTGGAATTGATCATGCAGGTCTTTGTAGGGCAGAATAAGAACTTCATCTTTTGAGTGAAATGAAGAACCACTGAATGGGACAAACCAGTAACATGATATGCATTGCATTTTTAAAAGATCGCTCTGGGAGCGCGAGGGTGGTTCAGTGAGTTAAGCGTCCAACTCTTGATTTCGGCTCAGGTCATAATCTCAGAGTTCCTGAGACAGAGCCCTGGGTCAGGATCTCTGCTGACAGCACAGAGCCTGCTTGGGATTCTCTCTCCCCTCTCTCTGCACCCCCCACTGGCAAAATAAATAAATAAACATTTAAAAAATAAAAATAATAAAAGATCACTCTGGCAACTCTGTTGAGAACAGCCTACAGAGGAGCAAAAGCATAAGCAGGAAGACCACATAAGAGCCTACCGCAGTAATCCAGCGTATAGTGGCGGCTTGGATCAGGAAAGTAGTAACAACGAAAAGAAAACTGGTCAGATTTTTTTACATAAAAACAAGAAAGCTTTAATAAAGTAATACAGTGAGATGGTTGTTTTAATAGAAGATGCTAAGAGAACACAGAGGAAGAAACAATAATTCCACCAAAGGAAGGATTTGTAGTCAAAGTGACAGCTTAGCTGACTCCTGAATAATATGTAAAAGGAAAAAAAAATCAAGAAGAACCAGAGAAGGAACTGGCATAGAGTTGTTGGTGGCCAGAAGAAACATAGAGCATGACCAGTTCCCTAGGGATCTTACAGTCTTAATAGGGAAACAATACAGCAAGTCACTCAAGACCAGGGTCTCAGGGGGCCACTGGGATAAAAATTTGACACAGGGACTCTGGACTATAGAAATAAAGAATATATGCCAGCAAGATACTCAAGAGAAGAAGCCAAAGAAGTAGCAGGAAATGGAAGGAAAGTGACCCCAATTCACAGAAGATCCACAAGACCACCCCAACAGTTCTGTCAACATTAAAACACTGGCTCCTGGGCTAACGTTGAAGACTCCTGAAATATTATCCTCCACCACCAGTTCCCACCTTGCCGAGGAAAGCCAAGCTTCCCCCAACAGAGCCAAGTAATGCCCCCATCATGTCGTTTGTTCCTCAGAACTGCTAACACTTGTCACAACTCAAACACTAAGCTAAACTTTCAATATGTCAAGAAAGTAGTGTGTTTGGGTGCCTACAGAGGAGCTATGCTATGAATCTTCTTTTGTGGGTTTTCTCTCTGGTCCCCCCACTTCTGAACAGTGGTGCAACAGGGCAAATTACACTCCTTCCTCTCCAAATCTGCCATGTGTTCTCATTCCTCTCCACCCACATCTGCATATTCTCTTCCACCCGTAGAACCAAGACAGCAAAAACAGAACAGAAGATGTTTCAGGGCCGGTTTCTTCCCCACTTCAGTTTACCTTCATGTGTCTTCTCTGCCTCATGTGAAAATCACTTCACCTCAGCTCCCTCACAAAACCCACCGCTTCTACCAGGAAGCCCCTAAAATAATCCAAGGAGCATGGTTTTCTGCTAAGCTAATTCGAAAATCAAAAAAAATACTTAAAATACATTAGATGTTTGGTAAATGTCAGACACAGTTTCATCCACAATCTATCTACATATCAACTCTAAGAAGTAGTGCTGCTTTTATCTCAGAGATTAGTTAAGGAACAAGATCAAGGTCATGCAACTAGTGAACAAAGGATTCAAACACAACACGTCCAGCTCTGGAGTCCATGGACCCAACTACTACTGCGTCTCACTATGAATTTACAGTCCCTTCCATCATTTCTTCCCTATGTCCAGGCCATTAGAGTATGACCTTTCAGAGCAGTGATCTGCTGTCCTCATTCTAAATCCTCCCTTTGTAGGGAAAGATATGTGGTTGCCTGGGTTCCCCATCCCTTCCCCAGAATGAAGAACGTCAGCAGAGGCACCATTAAGAATGACTCGGTAAACAATTGTCCGAGGGCCCAATGGCTGGCAGCAGGCCAAACGGGAAAGGGAAGAGTCAGGCTCCACTTTTCTTCCCACCAGCTCTCTCCCTAGTTCTTTTTAATTACAGTGGCCCATTTCTGAGTTCCAACAAATGAGTTTACAGAGTGAAACAAAAGTCATCATTACAAAAAATATCCAGTAATAAAGAGTTTGCTTATAAAACGAGTTTGCACATATATCTACCTCTTCAATGTTGATTCTAACTGAAACCTAGCTAGCAAAAGATGAAAATTTTCACAGAGTCTATAAAAAACCATGTGAGAAAAGTGCTCAAATGACACACAAAGGCACTAACTTCTGGTGGTCTGACACAGGTAGATAAAAATAAAAAATAATAATTTTACCATTATGACAAACATCAAAACATAATGGTTTTGCATTAAAAGGATAAAGAGAGAGCCCTCACATGTTTTTGCAAACACACACACACACCACTTGATTTTGCTCTATTTGCTCTGTTTTTAACTCAGTTAAATGATTACATACACTCTGCCATATATACACTGAGGCATATAATTTTCATTGTTTTTAGCTTCATTCTTTAAGATAAAGTCCCAAACTTTCTTCTTCAGTACTTTTTTTTAATATATGAAATTTATTGTCAAATTGGTTTCCATACAACACCCAGTGCTCATCCCAAAAGATGCCCTCTTCAATGCCCATCATCTTCTTCACTATTTATAATTAAATCTCAGTTCCTATTTTACCTCCTCTAATATTTTATGTAAACATCCCCCCCCATTATACTGTGTGCCCCATTCTTATACACAAAAGCACTGCAGTAAAAAACAAAACAAACAAAAAAAAACCAACTAATAGAATTGAAGTAAAATCAACAGGAGACATATCACACTGTAAGGCCTTAATGTCTGATACCTAAGTTATCAGTTAGCAGGTATTGAATTATAGGCAGGTATTAACAAGAATGGGAAAGAGGGTAGGTGTCTGAAAGACTGGATTCTGGGACCAACATGAGGACAAGGAGCCAGTGGGAGATGGAATAAAGGAAAAGAAAGGTGGAGGCTCTTCACTTTAACTGCTATCCAGGGTATGCCTCAGCCATGACATTCAAAGTCATCCACTTGTTGGAGATTGTCAAGACTGCTCCAGCTCCTCCCAAACCAAACCTATTTGGCATCCCACAGAAATCCCTGGCACTTTTGATAAAGACTTCCAGTTATGCTTGCCCCTGCCCATAGTTATGCCTACCACACTCACTGGGTGCCAAACACCATGCTAAGTGTTATCCATTCTGCTTCTAAAATATTCATGCTAACTTCCCCCCCTCCACTTCTGAATTAACCTTTTGAGGGAGGAAGGGTCTATTTTTAAAAAATAAATACAATCAAAAAGCCCGGTGCTTGATTTTGTTCTTTGCTCCCAGAATGATCTCATAGCTAAATGATGGAGAGAATTTCTTAAAGACTCAGCATTCAGTATGAAGCCTCTGACTTTACACGTTAAGAAATTATTTTAATTTTTTCTAACGTTTATTTGTTTTTGAGAGAGAGAGCGAGTGAGTGAGTGACCGAGCAGGGGAGGGGCAGAGAGAGAGGGAGGCACAGACTCTGAAGCAGGCTCCAGGCTCCGCCCTGTCAACACAGAGCCCCCTGCGAGCATCAAACTCACAAACCGTGAGGTTATGACCTGAGCCTAAGTCAGATGCTTAACCAACTGAGCCACCCAGTTGCCCCAGAAACTATTTTAAACTACAAATGACTAACATAACTTTAACCGGCTAATTCAAGTTTCCAACAACCCTACAAACACACTCTCATGCATAGTAGAGAGAGGGCTCAAAATAAAATTTAATTCAGTTACAAAACAAATGGATGCTAATGTTTAACATATATATTAGTTTCCTATGGTTGCTGTAACATATCACTTTAATGGCTGAATCAATGCAAATTTATTATTTCACAGTTCTGAGGGTCAGAAGTCCAAAATGAATTCATTAGGCTAAAATCAAGGTGTTTGCAGGGCTGTGTTTCTCCTAGAGGTTCTAAAAGAAAAATCCTTTTTTTTTTTTTTTTTGCTTTTTATAGCTTCTAGGAGCTTCCCACATTCCTTGGCTCACAACCAGCTTCCAACTTCAAAACCAGCAATGACCTATCAAGTCTTTCTCACAATGCATCACACTGACACTGATGCCTCTACCTCCCTCTTCCATAAATTAAGGTATCCTTATGATTACATGGGACCCACTCAGATAATCCAGGATAATCTCCATATTTGACATCACCTGATTAGCAACCTTAACTACTTCTTTTTTTAAAATGTTGGTTTATTTTGAGAGAGAGCAAGTGCACATGAGCTGAGGAGGGGCAGTGAGAGACAGACAGAGAGAGAGAGAGAATCCCAAGCAGACCCAGCACAGAGCCTAACTTCGGGCTTGAACCCATGAACCGTGAGATCATGACCTGAGCCAAAATAAAGAGTCAGACGCTTAACCAGTTGAGCCACCCGGATGCCCTACCAACCTTAATTGCTTTTGTAACCTTAATCCCCCCCTTGCCAAGTAACATACTATATTTACAGGTTCTGAGGGTTTAGTATGTAAACCGTTGGGAGACCGTTATTCAGCCTACAACAGCCCGTCTTTCACACCCAAAGATTCATATGCATCCCACATGCAAAATACATTCACTCTATCCAAAAGTCCCCAAAGTCTCAACTCAGTAGAATATCAACTCGAAGTTTAAATCTGGTCTAAATCTTATCAAGTCAAAAGCCCCAAATGTCAACACCTAAATCAGGTACAAACGAGGCCTTGGGTACCATCCATCCCGAGGCACAGTTCCTCTCCATCTGTGAACCTGTCAAGCTCAAGAAACAAGATGTCTGCTCCCAAAATACAATGGTGCAATAGACATGGGATAATAATTATAGACATTCCCATGCAAAAAGAGAGAAAATAGAAGTTTAAAAATTAAACATCAGACTCATGCAACTTTGAAATCCAGCTAGGCAAATTATATTTGATTTCAAAGTCTAGGAATAGTCCTCTGTGGTCCTTGGCTCCACCTCCTGGGATCTCAGCTGTGCCTTCTGGGCTCTCAGTTGTACCCTCTTAGTCAACCTTATTTTTTCATAAAAGGTGGTTCGTGTTTGCAGCTGAGTAATCAGCTTGTTTGTTGCTTGTAGAATTTTAGGGATCAACAACCTTCTTTTACTACATCCTCACTTCCCTTTTCAGGCCCAGCCAGTTGCATTTTTGCTGGTATAGTATTCTCAAGAACCACATGGGTCCCCCCATATGTGTCATGGTGATTTACTCCATTAGACAAGAGGCTCCTCCACAGATATTTCTTGGCTACATTTATCTCTGTAACTGGCTTCTGCTGAGATGTTTGAGGGAATCCATGAGTTGCATGTTCAATTTCTTCAAAGAGCCCTCTATGTGACTGAGTACTCTGACCTTACTGCTGCGACCCTAGCAAAATATTTTCCCTAGAAAACCATCGGCTTTCTCTCCAAGGCAGGCATTCCTGACAAGGAATCTCCTCACTTTAGCATCATTTTCAATCTGGGAGGCTGAGAATTTCCCAAATATCAAGTTCTGGTTTCATTCTGTTTAATAGTTTTTCCTTCAATCTGCCTCTCTCACTTTTTACTAGAGGAAGCAGTACGAAAAACCCAGGCTGCACCTTCAATAATATGCACATAAATCACCTCAGCTAAATACCTAAGTTCATATTTACAAGCTTTACTTTGCACATAACTGCAGGACACAATTTAGCTAAGCTTTCTGCCACTATATAACAAGGATCCCCTTTCCTCCAGTTTGCAATAGCATGTTCCTGATTTCTATCTAAGCTCCCAGGGGCAAGTGTCTTTAACGTCCACATAACCAACAGTTCATGACAATTTAAGAATTCTCTAAGGTGATTTAGGATTTCTGTACCACACTCTTCATTTTCTTCTAAATCCTTCCTAGTAGAATTGCCATCACCATATTGTTCCTAACAGTCTATTCAAGACAATCTAGGTTTTCCTATAATGTTCTTCAAAATTCTTCGATTCTATGCCCATTTCCCAATTGCAAAGCCACTTCCACATTTTTGGGTATTTCTTACAGCAGTCCCCACGTCCACATATCAAAATCTGTACTAGTTTCCTATTGCTGCTATAAAAAATCACCACAAGCTTAGTGACTTCAGTCAACACAATTTATTATCTCACAGTTCTGGAGGTCAGAAATGGGCTAAAATCAAGTGTCAGCAGCGCTGGACACTCTAAGGGAAAATCCATTTTCTTGCCTTTTTCACCTTCTCATGACTGCCCACACTCTTTGGCTCATGGCCTACTTTTATCTTCAAAGGCAGCAATGGCAGGTTGAGTCATTCTCTCATTGCATCACTGACACTGACTCTTCTAGCTCCCTCTTCCAGATCTAAAGGACCTTTGTGATTACATGGGGACTAACCATAGAATCCAGAATAGTTCTTACCCTAAGGTCAGTTGATTACCAACTGCAACTCTACATACATCTTAATTTCCTCTTGACAGGTAACATAACACAGTATCAGGTACCTAGTATTAGGACATGAACATCTTTGAGGAAGCATTATTCTGCCTACCACAATATATCTTTATGTAATGACAAATTTTCAATTCTCTTCTATTAACATGGTCTACCCTGTAATCTGGTCTCTGCTCTCTTCATTTGTGATCATTTCATATCACAACCATATGCTTCCACTACTCTGAATTTCTTCCATTTTTTTCAAATGCACAATGCTCATTCCAGGCTTGGGATCTTGGTTCATGCTATTTCCTTTGTCTCTGTGATTCTCCCTCTCTGAATCCCCATAGCCCCTCTTCTACAGACTAAGTATCCTTCAGCTATCAGCTTAAATGACTCTTCTTCAAAGATAGTCTCCCTGATCCTATGACTCCCTAGATTATAGATTCCCATTGCACTCTTAGTTTTTCTTCATAGCATTTACCTTAACAGTGATTAAATTATTATCCATGTAAATATTTATTTAATGACTATCTTTAAGACACTCTGAAACTAAAGTTCTAACTTATTCCTTTGCTTCATGCCTAACACCTAGCAGGATACAACTGCACAACAAAAATTTATTTAAATGAATGAACATATCTCCTTTAATCCCGATAACAACATTAATTTTATAATTGAGGGTGCTGAAATTCAGAGAAATTGAGTAACTTCACCATAGTAAAACAACTAATGAGATTCCACTTGGGTCTATCTTGACTTCTAAGCCCATCTCTTTGTCACTGTGTTATTCTATTCTATTGGGGCACCAATGACCACTGTCCCTAGTCCATGGATGTCCACTGACCATCATATTGACAAATACTCATTGCAAGCTTGCTTTCCTTAATGCAGATACCTTTACCTAATAAAGTCAATGGCCTAACACCAAATGCCCAATTTCAGTCCTGTTTTTAAATACTGACCTAAGAGTAGGCTTGTGGACGTTTTTTTCCCTTTAAAATCTTAAAGTTCTTTTAAAAAAATAACTACTAGCCTTATTTTTAAAAAAAAATTTTTATAACGTTTATTTATTTTTGAGACAGAGAGAGACAGAGCACGAACGGGGGAGGGGCAGAGAGAGAGGGAGACACAGAATCAGAAGCAGGCTCCAGGCTCTGAGCCATCAGCCCAGAGCCCGACGCAGGGCTCGAACCCACGGACCGCGAGATAGTGACCTGAGCCGAAGTCGGACGCTTAACCGACTGAGCCACCCAGGCGCCCTGACTCCTAGGCTTATTTTTAAATTCCCAACTCAGGAAGAAAATATGCTTTGATTTTATCTTACTTCTCTTGCGGGGATTAATGATATCATAAAATCTGTGAACACCTTAGAAGAAATTTTATTAAACCAACAGATGAAACTATCAACTTTGGGAATCTGGCCAAAGAAAGTGTTAAAACCAAAGATCTAAAAAATCATGCTAACATTGCTAGAAAGTGCTAGAACTGTGTTTCTTATGCTCTCTTTCTTGGTCTCCCATGACAGAGAAGAAAGAACATTATCATTACAAATATTTCCTAGACTTTAAACAAGGTAAGTAGGTAGAATTCTATCTACAATTACACTAGTCCTTAAGATTTCAGAACTCTTTACAAGCCTTCAGAGGTCTTTTCATTGTCAGCATTCAGTCCTCTATTTTTTAAAAATGTAATATATTTTTGTGGCTATGAGTCAGACTGAAGCTAGAAATACTTAGATTTTGATGTAGATTCCAAACTGTTGCTTGGATACTTTTTCCTTTTGAAAATGATTATAACTGGCACACATAAAAAGCCACATTTATTAAAGGATGATCTAATTTAGCATCTTCTTACTTCAATTTCCAATTCAGCTACAAATCAAATTTCAACAACAACAAAACAATTTTAAGTGATACTAAATTTTTAGTGATACAGTTGCTATTATGATAAAAACCAGATATGACTTGGAAATATATTCCCACTTGCTTTTATTATCATATATAATAAAATATAATTATTAATATAGATTCATATTGCACAATAATTTACAAAAGTTATTTTATAGTTTCAAAAAGCACTGAATTACAAGCATCTCAAATAGCACCACAGAGAATAATGAAGTAGTCAAAAGGAGAAGCAATATTAAATGAGCAAAAATCATTGGGAAATTATATGCTGAGGTTTCTTTATTTCAAAGCTAAGAGACAAAAGAAGATGGTTTTATCACTGCAGGAGAAATTTAATGGTTCAAAATCTCTTCCATCTATATAGAACATATTTGATAGCACAAAGTAACTTATCTGATAGGTTCATGTGAAATCTGAGAGCATCTCACAAGTTTTGTAATTTGTTACCATCCTATGATATTTGACACACTGTACGAAAATATCTGCAACACCCTCAATTGACCATAAATCAAATCCATCAAATCTTCAGAATCTAAAAGCTTTTGTCTCTCTAAAAGCCATGGAATCCCCGTGAAGCAGTAGGAGTTAGAAGTGGCTTCTTAACAATATTTTCTAATAGCAGAGAAAAGGTATTTCCAAGGTAATGCAGAACTACCAAGCAGAGCCAAAGATCCACCTGTTGTCAATTGATAATCTAAATCTCAGAATAAAAGAAGTTAGTAGAGCATAATCAATAGATCAGTAACATATGCCTACTGAGAACACAGCAGGTAGCAAATACTTGCTGATTGATTGGCTATATGAAATAAAGCTCATAATTTGGCAGGAAATGAAATTTTACATCTTCAGTTCTCAAAAACTAGATTTGTTGGGCATTTACTCAGTGCAGGGCTTAGTACCAACAAGGAAATAAAATCAATTCATTGATATGCATTGATAAGTAGTTACAATGGACAATTCATTTGCAACACAATGCCTACCTTGATGAACTGGCAATTTAAATAAAGATGAATACTAAATATTGCTTTAAAAAAATTAACCAGGAAAAGATATTTGTGCCTTGAGACTATTTCCTAGAAATTGTCTAATTGTCTAGCATGAGAACATAAAATCACAGTCCTGAAGGTTTCTAGTTGTGACAGTTCAGATACTCTTCTGAGAAAACTAAGAACACTAGTATAATTTAAAGGAGCTTTGGAAATTTTAAGGGCACTTCAACATCATTTGTTTATTAGGAGCGTTAGCTTCTGTAAAGCTTTTCAGTTACTCAGATTAGCAGTCCTGAAATAACTTCGCTTCCAGTTCACAGGGACTGAAAATCAGAGGTTTTAAAAAGAAGAAAAAAGGAAGAAAAAACCAGAAGCTTATCCCTAATGACACTTCTCTTCCACTTTGTGAATTTTGCTGACAGTCTAGTTTTATTTCCTTTATTAGATTTAGTCATTCTTTTTAAAGGATTCGATAGCTAGGCTGCACCTCTACCCCTCCCCCCAAAAGACGTTTCAGTAAATAAAATATCATCACAAATATTTATCACAATAGAAATAGTTAGTGGGCTCACCATAATTAAAACAGAAAGTGACATTTTTTATAAGAGTAAGCTTGTTTTAAATAACTGCAGCACATGTCAATTTCCTCCTTTTCCCGTTGTAAGCTTTAGTGCTACTGTCCATGGTGACACATACTGGCTATGTCAGGCAACAACACCACCACAGAGACATTCAAGTTTTATTTTATTTCTGTTTTTTGGTGGCAGATTTGCTGAAGTGGTTTTATTTTGCACATCCAACTCTTTAGTAATTATGAAGCCATGGCACCAAAATCACACAAGAAAACTCAGGGTGGCTAGTTTAGTCAGTTCATCAGCTATGTTAAGCCAAACTTCATTTCTCTTTTGCCTTCATCTGTACTTCACCATATATGAAACGAATCTTTCTGTATGTGTTTAGCTACCTTTTAGAATCTCATATTACAAATCAAGCAATATTCAAAAGCTTTGGTAAATCAAAGGTGACAGCTTGATGTACTGGAATTTGCTTCAAACTATACTTTTATATATAAATTATGATGTAGACATGCGTGTATGGCCAACATCCACTGACTTAAAAGAAAAGTTTTATTATATTAAGTATACAATTAATGGTGATACAAGGTATACCTTTGAATTAAAATTTATTTGAAAGATTTTCAAAATCATATTTAAGAGAATATTATTCTTTCTCATTGTTAGAGTAGAATCGTGATCTTTCAATAAGAAATCATTTTACATATAGTATGTTTGTGATATACAGTAGATAAAATTATTGAGAGGTATTCATTTTTCCAGAAAGCTACTCCACATAAAGAAATTCCTCCCAACCAGGCACCATTGTACCTGGAACTTTCAGAGAGCAGTGTCTTAACTAAGATTAAGCTATCCTATTTTCTACCTAAATCAATTTCACCCAAATGAGGCGTTTGTGCTATAATTCATTGTTCCCCAGACTCTAAAATCAACCATCTGCCATCGGAGTTTCTGTACAGTAATTAAGGAACTATCCATTAGAACTGGCAAGAGTACAAAGTAAGGAGGTGGGGGCGGGAGGGGAGAAAAACCAAACCACTTAAAAAGAGATGGAAGGTGTGTGTCTGTCACGTTAACCCCTCCATATCTCAGGTCCAGATTACTGTCATCATCCATGAGGCAATACAGAAGTTAGGAGGAGCTGCGAGGCCAACTCCCTCCTGGGTTATCGGAACTGAAACCGCACTGGGGACTCGGCGCGCACTCCATACCTTGAAAGAGAAAGGCTTTCGTCCCATTATGCAGCCCGGGGACCTGGCGCACTCCAGTCGTGGACTCCCCAAGTTCTAACTCTGTTAAGACGTCAATCTGTAGAGAGGGGTCCACACCAAGCCCCCAAACTGGTGGGAGGGTGGGGGAGAAAGAAAAACCTCCATCAAAATGCAAGCCTCTTCCTCCAGGGCAGCAAAGAACCGAGTCTAAGAGATAATAATTGGGAACTGATGAGGGAGGCGACTCCCTCCTCCGCCGTGCGAAGCCTTACCTGAGATCAGCAGCCAAGCTTTAAATAGCGGAGCACCCAGTCCCATTTCCCTGACCTACTTTAAACCCCTCTCGGTGCAAAGTTCCCCCTCGGCCCTCAGACCCCGGACTAGGGGTGTGACCCGCCCTAGCGTCTCCAAGGCAAGCACAGAAAAATCCAAATGCAAACCCACCCCTACTCCAAGCTTCCCACTCCAGACCTACTTTGGATTGAGGAAAAGCAAGGCGTCCCCAACCAGCTCCGGCTGCCCCCAGGCGGGGGCCATCCCATCCCCCGCCCCATCTCTGGGCCACTCACCTGCTCCGAGACCGAAGATCAAACAGAATGTTCTCAGTAAGACCCGAGACTCCATGGTGTGGATCTGCTCAGTCCATCGTCTCCCTCTTTAAAAAATAAAAATAAAAATAAAAATCGAAGAGGTTCTCGGAATCAAGCGGGAAAATAGCGTTTGTGTCTCCTGCCGCTGCCTCGCATTTACTGATTAGTAGGATTAATATGAATTGGTTCCCTAAGAAAAAAATGGGAGGACACCCCAGGCACGTGAAGAACTTGGACCCTCCAATGCGCACATCATTCCCACACGCAGAGCCGAGGCGGCAGCGCCGGCAGAGCCGGGGGCCCAGAGGGAGGGGTCGGGCTCGCCCGGGGGCTGCTCCGCCGGGGAATTATCTCCGGAGCTGAATAAAAGCAGCCGAAGTCACGACACCCCCAGAGGAAGGGAGGCGGCCCCAAGAAAGCCGGGGGTGAGGCTGCCCCGCACCCGCCCGTCTTCCCCACCGCGCGAACCTGTTGTAAAAGCAGAGACAATGGAGAGAGCGCTGGAGACGCGCGGAGGAGAGACGGCTCCCCCGGAGCGGGAGGGGCAGGCCCGGGGAGGCGGGGAGACCAGGAGCGGGGAGGGACCGCCGAGGGCGAGGCCAGGCGCTTCGCGTCCCTCTCCAGCACGGGGCTCCTTGGTCTCCAAGCCCCGTCTAGCGAGCCCCGGAGCTGCTGCAGCCCCGCCCTCCTATCACCCCCCCCGACCCCCGCCCTCACTCGCTGGCCCCGGGGAAGCCAACCTCCTTTCGGGATCGAAAGATCTAAATTCGAGGTGCTAAGTTGATGGGCGGTCTTTGCTCTCACCCCTTGATTTGGGACGCGTATCTTGAAAGACAGACGGGAGAGAAAGGACCACCCAGTCGCAGAAGGCAAGGCTAGGAGACGCGCTCGCCCGCCCTTTAGGCAAAGGAGGGAAGCCCGCGTATTGTGTACTGGGCTCCGAAACAGCCCCGGGGACTGGAAAAGGAACTCCCTCTCTGGGGCATGCGGCGGAGGGCTGCCAAAGCCTGCTAGACTCTCCTGGTGGAGCCGGACGAAGTAGAGAGAGACAGGGGGAGGCGGGAGGCGAGCCTGGAAATCCCTGCGAGCCCTAGCGGAGAGGTTCCCTGCCCGGGGCGGGGCGCTGGAGAGCTTCCCAGACACGGAAGGCGTCGGGGAGAACTTATCCTGGAACTGCTGGACAGCTCCGGGACCTAGAGCGCCCCCTGCCAAACAGCGCCGAGAACCGGACTCTTGGTTCTCCAGGACCAGCACACAGCAGGAGACAAGGGCAGCAGAGCGAGTGTGCCTGTCCACGCTGAAAAGAAGAAATGATAGGTAGGTGGATAAATGGATGGATGGATGGATGGATGGACGGATGGATGGATGGATGGATGGATCCATGCATGCATAAGAGAAAGAGAGCAGAGAGAGAAGAGAGAAATAAGAGGAAGGCAGAGCCTGGGCAAGAAAGAAGAGCGCCCCCCGGCCCATTGTTGACCACACTCAAGCACTCAAGCAGGCTCTACACGCCCTTCCCACCTACACGCTAGGACCGTAACAGTGAGGTCATTTGAGGTCTAATTCTCAACGCGCAAAAGTATATTCAAGGTCAATTGCATATATTTTTCAACACAGCCCTAAAATTCTGAGGTAAATCTCAACAAAATTCAATGCCCATATTGAACAGAATTTCAAAAGTGATTAAAATGTTAATTGCTCCAAAGATTGAGTTTCTTAACTTTCCATCCAAATAGATTCTGAATTCTCTAACAGGATGCTGCACATCTAGTTACCAAAATAACTATAGGGTACAGTCTGAGTCTCCAGTAGAGAAATATGCACTATATTATACTATAATGGGATGAGGGGGATGTTTTAGCTCTATTCTTGGAATTTTTAAGGAAAAAAAACAGAATCTGGACATTTTTTCAGTTTAATTTTTAATTTTCTCTATCAAATTTTCCACTTAAATCTATTTGAAATGTTTTAAACTTTAAGAAAGAAATATTCCAGTACTTACATGAAGTATTGTATGAAATTTCCTAAATTTGAAAAAAAAAATAAAATCTAGTTGAATTGATTAATTCAAAGGAAATTATTCATCAGGAAAATAAAGATTTTTCTATAGGAGAACATCAAAAATATTGGATTGTAATAAGTATCTATAAATGTTACATAAATTTCAGATAATGGAATTATTTAATATTCTAATAAGAAGGAAAAGTAAATATACATATACATACATATTTACATGTAGAAGTTCTCCCAACCTATATGTACTCAACCAAATCACAGAATCAGGAATACTCTCCAATCTCTCTGATGCTCACCTCTTATATGCTGAAAGCTGATGGTCAGTAAGCTTATCTCTAGCCTCCCCCCCCCCCCACTTATGCTCTCTCCAGAAGAGTGGTATTTTGTATCCAAAATTATTGCAGTTGAAACTGCTACTATAATTGTGTGACCTAATTAAAGTAATGGAAGCCATTAAAATATGACTACAGAGAGAGACAGAGAAGAGTGAGCTATTTCTATAAAACTAAAGTATAAAGCTTTGGAAACCTGTAAGAAAGGTGAGTCATTGTATTAGGTACGGCAGGGTTATCAGCCTGGGTAGGGGTTCTCAACTTTGGAGCTATGGACATTTTAAGGTTGGACACTTCTTTGTTAGGACTGTCCTGTGCCTTGTAAGATGATTAATAGCATCCCTGGTCTCTATCCACTTAATGCCAGTATTTTCAATATTTCATTTTATCTATATGTCCTGTAATTATACGTTTTTGTGTAGCTTCTTAAATTGATGCTCTAGGGAATACAACATACATACTTAACTTTTCACCATTTCCTCTATGGTAGATGAAGTATGAGGTAGTCTCTATGCTACCACTTCCATTGGAATGTGGAAACTTTACCAGGATATTGGTCCTTTTATCTTCCTTTATGTTGTCGTTGCCTTATGTATTAAATCAGCATACACTGAAACTTCCTTCAGATAATGTCAAAACGTTTGCTTGAAGTCACTGTGGGAGGCATAATAATGGCCTTCCCCACCCTCCAAAAATACATGTCCTAATCACTAGAACTCGTGAATGTTACCTTACCTAGTAAAGGGATTTAAGGTTGAGGATGGAATTAAGATTTCTATTCAGGTGACTTTAAAATAGATTATCCTGGATTGTTTGGACGTGACCAATAAAATCACAAAAGTCTTTACATGTGCAAGAGAATGGCAGAAGAGTTCAGAGTGGCCTAAAATGAGAAGAATTTGTTTTGCTGTTGCTGTCTATGCAGATGGAAGACTACAGAAGGACTGGGAGCCTAGGTATGTCAGTGTACAGCCTCAAGAAGCTGGAAAATATGAGAAAAAGGATTCCCCCTACATCCTTGGAGCAGAACAGAACCCTGCCAATACCTTGATTTTAGTCCAGTGAGATTCATTTGAAGCTTTTGAGCTACGGAACTATAAAATAATAAATTTTTGCAGTTTTAATCCACTAACTTTGTGGCAATTTGTTTCAGCATTCACAGAAAACTAAGGTAAATACTCACCACATAATGAAAAGTTCAATTGAAATAATAGATTCTACTGACCCTGAAAGGATTCCCTTCTACCATATACAAACCTAAACAAAATGTTTAATATTTTTTTATTCATAAGAAGAAAGAGGGGCTTCTGGGTGCCTCTGTCGGTTGGGCGTCTGACTTCGGCTCAGGTCATGATCTCGCGGTTTGTGAGTTTGAGCCCTGCATCGGGTTCTGTGCTGACAGCTCAGAGCCTGGAGCCTGCTTTGGATTCTCTGTCTCCCTCTCCCTCTGCACCGTCCCCTTCTCATTCTCTGTCTCTCTCTGTCTCAAAAATAAATAAAACATTAAAAAAAGTTTAAAAAAAAAAAGAAGAAAGAAAATTCTCAGATGCTATGAGGAAAAAAGTAGGTGGAGATTGGCAGAGAAAGAAGTAGCCAATTCAATGATTGGGCGAGGGCAGGTCATAGGGCTTCAGACTCAATGGGGGCCCTAAGACAATGGGGTAGGATTTTAATATCCACACAAGAACTGGAAACAATGAATTATGGCCAAAGCCAGAAGAGATGAAGGTGTTAATGGTCCCTCTAATAAAAATAGGAAGCTTTGAAGGATTATACTGTATATAAAAAGAAACTTTAAAAATTTTGTACATTTGTCTAAGATGTGACAAAAGTGCCTTCCAGCTGCACATGACCACAGGTGGAAAATAAAGTCATCTATAATAAATGTCAAATCTCAAGCCTTGCCACTTGCAGACACACAGTATAAAATTACACTCCCTGCTGGTGTAGGAATTCTACAGACAGAAATTAGAATAAGACCCACAGAGTGTCCTGAAGAAGAAAATGTAAAACTTCTATTAAGGGACCTTCCAGCACCTTTAGCATGTGAGGAAAATTTCTGATGAGGATAAGATCACAATATAATAATATTAATAATAATAACAACAACAACGACGATGACAACAACACTGGAATAAAGTACCATGAAAGACAGTCAGGAGACACCACACAGAAAAAGACCATTAGTATCTCATGAACTCAGCATATCATAAAAATGTGAAAGTATAAAATAAGTATGTTAAATGATTAAATTTTTTTGTGAAGGAATAGAAAAAAAATAATGAAAGAATAGAATTGTATGAGAAAAGATTAGGCAGATTTCAAAGGAAATCAAATAGAACTTCTGGAAATACAGGTATATTTAAAAACAATATTTAAAAAACATTGGCTAGGGGCACCTGGAAGGGCTTAGTCAGTTCAGCACCTGACTCTTGGTTTTGGCTCAGGTTATGATCTCGTGGTTTGTGAGTTGAGGCCTGCATTGGGCTCCAGGCTGACAGTGCGGAGCCTGCTTGGGATTCTCTTTCTCCCCCTTTCTCTGCCCCTCCCCCGCTTTCTTTCTCTCCCTCTCAAAATTTAATAAATAAACTTTAAAAAAATGGCTATAAAAAAAGCAGCAGATAAAATAGACCTGAAAATTAGTGAACAAAAAAATTGGAGAACAAAAATTGAGAACTGAGAATGCACCAAGAATGATAAGATGAAACACACAAAAAAGTCTATGAATATTAGAGTTAGAAGATCCAACACAAACAACTTAGAGATGTGGAATAAGAGACTAGAGAGAATGGAAGCAGACACTGTTATAGGAAATGTTTAAGCAACAAGTAAAAATCTTTCAAAAGTTAAAGATATGAGATTCTAATTCTGGGTAAGAGGGAATAAGCACACTCCCCTCTCTCTCTCCCATTGAGTGCTATCGAATCTGGACAGAATGCATGTAGTATTTGAGGACTCAGAAAATTAAATAGCAGCAGGCAAACTGAGAAAGAAGACCAGAGTTTGAAGTACAACCATACTGGCACTGAGTACTTCTAAGAATAAACCACCACCCAAGTCACAGACTGCCTATAAAAGGCTAGTCAAAATTTGCAATCTAAATCCAATTGAGGCATTTGCCTGCTTGAAAAAAAAAAGAAAGAAAGAAAGAAAAAAAAAAAGACATTCTCTATAGTACTGAACAAAACTCAGAGTCTCATAACATAATATTAAAATATTCAGGGAGTGCCTGGGTGGCTCAGTCAGTTAAGCGTCTGACTCTTGATCTCAGCTCAGGTCATGATCTCATGGTCCGTGAGGGTGAGCCCCACATCAGGCTCCGTGCTGACCTTGAGAACCCTACTTGGAATTCTCTCTCTTGCTCTCTGTCTCTCTTATTCTCTCACTCTCTCTCTCTCTCTCAAAATAAATAAATAAACAAAATTAAAATATTCAGGATATAATCTGAAATTATTTAGCATATGAAAAACCAGGGAAATTTCAACTTACGTGAGAAAAATATAATCAACAAACACTAATGCCAAGATGACACAGACATTGGAATTTATTTAAAAAAAAAAGACATTAAAGAGCTATTACCAAAATGCTCCCCAAAAAATAAAGGCAAATACTCTTGAAACAAATAAGAAGACAGAAAGTGGTAGCAAATAAATAAAAGTAGAAATTTTAGACCTGAAAAGCATAATAACCAAAAATTTTAAACTCATTAAAATGAGCTCAGTACTAGAGATGACAGAGGAAAGAGTGAGCTTGATAGGTCAATTGAAATTATCCAATCTGAACAACAGAGGGGACAATTTTTTAATTAATATAGCAGCAGAAATTTGTGAGATGAAATCAAAAGGACACTATTTCATCAGAATCCCGAGAGAGTTCAATACCAAAATAAGTATTTCAAGAAATAATGGCCTAAGACTCCTTGAATTTGTCAAAATATGTAAACTTGTGCATTCAAGGAGCTCAGTAAATCCCAAAGAGGATAAACTCAAAGTTATCCATGACCAACCATATCATAATTAAACTGCTGAAAACAATAAAAAAAGAAAACTATCACAAAGGAAAAAACATTGAAAGCAATCAGAGAAAAATGACACATTATTTATAGGGAAGCAACAATTTAAATGAATACAGACTTCTCATCAGAAACCACAAAGGCTAGATGGAGGGGAATAACATTTTTTAAAGTGTTCAAGAATACTGTCATCCCAGAATTCTGTATCTGGTGAAAATATCCTTCAGGAATAAAGATGAAGGAAAAAAATATTCTCAGATGAAGAAAATCTGAAAGAACTGGTTGTCAGCAGGCCTACTTTGAAAGAATTGCTACAGGAAGTTCTTCAAACAGAATGGAAATGATAACTGAAAGACAACTAGCATATCAGAAATCAAGAAATAGCAACAGAAATGGTAAATATCTAGGTAAACATAATAGACTATTCTTTTCTTGAGTATTGTAAGATATGTTTGATGGTTGTATTCATTTTCTATTGCTGGTATAACAACCACAAATTTAGCAGCTTAAAATAATACAAATTTATGATCTTACAGTTCTGTAGGTCATAAATCTGATGCTGGTCTCATCAGGCTAAGCTCAAAGTGTTGATAAGGTTGTATTCCTTTCTGAAGTCTCTAAGAAAACCCTTTTTCAACTTCTAGACAGTGCATTCCTTGGCTCATTACCCCCTTCCATCTTCAAAGCCAGCAACAGCAGACTAAATCCTTCTGACAGTGCATCCTCTGTTTCTCTGACTACAGTTTGGAAAGGTCCTCAGCTTTTAAGCACTTACATGCTGACATTGGGGTCATCTGGATAATCTAGGATAATTCCTCCACCTGAAGGCCCTTACCCTTAATCATTTGTACAAAGTCCTTTTTCATGTCAGGGGACATATTCACAGGTTCTGGGGATTAGGGTGTGGACATCTATAAAGAGACATTCTTCTGGTTATCATGCTGATTGAAAGAATTATTTTAAAATTGTCTAAAGGGAAGGGCACCTGGGTGACTCAGTCCGTTAAGTGTCCAACTTCAGCTCAGGTCATGATCTCGTGGTTTATGAGTTTAAGCTATCATCTGTCTCTGCGCTGACAGCTCAGAGCCTGGAGCCTGCTTGAGATTCTGTGTCTCCCTATCTCTCTGCCCCTCCCCTGATCATGCTGTCTCTCTCTCTCTCTCTCAAAAATAAATATTAAAAAATATAAATTAATTAATTAAATAAAGTAAAATTGTCTAAAGGGGTTTCAAACTATATATATTTAATGTATAAAACAATCACAACATAAAGAGATGAGGATAAAGGAACCAATATGGTGGTAAAGTTTCTATATTCTAACTGAAGTGGTAACATATGAACTCTAATTACACAGGAAAAATTAAGTAGTATATTTTATTCTCTAGAACATTAATTTAAAAAGTTATACAAAGATATAGTTAAAAAATACAATAGATGACCTGGAATATAAAAAAATATTCAAATAACTTGAAAGAAGGCAGGAAAGGGTTAAGACAAGTAGAAGGAATAGAGACAAAAGAAATAATAAAATTGTAGACCAAAATCCAAACATATCAATAATGGCATTAAATATAAGTGGTTTAAACACAACAATTAAAAGACCATGGTTGTCAGAATGAACTTGAAAAATATAACACAACTATATGCTATTAAAAAATTCATTTAAAATATAATGTGGTAAATTTAAGGCAAAAGGAATAAGAAAAAAATATACTATGCAATCATCAATCAAAAGAAAGTTCAAGTGGTTATATTAATGTCAAAAAAGTAAACTTTAGATCAAAGAAAATTACCAGGGAAAAAAGAGGTACATTACACAACAATAAAAGGATGAATTTACAAGAAGACATAATAATCATAAGTGTGTCTGCACATAATAGCAAAGCTTCAAAATATATGAAGCATTTGCCCTAGAGAAATGGTGACAGAACTGAAGGAAGCAACTGACAAATCCACAATTCTATTTAGAAACTTCTTACATTCCTCTCTCATAATCAATGGAAATCTCTAGTCCCAGATAATTCCAATGCCAATTCCACCAAACATTTAAATAAGAAATAACATCAGGAAGACACAAATCTTCCACAAAATAGAAGAGGTAGAAACAATTCTCAACTCTTTTTAAAAGACTATCATTACTCATACCAAAACCAAAGACAACGAAAAACAAAAAACAAAATAGAACATAGAACACGTATCTTTTGAACATACATGCAAATCCTCAACAAAATATTAGTAAATCAAATCAAACAATATATAAAAAGAACAACAAACATTCCAGGCTCTGAGCTGTCAGCACAGAGCCGTATGTGGGGCTCAAACTCACGAACCGTGAGATCATGACCTGAGCCGAAGTCAGACGCTTAACCGACTGAGCCACCCAGGTTCCCCTGATTCAACACTTTAAAATCAATCAATGTTTGGGGCGCCTGGGTGGCTCAGTCGGTTAAGCGTCCGACTTCGGCTCAGGTCATGATCTCATGGTCCGTGAGTTCAAGCCCCGCGTCAGGCTCTGTGCTGACAGCTGGAGCCTGGAGCCTGTTTCAGATTCTGTGTCTCCCTCTCTCTCTGACCCTCCCCCATTCATGCTCTGTCTCTCTCTGTCTCAAAAATAAATAAACATTAAAAAAATAATAATAAAATAAAATCAATCAATGTAATCTGCTACTTTACAATCTAAAAAATATAAATCACATGATCATATCAATTGATGCAAGAAAAGCATTTGACAAAATTCAACTATTGATGACAAAATAAATAACCCACTTGTGACATAAAAATAGAAGGGCATTTCTCAATTTAATAAAGGATATTTTAAAAGACCCTGCATTAACAAGCCAAGAAAAAGAAATAAAAACCATTCAGGTAGGAAAGGAAGAAATAATAATTTTTTTCCCTAGACAATTTGGTCATCTACATTTAAAAACTCCAAAAGCATCTTTGAAAAAGCTATTCTTTTTTTTTTGAAAAAGCTATTCTAATAGCTATTAGAACTAGTAAGTGAATTTAGCAATGTTACAGAATGTAAGGTCAACAATACAGAAATCAATTGTGTGTCTACATGGTTGAAAGGAATCATTGAAAATATAAATAAAAAACAATACCATTTATAATAGCATTAAAAGACAAAAATGCAAATGGATAAATCTAACTATAGACAAGATTTAACACTGAGAATTATGGAACATTGCTGATGGAAATTAAAGGAGGTCTAAATGGATGAAAAGATTTATCATGCTCATTGATAAGAAGATTTCATGTTAAGGTATCAATAATGTAGGTCTACTTATATAGATCTACAGATTTAAGACAATTCCAGCCAAAATACCAGTAGGCTACTTGATAGCAATTGATAAGCTGATTCTAAAATTTATATGTAAAGGCAAAGAAAATAGAAAAGCCAAAAATAATTGAAAGAGAGAAAAATTAGCGGTGCCTCAGTGGCTCAGTCAGTTAAGCATCTAACTTCAGCTCAGATCATGATCTCATGGTTCATGGGTTCCAGCCCTGCATCTGTCTCTGTGCTGACAGCTCAGAGCCTGGAGCCTCCTTCAGATTCTGTGTTTCCCTCTCTCTCTCTCTGCCCCTTTCCCATTCACACTCTGTCTCTCTCTCTCTCTCAATAATAAATAAACATTAAAGAAAAAGAGAAAAATTAGAGGATTCACACCATTTGACTTCAAGCTTCTATAAAGCTATACATCAACACAATATTAGGATGAGGACAGACATATAAATTAATGGAATAAACCAAAGAGCATAGGAATGGACTCACATATATGCTTCTTGATTTTTTATGAAAGCATAGATATTTCAACGGATAATTTATAATTTTTTAAATTTTAATTCCAGTATAATTAACATACAGTATTATATTAGTTTCAAGTGTACAATATAGTTTCAGCAACTCTATACATTACTCGGTGTCATCATGATAAGTGTACTCTTAATCCCCTTCACCAATTCACTCATTACCTCGCCCACCTCCCCTCTGGTAACCATAAGGATTTGGGGGCAGTTTGGGGGTGGGGGGTTGTTTTGTTTTCATAGAGAGAGCACACACACAAACAGGGGAGTAGGGCAAAGAGAGAGAGAATCTTAAGCAAACTCCACACTCAGCGCAGAGCCCAAAGTGGGGCCCAATCCCACAACCCGGGATGATGACTTGAGCAGAAATCAAGAGTCAGACACTCAACCAACTGAGCCACCCAGACTCCCCTCTGGTAACCATCACTTTGTTCTCTGTAGTTAAGAGTCTGCTTTTTGGTTCATTTCTTTTTCTCCTTGTTCATTTGTTTCTTAAATTCCACATATGAATGAAATCATATGGTATTTGTCTTTCTCTGACTGACTTACTTCACTTAACATTATATTCCCTAGACCCATCCATGTTATTATAAATGGCAAGATTTCACTACTTTTTATGGCTGAGTAATATTCCATTATATATAATATATATAATATATTCTATATATATCACATCTTCTTTATCTACTCATCTAGATATAAATGATAATTTTCAAAGTTTCATTTATTTAAGTAATCTCTATACCCTACATGGGACTCCAACTCACAACCCTGAGACCAAGAGTCGCATGCTTTTCCTACTGAGCCAGCCATGTACCCAGATAAATGATAATTTTTTAACAATGATACTTGAACATATATTTAATAAAGGACTTCTAATGAAATGATATAAAGAACTTTTATATTTCAATAAGACAAAAAATTCAATTAAAAAAGAAAACAAAATATTTAGACACTTTACAAAAAGAGATATATAGATGGCAAGAAAGTACATGGAAAGTTCCCCACATCAGTACTCATTAAGAAAACCCAAATTAAAATCACAGTGAGATACAGAATTAACAGAATGGCTAAAATTAAACAGGCTGTCATTTCCAAGTGCCAATAAGATGCAGACTGACATAAACTCTGACTCTTTGCTGGAGGGAATCAAAATGGTACAGGTTTTTTGGAAACCTGTTTAGAAACTTCTTATAAAGTGAAATACTCACTCTTGGGTATTTATTCTAGAAAAATAAAATCAGATTTCCTCAAAAAGGCCCATCTCTGAATGTTTATAGTAGCTTTATTCATTTTAACCAAATGTAGAAATAGCACAAATGTCTATGGACTGATAAATGGATAAATGAATTGTGATAAATTCATACGATGGAACACTACTTAGCAATGAAGTACAATGAACAATGAAAGCAGGCAACAATATGTTTCTTCCACACATTGACTGTCACAAAGCCTGGGATGATGACGGAGTGATTCTGGACTCTTTCCCTGTTCCCTTCGTTTTACATTAACAACCATCAGAGGGGGTGCCTGGGTGGCTCAGTCGGTTAAGTGGCTGACTGAGGCTCAGATAATGATGTCGGGGTTCATGGGTTCGAGCCCAGTGTCTGGACTCTGTTCTGACAGCTCAGAGCCTGGAGCCTGCTTCAGATTCTGTGTCTCCCTTTCTCTCTGTCCCCCTCCCCCCCGGCTTGCACTCTATCTCTGTCTCTCTCAAAAATAAACATTAAAAAAAAAATCATCAGAGTATCTTGGTTTCTACTCCAGGGTTCAAGGCAGAGTGGTTCAGATTTGCTTAGCCAACCACACACTCAGACATCTCCCTTACTCCACATGTAGCTTGAAAGGGCCTCACACTTCAAGACTATTTATGAGGTTTTGTTGAAACAATAGGACCACAGAAAATAATAAAATGATTCTGGAAGTAGAATGGGACTAAGCACAGTACAAAGAGAAAAAGGAGATTGATAACATTAAATAGCAAAAAGAAAAAGTGTAAAAGTAAAAAGATCAGCATAAAGAGGCAGTATCTCAAAGGGAGAATGATATGAAAAAAGGATGGTAAGTGGGGAAAATAGAATTTTTATAACAAAGATGCCCTTTCTTCCACAGCACACTCTTGCTCACTTGTGACAGTGGAAGGTAAAAGAGATGCCCACTGGGGACATGAGAGAAGGTTAGCTTTCAGTCAACATTCCTTATATTCTCTACACACTTTGAACTACTCACACACCTCAACTGAAACTTTCTAAGAAAAATAAGACAAATGTTGTTTCAAACAGTTCTAGAGACAGCACAGTGAAAGATACAAGCTTGGAACTTGCTCAGAAGCTTTGGGTCAAGGCTTTGTCCCACCTCTTTCCTGAGCCAAACACAACCTCCCTGCACCTGCTTTAAGGATAGCATAATAACTAAAGCCTATCTATCCCAGGGCTGAGGAGGGTCAAGTCCACTTAAAAAATCGCTACGCAGTATTTAAACGCGAGTTCTTCCTGTTGTCATATTAAACTATGCCACATCAGGGTTGGCCTGTTTATGTCATTCACCTTAGTGATTCAGTTATCATAATGCAAAATAATGCTGATTAAAATTAGTCCATAGGAATAAGCAAGGAAAAGAGAACTGGAAATGTGATTATGGTTAATGAACTATTGTGAGCCTTTTTGGTTAAAATATATATATAGTGTTCTGAGCACAGCACTGATTTACTGCCTTATCAAATGATATCAGTCTCCAAGAGCTACGAGTCACTGGTTTAAAAACTTATCCCACCACACAGCCCTTATTTTTAACTGCCAATGGACAAGCAGAGTGAGCATTGGCTGCTTTTGCCAAAACACTGCAATACTTACTGTTCATCTAAACAGAATAAAGGATCCACGTGGACCCAGCCAGTCTGCTGGCTTCTGGCCTTACTTAAGGTTTTCTATTAAAAGACAGGGCTTTGTCTAGCATTAAGAGACAAAGTAACCCTCCTTAGAAGGGCTAAGGCTAGCATATTCTTAGTGATATCCAAAAGCTAGTTTTTACTTAGATTGCTCCCTTCACCCTATAAACTCACCTCCAGAAATGGTAAATATAGACATCATAAGAATTTCATTTTCAAAGGAAGATTTTTATTTGGTTCTGCCACTGCTATCATCAGAAATCATTCTCTTTTTTTTTCAAAGGCTATACAGAACCCACACCTTAAAGAACATCTCTTAAATTCAGACCTCAAGACACAATAATTCAAAATCCTCCCTGACTCATCACATAATTCTTACTAGTGCTTAGCTACTGACATTAGAATCTTCTTTTCGATGAACATGTAGTTGCTAGATGGAAAGTCCAGAACATGTTTCTCAAATACATGGCTTGAGAACAAAGATAAGTTTATGTTAGTATCTTAAGAGTCTGGCAGGGACCCAGAATCAGCGTGAGCTCAGCCAAAGTGTCTGTGCACAGATATCATCAAACCCTCTGACAGGAAGAAATGCTTCAAGAGTTCTGTCACCATGCCAGGGCCAGCCTCTATTTCCAGCTTTACTGTCTTGGCCAAAGGCTGGAGCTGAGAATGCAAACTGAACGACAGAGTTGCTGAGTGAGCAGGAAAAGAAATGTGCGAGTGGTGAGGGGTGCTGGGGCCATCCTTCTTTCCCTGTGCAGGCTGACTGTTAACATTCACAGTGCTAAGTAAGGGACTTGCTGGGAAGACTGGCCATCACTTACAATCACAGCAGAAGCTGGGGAAGTTCTAATTTTGCACACCAAGACAAAGACGAGTCACGTAATTTGTTCAAAATCACACAACGAATTAATTTCAGAGCCAGCTCATAAGATTCGTTGTCTTAATTTATTCATTTACTCAACAGGTATTTGTAGAGGTCCACCTATGTGATAAGCACCAGGCTCTGTGCCTCAGATGAGCAAATCTCAACCATGGTCCAGGCACACTTGGGCAAAAGAGTCCTTATGAACAGCCACAGACTAATCTAAAAATATAATTGCTGCCACTAGATCTTCTGAGAAAAGGATATGCCATCCCCTTGGACTTTCATGAACAGCTACATGAAATGTTGCCTAGGGCCAACCTATACTCCTCTGACCAAACCTTTCACTATCTCCCCCACTTACTCTCTCTAGCACATCTTGGGTGTTCCTCGAACCAGCCCAGTATGTTCCTGCCTCAGGAATGTCACATACCCAGTTTTTGCTGTCTGGAATGCTCTTCTCCCCCACAGCTGCTTTACTTCTTTCCAATGTCACCTTCTCACCTTCTCGGTGAGGTCTTCCCAAACAATCTGATTTCCAATTGCAAAACCCCCCAACATACATACCAAGCACTTCCTAACCCCCTCCCTTAATTTATATTTATAATATATTTACTTGTTTATTGCCAATGCACCCCCCCCCTCACTCCATGACCTAAGCTCCATTTTTACAGGTGTATTTACTGCTTTATTCTTAATACTTACAACAGTGCTTGGCACATTGTAGGTGTCAGGAAATATTTGTTGAATACAAGAATAATGAATAAAAACATGCCTACTATGTGTCTGGCATGTAGTAAGCATTCAATAAATGGTAGCTACTATTAGAACTTGCTATAGTGAAATTATGCAAGCTATTGATCAAGAGGACAAAATCCTCTAGGGCATGGAAAATCTCCTCGTTAACTTCTACAGAGCATTCTTCCTAGTTGCTAAGATGTAACAAAAGCCTGCTTCTTTTATCTTGAGATCACTACTATACATTCAAAATGGGTTCGACAAATGATTTTTTTATGGAGATCTTAAGTTTCTGAGCAAAACCTCCTGTGTAAAATTCGCAGCAGTTTTGTATCATAATTTTTTTTAGCAACGAAAAGAAATTGACAACTTATTTTCGCTTGTTATTTATCTCAGTACTTCGGGTCGTTATTGATTGTACATAAGAATATGCCTCAAATGCCTCCAACTTAGGATAAAGCACATTCTTTTTTCATTTCATATTTTTTTCCATTGTCTTTAGTTTCCTCCCTCATACACAGCAAATTGTATCACTGTGACTGACAACTATTTTGCCAACATTTCAGGTATGTTTTTCAACTTTTTGCTTTTCTATTCTCTTTATCCACACATCAAATTATTTTTTTTCCTTTTGGCTTGACTACTGTTGCATCCTGTTTCATTCTGAAGATGATATGTTATTTTAATTGACAAAACCCAGGTGTTCAAAATAGTAATTTTATTTTCTGTACCTCATATTCAATTTAAGACCTCATTTTTCCCTGATGAAAACATAACTCTGTTATTGAGTGCTTCCTACGTGTCAGACATTGTTGTAAGAGAATCATCTCACTAATTCTCATATTAGTCCAATGAGATACCCATATTACAGAGGAAGAAAGTCAGGTACAGAGAAGTTAAATATCTTCACTAGGGTCATATAGCTGATAGTGGGAGACCTGGGATTCATATATAGGTGGTGTGATGCCAGAGTTGATTGTCCCAGCCACTCCACTACAGTGATCTCTTTTAAAAGTTGCTAGAAATGCGATCCATATGCAATATGCATTCTTTTTGCAAGAAGTCCTGGTAATGGGTCCTCTGTTCTCAGCTCAGCCATTGTCACGGTTGGAACTCATATTCATCAGGATCATGTCCCTTGAGAGCCAAAGCCTCTTATATTATTATTGTTGTTATTATTCTTATTTTATTTTTTTAATTCTCCTTAATTTTTGAATTTTGTTAATTCAATTTTTTTTTAAGTAAGCTCCATGCCCAGCATGGGGCCCAGTGTGGACCTTGAACTCAGGACCCTGAGATCAAGACCTGAGCTGAGATCAAGAGCTGGACTCATAACCAACTGAGCCACCCAGGCTCCCTTTAGTTCTGACTTTTTTAAGTGGTTATGTGTTACCACTTAAATTTTTTTTTACTTTATTTATAAATTTATTTATTTATTTATTTATTTATTTATTTATAAAATTTATTTCTGATGAAATAAATAAATAGTTTTTATTTCCATGATTTTTTTTTCTTCTGTGATCAGGATTCTATACAGTAAAAGCTTTTTCCACCTTTCCCACTAGACTAAAAGCTCTGTAAGAGCAAGTCTTATGTCTATCTTATTCATAACTGTGCACTCAGAGCCAAGCATAATGCCAGGAGTAAGTTTGGGGTTCAATGCATATTTCTTTGAACAAATTGAAATTGAATTTCCTCTCCCTTTTTTTATTCAATTTATTATATTATGATTCCATACTCCCTCCTTGAGAGAACCTCAGAATAATATATTCATTAAATATATAGATATATCTATATTTAATGAATATATATCTATATATTTATATAGATATAAATATCTATAGATATATCTATATATTTAATGAATATATTGGCAAAGTACACTACAATTGAAGACTGAAGACTTGTTTTCAAATATCTTTCAGAAATGGAATTTGCTTATGCCAATAGTATATTCATGATGCTGCAGTTTTCTTTCTCACCCCCAGTAATTGTTCAACATGGAGTAAGGCATCTGGCAAACTGGTGAGGCTGTCACCCAGTTGAGAGAACATGGGTGTGCTTCAGAGTAGGATTTAACTTTTGTCAAAGATGTGGGCACTTGAAGAAAGGAACAGCATGTGAAGGTGCATGAGTGAACAGTTTAGCGGGATACTGGAGTAGAGAGTAAAACATCACCAGACTGACAGACTACACTCCAGGTTTCTACCGCCAATTCTGCCACTTGTTAATTGGACAAGTCAATGGATCTCCATCACTGCCACCATGCCACCATCCTCATCACAGTCCTGAAAATATCTAACACATACAAAATGCCTACCAGCTTTCATGAATTACTTCATTCAATCATTACAAAAGACCTATGAGGTAAAGACCATTATTATCATCATCAAACTAATGCAGATGAAGAAATCAAAGCATAGAGAAATTTAGTAACTTACCTAAGGTCAATATTAGGTAAGGGCACAACTGGACTTTAAATCTTAACAATCTAGGGGCACCTAGGTGGCTCAGTCAGTTAAACATCTGACTTTGGTTCAGGTCATTATCTCACATTTCATGGGTTCGAGCCCCATGTGGGCTCTGTGCTGATAGCTCAGAGCTGGAGCCTGCTTCAGATTCTGTCTCCCTCTCTCTCTGCCCCTCCCCAACTTGCACACACATGCTCTCTCTCTCTTTCCCTCTCAAAAATGAATAAACATTAAAAAAATTAAATCCTAACAATCTAGTTTGAGGGGTGCCAGTCAGTTAGTGTCCAACTCTTGATCTCAGCTTAGGTCATGACCTCACTGTCATTGGATGGAGCCCCACATTAGGCTCTGCGCAGATGGCATGGAACCTGCTTGGGATTCTCTCCTTCCCTCTCTCTCTCTCTCTCTGCGCCTCCCCTGCTTGCCCACATGATTTCTTTCTTCAAAATAAATAAATCAACTTTAAAATGTTTTTAAAAATTAAATAAATAAATAAACAAACAAATATAAAAAATAATTTGAAGAAACCAATGCATGGAGAAATTCAGTAACTTAGATAAGGTCAACATTAGGTAGGGGCATAACTGGGCTTTGAATCTTAACAATCTGATTCTAATTCTTAAATCTAACAATCTAATCTAATTCCCAAACTCTCCATCAGTCCTTTCTATCAAACCCTTGTGAGACTCAGTTTTCTCATGAGTTTTCTCTATCAGAAATTAAGTTAAATACATCAAGTCCTTCACAGCTCCAAAAGTCTATTATTCTAAATAAAACATAGCCAAAATAACCCTTCACATATTCAGTAATATACATACACATATAATCATGAGTTTGCTAATAATAATTTAGCATGAAAGGTCAGCTTCCCTTAAATGACAATTATTAACATCTGGGATCTGACCGATACTTCTTTATTGCTCAGAGCAGGCCAAGGTTGCACACAAGGAGTGATTACAGAAGAGGCACTATACTATCTTAAGGCAAGCTGGCTATAGGACTTGAGATGAGCTGTGCCCCTGTTCTCAGCATCTAAGCAAGTCAGACAGCTGGGGTCTCCGAAACCCCCTAACTATAAATGTCTATCTAGCATCCTAAATGAGAGCAACAGCTATCATCGAACTTTCAAATGTTTTTCCTGCCTTTAGTCCTACATCCACAATCCTAAACCTGCCTACAGAAGTGTTTCTCAAACCATGGTGACAGACTGTTTTTTTTCCAGTTTTATTAAAGTGACAGACTGATTTTTAATCTCTAATCCATTGTGAACCAACAGATTAAAGATTTTCGATTTTATCTTTGCAAGGTATAATGAAATGAACTTCTAGAAAACTATGTTTTAAAAGATATACAAACTCAACAGACCTAAAATTGCATTTCAATAAATCTAATCAGAACAAACATAACAGGAAAAAATTATAGGAACCACATACATTGGTTATTGGAAGTATGTATGTTGAAGATTAAAATGGAGAATGTTGATTATACTCATAAGTTTTGTCATTCACAATCAAAAAACAAAAAGTTATAAAGGAAATAGCAATCCCCTGTATTAAATTGCTTTCCTCACACTTTGATGAACACTGTATATCAATAGTTGAACCTATTTTCTGCTTGTTAATTATCTAGGTTGGACTGATGACAATGCTACTCTCAGGGGATAATATACATCTATGTTTTGTTTTATTAACATTTATAACAAAGAAATCAGTTTCACAAAGTAAATTGACAAGAATGGAAGAAAATGAATTAGAGTAAGCTCAGGATATTTGTTTTTAATTTTTATCAAAAGTGAGGCAAGTAATGTTGTATATTCAAAATCCATCTTTAATCTTTTATCAGTAAACAGCTGCAACAATTTATCGTGTAAAGTCATGGGTAAATTTATATTATCTTTCAAAATTAAAAAGAATGTTTGATCCACTATTTTTTTTTGATGCTTGTGTCTTCTTTTGATACAAAGTAAAATTCCAAACATTTTAAGGCACTCACAGATGTGCAATGCCAAGGTCATCAATTATCTCCTTATACTTTCCGTTAAATTATGCAATATGTCATAAAAATTTATAGAAATTATTCCTCTAAGCTTCTAACTCTCAATTTTACCCTTCAGTTTTATCTACTATCAAAATATATTTTGTATTCCTTTCTTGTATGGATATATTTAGGTCACTGAAAATACCAATGATGTCAGATATATAAACAAATTTATACTGTCCAGTTCACAACTTTAACATGTTGAGATTAAACCAGGTGCCTGAATGGCTCAGTCAGTTAAACTTCCAACTCTTGATTTCGGCTCAGGTCATGATCTCACAGTTCATGAGATAGAGCCCCACATTGGGCTCTATGCTGACAGCATGGAGTGTGCTTGGGATTCTCTCTTTCCCTCTATCTCTCTCGCTTCGCCCCTACCTCATGCGCATGCATGCACATGCATGCACTCTCTCTCTCTCTCCTAATAAATAAATAAACATTAAAAAAAAATAAAATAAAGGGCACATGGGTGGCTCAGTCTGTAAGGGTTTGACTTCGGCTCAGGTCATGACCTCTCAGCTCATGGGTTTGAGCCCCACATCAGGCTCTGTCAGGCTGCTGACAGCTCAGAGCCTGGAGCCTGCTTCAGATTCTGTGTCTCCCTCTCTCTCCCTGCCTCTCCCCTGCTAATGCTCTTTCTCTCTGTCTCTCTCTCTCTCTCTCTGTCTCTGTCTCTCTCTCTCTCTCTCTCTCAAAAATAAATAAACATTAAATTTTTTTAATAAAACAAAATGTTGGGATTAAAATGCTTTCTTATCTTACAGAAAGACTTAGAGATCCTTTCCTGGTTCAAATATTCTCAACAGAACTTTTTCCCTCTATAATCATTATAAGTCAACATGCAAAAACAGTTTCTTATGATCAGTTTTCATACCATTCACATCATCACATAATAAAGAGAATAATGCAGTAGAATTAAACACCACCACCTTCACATAACTCAAAATGCTTACTATGACACTAAGCACACTGTATAGTTCAGCTGACATTTTTCTCATTAACAAGACTTTCTCAGTGAAGGAGAAATTATGTGAAAGTATTAAATTACAAGCTTTTCAATCTGGCTGTTTATTCCAGAACACTTGTCTATCATTGCAGCTGCACCATTAGAGGATACTTGCACATAGAACTTAAGCTATAAACCACATTAGCTGACACCGGTCACATGCTTAGATATTGTGGTAATAATCAAAGTGCAATAAGTGTTGCAAATAAATTTGTTATTTATTTACCTCATGTAGACCCATTATAAACAGTTGAGAACTGGCACTACACCTTGATCTACAAAATTCCACAAATCCATATCTCACTCAGTTCTCCAATCTTGTCTCATGCCACTTTCCCCTCACTCCTTATACTTTGGTCATATATAAACACCCCGTGTTCTCTTCCCTTTTACACTCTATACTCCTCCTATGATAATGTGTCATCTTTATACCTATTTAATGTCTATGTTCCCTTCTATAACATAACCACCATAGGAACAGAGGCCATGTCTACTTTCTTTTATCATGAAATGTCAAATGCCAGGAACACTGCAGGTGTTCAATAAATGTTCACTGAACAGAATTTTTCTACAGCAGTTTACAGAGTAGAGCCACAAAAATGTCTTATATCTTTAGGAAAAAAATATAAAATAACATTTTCAGATTCATTAAGTAGCAAAATGAAAAATGACCCCTCACTTTGGTAGTGTAATGCCTCCTCCTTCTAGGGACTATTTAGTTCTGAGCCCTCTGGAAGCAGACAAAGAAAAGGAATAAAGGAGTAGGGGAGTGAGATAGGATGGGAGGGAAGGCAGAAACAAATGAATAAAGAAGCCAAACTGGGACAACAGTATAAAAGCAATTAAATTGCCTGTATTAATGACCTTTTCTTTATCTGGAATAGCTTTTCACCTCTCACTTTGCCCTCCCACTCTCACCCCGTACCCAGCCCGATGAACTTCCATTCGTCTTTCAAGACTCACATGATTATAACCTCCCTTACACACACGCACGCACACACACACACACAGAGAGAGAGAGAGAGAGAGAGAGAGAGAGAGAGTGAGCGAGCTAGGGTTGGATGCTCCCATGTCTCTATTGCAAAAATTCTCCATATTCCTAGCACTCAGTATTCACCTCTGGTGCAATATAGACTATATCATTATTACAAAGTTATTTATTTGTCTATCTTTTCTCTACCTAGAATGTATCTTCCTTGAGGACAGGAATTCCTGTTCACCTCTGAGATTCCAACACTTAGTTTACCACCTGACCCAGTGAAGATTTCAATACGTTTGCTGACATAATGAACGAATGAGGTTTATGTCTATTTTCCTGCCCATAAGAAGTCACCCAGTGGAGGTGAGGGATAGGAGGTGAGGGAGAATAAGGAAGGGAAAAAAAAAAAAGACTGAGTAGGGGATGGGGGATGGAACTTAGACCATATGGCAGTCGAAGGAACTCAAAGGTGAAGTAAATGAGGGAAGATATGTGGGAGAAAGGATAGATAAGAAAAAAGATGCACAAAACATTGTTGAATTGTCACAAAACACACTTTAATAAACTATGGAATTTTATCATATTGTCTTTTTCTCTTTACTTGAGTATCTTTGTTCTTTTGCTTATTCATATATTTTTTCAACAATAATTTATTGAAAACTTACTTTGTGGAAAGTGTTGTACTAGATTCTGGGAATATGGAGTTAGAAAACTGAGCTAGTGAGCAAGTCATTACAATACAGCATGACAAGAGCAAGAACAGAGGTTTATAGACAACAGAATAAGGGCAGAGGAAAAGGATATCTAAACCACCAGACCCTGCAGGTTCACCATATGGCTCATTTCAACACCTCAATAAAAGAGAGGATTCATACTGTATCAATCTTCCTGAAATGGGTTCCCAACGCTATGTTTTGGGATGATAAAACATTCTGTGACTTAGAGTTTCTTTTCATATTTCTCAGTGTTGAAACTTAGAGTTTTGTCTTTAATCAGTTTTAATAACAACAAAAATATATCAGACTTTCCCAATTTAAGCCATCTTCTAAAGCTAAGCAGACAGGTGATTTTTCACATTTTGTGGATTACTTTTTATTTTTACTTTTCTATAGCAAAGAGATAAATTCTGTCCCACCTAAAGTAATGGGGAAAGTACTGGTTTCTAAACTTGTTAATTTCACTTTGCTGACATTTTGCCTTGAATTTATGACACAGATGAATGATAGTCTAATAGAATATATTTACTTAACCTGATGTACTAGCATCAGTATTTGCATTACTGCCATTTCTGTAAAACCTCAAAATTCGAAATCTAAGGTATTCCCTTGAGTGTGTGATTTTTTAATTGGAAATCTGCTAATAATTAACATATCATAATTTACAAACCATACTAATTTAAAATCATTTAGTGCATACAGATAAAATAAATGTTTATCTAAGTTCATCTTTATACAAAAAGTTTACATTAAAAAAAATTAAACCTTAATTACATTCTGGTTTCTAAGATAGCATGATAACATGATGTAGAAGTTGAAAATGATGGTATTGCATACTGAATTTTCATTTAACTGATTAAACTGCTTGCTATGTTTTTTTTTTATTTTTTTTTTTAACGTTTATTTATTTTTGAGACAGAGAGAGACAGAGCATGAACAGGGGAGGAGCAGAGAGAGAGGGAGACACAGAATCTGAAACAGGCTCCAGGCTCTGAGCGGTCAGCACAGAGCCCGACGCGGGGCTCGAACTCACGGACTGTGAGATCGTGACCTGAGCCGAAGACTGCCGTTTAACCGACTGAGCCACCCAGGCGCCCCATGTGTTTTTATAATTCAAAGAAACTGTGAAGAGGGTTGGTAGAATAGGACAAGTCCCTTTTTATAAGAAATTCTAGCTAGCTATTTTGTATAGTTTGTAGTATGAAATCATATATCACCCCCCACCTTTAATTTCATGCCAGTACCAGCACCCCAGGGCACACCCTTCCACCTTGAGAGTCACTGTCTTAAAGGAGTCATTGAATCTTTCTTTGGTGGCATTATATCATCAACACAGATGGAGTAAACAACTGGGTTACATTATCATCTAACATAACTACACTGGTAAACACTGAATCCAGCAATTAATAAAACATGTAAATTTATAAATAGAAAATATTTTGTTAAATTTGGTTTTTTAAAGTGCTATAGTCTGATTATTTAAGCCAGAGAAAATAAAGCATTTAGTGTATTACAATGAAAGAAAAAAGTAAAAGAGTCTGGGATGTCCGTGTAGGTCAAAGTAGCTGAAAGAGTGTTACTATTCAGTAAGATAGGGAGAGAGGCTATCAGGGCAGGTCTTAGTTTGTCTGAATCAGAAGGCAAAAAAATGTCATTTTTTAAAGGCTAAAAGTTGTACCACTTCACAAAAATCATCCAACTAAGCAATTCTTGATGGTTGCTAAATATATATGCTAGTGTAAACTAATATGAAATACAAAGCAGAGTTTAAAAAAAGAAGAAAATGTATATTTTAGTTCAAAATATCCAGCTGAGGTTAGCTCTATAGGCTTCCTTAAATAAGCTGGCAGGAGATTTTTAACATCTTCATCTCTTTGTTAAGTGCCCTCTGTTAATAAATGACAGAAATTAGTGTAATTTAAAATTTTAATCAAAATCAACTAACATTTCTTAAAGTCACTCTATGACCAAGGTATACACAGGAGTAGTAAAAGCTACAATGATGTAGATTTCCAAGGCCATGTGCCCTAAAGGAAGATGTAGTCTAGTCGCAAAGACATGTGTGTGTACACATGAAAACAACTGGGCAAAGCAAAACGTTATTGGTTCTACTGGAGAGAAATTATTCAAAGCACTAGAGGAACACAGAGGACAAAGGCAATAGATTAACTGGGATACCAGTGGAATTTTCTTAGAGGAGAGAGTATTTGTCCTGGGGCGTTAAGGTAATTAAGTTAGTTTTTAAAGGGTAGAAAGAGGAATGAGGAATATTTCAGATAGATGATACGTCAGAAGCAAATGTTTCCTTCCTGTCTGATGAATGAAAATCTAGTTTAGATGGATAAGGTGGACAAATAAGAAATAAGGATGAACAAGTAAGTGAAGTCCTAGCTTTGAAAGCCACAGTCACTCTGGACTTTATTTTGAAAACAATAGGAAACTGCTGAAGGTTGTTAAGCACAAGAGTGACTGAATCAGAGAACTTTAAAATGTCCTTTGTTGTTTTGTGTGAAGAAATATTAAAAATATCACTGACATGCTTTCATGAAAAGGCTCATCTATACAGTGCTGGTGAAATACAGAGTGTTAAAAAGAATCTGTGAATCCTCTGAAATTTGACAAGATGACTGTGAGTAATAATCACCTACTGAGGATGATTGAATACCTGTCAGGGTTGCCAGATCCCAGAACACATTGCAAAAATGGATCATAACATTCTTGGGTACAACCAAAAAAACAATGAAAGTTCACACTTACAAATAAGATGTGGAAAAGAGTGTTTTCCAATGTTCAAACTTAGCATCTTCAAAATCGAGGCAAATGAATATGTATGGTCAGGAGCACTCAAAACAAATCTATCAAATGTTTAGGACTCTTTTGGATCACTAGCTATAAAGACAGCAAATTAAAAGACAAAATGTTTTTTTTTTTTTAGAACAACTGTACTTTACCTCATTTCACTGAACATCTCAAATATAAGGAAAATGGGAAAAAGCTAAATCAGACACTGGAATAAAAATAAGGCTATATGTTCAACAAATTCTATTTTATTCTAAAGATACAACAAGAATACATTCCCTAAGCCCCCTTGTTTAGGAAGAGCTCTTGATTGAGTTATGGCCAGCATGGGTAGAAATGATATTCAACACTCCCAAGTCTGGTTCCTGAAATCTCTGTGTTCTTGGTCCTTGCATTCTGGCCAGATGCAAAAATATCCAGCAGATTGTTCTGAGACTCTTGAAGATTTAAAAAACAAAACACAACAAAACCCACATGAATGAAGATGAAATCTCTGGATGACTATGTGGAGGGGGGTCCTCCTCCAACTTCCTGATGACGCTCATTGGATTATGACATGAGCTTGAAATAAAAGCTACTGAAATTTGGGACTGTTTGTTATATTAGTTTGCACATCCTTACTAATACAGACTCCCAAAACTTATATTTAAAAATCAGAAGAGTTACACAATATGTACTCTAATCCTCTGCAAAGCACCTCAGGGGGCTTTCAGAGCTATAAATAATAAAAATACTATGCTATAAATATAACCAAATTTACAGTATACTAAAAAGTAAAGTTGGAAAGAAATAACTTAAGGGAATAGGATAGAGTCACTAGTCATTACTTTTTGAAATAAGGTAGCCCGATAGTTTACTAGGGATTTGGTTATTCCATGGTAATTCTCCAGGGGGCATTAGCCAATGAAAGTAAGACACAGATTCAGGAGGTGACAAAAGAATCATGAACACTAAATGACTGGACCAACTGTTCTCCATCTTTATGAGTTAAAAAAAAAATCTGATGATGTACATTTTTTTCTTGTACTTTAATGTAAGTTTATTTTCATATTTTTCCTAGGATATTATTTCTTACTTCTTCTAATGTATTTGTATTTGTGAGCATGAATTTCCTCACTATCTATTCTTGATGTACGTCACCTCTTTTGGACAATTTTCTATTTTACGTGGTATTTTTTATACTTTGAGTTTTCCTTTCTAATACTTCTTATTGTTCCAGGCATATGTTCCATTGACTGTATAAATTTTATCTGAGATTATTCTAATTTCCAAATATGTTTCTTCTGTGAGAAATGCTTTCTTTCAGTAGTATAGGTTTTTAAAATGAGTATTCAATAAGACCAGACTGACCAAGGAAAACACAGGGATCAGAAAATGGATATGAAATCAATTAATATAAATTCCTTCTGTAGTATCTGGTCATCTGAGCACTGACAGATCCTTAACATCTTTTCCCAAAGTACTTTTTAAGACAAACTATTTTAGGGGCGCCTCGGTGGCTTGGTCGGTTAAGCATCCGACTTCGGCTCAGGTCATGATCTCACGGTCTGTGAGTTCGAGCCCCACATCGGGCTCTGTGTTGACAGCTCAGAGCCTGCAGACTGTTTCAGATTCTGTGTCTCCCTCTCTCTCTGCTCCTCCCCTATTCATGCTCTGTCTCTCTCTGTCTCAAAAATAAATAAACGTTAAAAAAAATTTAAAAAAAAGGATAAACTATTTTAAGATGAATTATTGTATATCTTTTGGGGGCTCGTATCATCACCATCAGGTTATCCTGCACTCTGCAAATGAATCATACATTATATGACTTGCTTTCATAGCCCAGCTGTGGTTCTACTGGAGAGAACTTTGGTCTGGATCCTCACAAATAGCTATCCCTTTGGTGTGATCATCATACACATATTCATTTACTAAAAGTTCAATGAAGGTCTACTACGTACCAGGTATCGGTGAATGCCAATGGACAAAAGACAAAAATTGCTACCCTTGCAGAGGCTAATTTTGGTGGGGAAAAGAAGGAGACAAATAACAAACTAAATGAAGTACAATTAATTATCCAGTAGGTAGATAGTATTAAGCATTATAAAACAATAAAATAAAATCTTTAAATACAGTGTTTAGTAAAGGCCTTACAAAGATGGGCATTAGAGTCAAGCCCTAAAGGAGGCAAGGAGGTGACCGTGATGATACCTTAGAGAAGAGGGTCTCTACCAGAAGAAACAGCAAATGTATCGAGGTAGGAATGTTTTTGGCACCCTTGAACAGAAGGAGGACAGTGTGCCGGAGAAGCAGTAGTATGACTGGGACTTGGGGAGGAAGAGGAGACAAGGCCAAAAATCTGACAGGACACCAAATCATGTGAGCCTTGTGAATCACTGTAAGAACTTTGTCTTTTTCTTTAAATGAAATGGAAAGTCACTGAAGAATTTTTTTTTAATTTTTTTAATGTTTATTTATTTTTGAGAGAGAGGAGCAGGCAGGGAGCGGAGGTGGTGGATACACAGAATCGGAAAGCAGGACCCAGGCTCTGAGCTGTCAGCACAGAGCCTGAGGCGGGACTCAGACCCACAAACTGTGAGATCATGACCTGAGCCGAAGTCAGACGCTTATCCAACTGAGCCACCCAGGTGCCTCAGTCACTGAAGAATTTTGAACAGAGGTGTAACATTACATGACTTAGAGTTAAAACATTTAATTCTGCCTGCTGTGTGTTGACAATGACAGGAGAAATGGGTAAAGCAGTCAGGAGATGATTACAATAATCCAGATGAGACATGATGGTTCAAACCAGGGTAACAGTGGGGAGATATTGTGAGAAGTGGCGAGATTCTGAATATACACAGTATACAGAGAAGATGGCATCTTTACCGATAGATTAGATATGAAGTGCAAGAGAGAGGAATCAAGAAGGACTTTAAGATATTTTACCTGGACAAGTAGAAGGATAAAATTGGCATTTACTGAAATGGAAAAACTAGAAGAAGAACTGATTTGGGAAAGAGAAGCAGGAATCAAAAGGTAAGTCTGAGATACATTAAACTTAAGATGAGTGCTGGGCATCCAAAGTGGAGACACTGAGCTGGCAGCTGGAGTTATATGATGGGGATTCAGAAGAAACGCACACATGGGAAATATAAGCCTGGAAGTCATTGGCATGAATATGACATGTCTACCCATAAGATTAAATGATATCACAAAAACTATGAGAATAGACAAAGAGAATAATAAGAGTTCTGGGGCATTCTGACACTAAGAGCTTTAAAAGAAGAGAAATACATAGCAATGCACTGAGAACAAGAGGCGAGTGAATTCTGAGCAAAACCAACAGAGGGTAGGGTCATGGAAGGTCAAGTACTGCTGTTCGTAGGTCAAATAAAATGAGGATTGATATTTGATCTTTGAAGATAGCAACATGGAGATCATTAGTAACCTTGACCAGAGCTATTTCAGTTGAATGATGGAAGCAGAAGCCTGATTAGAATGTTTCAATAGAAAATGAAGACAGTGAAATCCAAGACAATGAAGATAGATAACTTTTTGGAATAATTTTGCTATAAAAGGAAGGGGAGAAATGCAGTGGTAGCAGGAGGGGATGGAGAGTAGGATAAAAGGAGGTTGTCTTTGTTTTCAAACTTCAAGATGGAAATGTAACAGTATGTTTGTAAGATGGTGGGAAAGAACCACTAGGGAGGAAAAACTAGTGATTAGAAGAAAAGAGAGAAAGTCACTGCAGGGATGTTCTTAAGCACATTTGAGAAATGGAATCAAATCCACAAGTAGACAGTTGGCATTTACTGGGATTGTGGATACTTCTTTATCTATATTAACAAAAGAGACAACAGAGCTTAGGCACAAAGGCAGAAAGTGGTTAAATGTGGTGGTTCTCTTCTGTTTGCTTCTATTTCCTCAGTGGAATAGAAAGAAAGGTCATCATCTGCTTAAAGTTAGGATGGAGTAGACAGGTTGGAGCTTTGGGGAAGGAGGTGAAAGTATGAAATAAGCAACTAGAACTATGGAAGTGTGAGTGGCCTGGGGAAATATGATTGCCAGGCATCGTTATAAGTCTACTCAAATATAGTGGTCAGGAATTTTAATTGAGACCAATAAGTCTGGGAAGCTATGCAGACTAGATTAGGAACAGAAGAAGAGTTATATTTAACCAGTCTTATGATGGCCCAGTAGAGTATTTACAAAGGAATAATACAGTGATTAATCATGAAATTTAATTTACATGACAGTAAAACATGAAGGAAATAAGGAATAGTAGGGAAGTAGAGGTCAAAGAATTGTTGAATCAAGGATATTAGAAATTAAAGTGGAAATAAGACTTTATAGCAAGAGAAGGATGCTTACAAGTGAGATTACAGCAGCTGTTAGTTATTACAAGGTCTGAATGAACACAGGGATATGTCTGAGGGAGGGTGGAGGACAAGCTCACTGAAAGAAAGGATGTCAAGGAACCAAGTGGCTCGAGTGGTAGAAAGATCGTGTCCATTAAAGAATCATGGCCGGAGCAGTATTTGAAGATGTGAAAGTGAGCCAGGAGCTAAAACATTGAATAAATAAGTCTACATTCAACAAAGAGTCTAAAGTAAGTGAGTTGATGAACTTTGGGATACTGAAGATGGGTCTTCATCATAAGAAATGGGAACCTGCTTTTTCCTTTTACAGAGTATTAATGACTACACAGAAAAGAAAGATAATTGAGAGCTATTTCAACAATGAAGAATAAAAAAGGATATATTAATTAGCAGGTACATCATCCTGATATATTTAAGGTTGGATCATTACTTTCCATTCTATAGGAGTCCTTCAAAAAAGAACCCGTACAATGAATGTATTTCTACTTGCCCTGAAAGAAGAATCAGCTGACACATTATATTTAGATTTACTCTTAAAGTATTTGATCATAAAAAACACCTATACAAAGAGCACATAAGAGAAATTATTAAATCAATATAATGTTCTATTAAGGAAGTTTAAAAAGTAAATAAGCAGCTATCTTTAAAAATAAAGTACTATTTTTCAAATGTGGGATCAGAAGGAATAGGGAAGGAACTGATTGAACCATTTAAGATGAGATTATTCCTTCCCTGAGTATTCTAACTACTGTAAGTCAACAGGGAAATCTGCAGGTTTCAGAAAATTGTTTTGATCATTCTGAACATTGATTACATTCATTCCATCTTAAGGAGACTATTAAGAAATAACATATATTTCTAGGGGTGACCATGCAGCTATATGATGGCATTGTGATTCAGCAGCAGTTAAACACTAAATATTTCAGTAGATTTTAAATCATACTCACAAATTCCAATCGTTCACAAAGAGAAATAGATGAAACACAACAAAAAAAGCAAATGTATCTGTTTGTTGCCTCCCTCCACCCAAAAAAAGAAAACTACAAAATTCTTGCAGGCGCCCTGGCAAATTAAAAGTTAGTTAACGGTGAAGAGAAAGGTCTGATTTATAAAGAGAAACAATGGATGACGAATTTGTAAAATGAAACCAGAAATGTAGCCTCATAAGTCATTTGCTTTTAAGACTTCACATTTCATCCTATTAAGCAGTTACTTGCCAAAGTGTGTCTCACAGAATATTAGCTGTATCGGATGTCGATGGATATAACATGAAAAAAAAAATGGCACCTCTGATAAGGTTAAGCAAAATTTAAAGGATTTCTTTACTCTAGGACTTCTTTGAATTTCTTTTTTTTTTTTATGTTTATTTATTTTGAGAGAGAGACAGAGAGGGAGCATGCGCGCTCCACGTGAGTGAGGAGGGGCAGAAAGAGAAGGAGAGAGAGACTCCCAAGCAGGCTCCCCACTGTCAGAGCCGAGCCCCATGTGGGGCCCAGTCTCTCAAACTGGAAGACCAAGACCTGAGCCAAAATCAAGAGTCTGACACTTAATTGACTGAGCCATCCAGGCGCCCCTCTACACTTCTTAATATCCCAATACACATTGTGAATCTCAAAAGCAAAATAGCATATGCAGTTTTACAAACTAATTTGATCACAGAACCCCCTTTTTTAAGAAGCATATTAGAGAACTAATGTTCTGTGGGAATGTACTCTTAAAATTGCTGCTGAGGCAATGGGGAAATCACTGCAATGTTTCCCACAACATGACACCATACATCTATTCCTCCACCCAATAAACATTTATTTAGTACCTTCTACATGCTAAGCCTAATAGTGCATAAAAGTACACGAGCCTCATAAATTCAGATTATGGTCATATGAACAAAACTAATATTAGATGCATACTGGGTTAATCTGAACCAAACAAAAATGAACTTGGATTCTTACTGCAAAGGATCCACATTCATCATGGTGTAGTAGTAGTTAGGAGTGGAGAGTCGGAAGCCAAACTGCCTGGGATTAAACCATAGCTATTCCACTTACTAGCTGTGTGATCTTGGGCAAATTACTTAACCAATCTGTGCTGCACTTTTCCCCTCCGTAAAATGTGAATTGTAACAGTACCTAACTCAGAGGTTGTTCTGATGATTAGGTAAATTGAGTAAGTTAGTATTTATAAAGTGTTTAGAACAGTCCCTGACATAAAGTAAGGACAACATGCTTTGTTAAATAAATAAAATATATATGCCAGGGTCAGAGGGAATATTCTTCTTTCCTTTCCTAAAGTATTTTGTTGCACATTTACTCTGGGAAATTTTTGTAATAAATCAGCAGCCTATTTAGAGATTGGTGAAAATGAGGTAAACACAAGACCATTTGGGATCTTCTTTTAAGTGAGAAACTTACTGAAATATCCATCTTTACCTTAGGTAGTGCATCGTGGTCTCCTAGCTCTCATTATTTTCTCCATATATTGGTTGGAAAAATCAGGATACAAAAATATTACAGCAGGATGAAGGAATAAAGGCGAATGCTAGTTTCTTCTTTATACTTTTTCTTATTTTTCAAGTTGTCCAAAATCAGTATGTATTGTTTTTGCATTCAGAAAAAATGTTATTTTAAAAGGTCAGCTTTCAAACTAGTGTTAGAAACAAAGATGAATTATGATATAGTAACATATAGAAGCCAGAGATAATTGGGAGGTCAAGGTAGGATTAAGCATTACATTTCGAGTTAGAAAAAGTTGTGAATTTACCAAAGAAATTCCAAAAATATTAATATGATTAAAAAATTCATAAACATTAACATATTATTATTAAAAAGTGATCTGATTCACATTGAAATCATAGCTGCTTAAAAATTCAGTTCGCTGTACCTTCTTGACAGAATTAAAAAAAAACACGGCCAGCTTATGAAGGTAATTGAAGAAGATATAAAGAAATGGAAAGACATTCCCTGCTCATGGATTGGAAGAATAAATATTGTCAAAATGTCAATACTACCCAAAGCTATCTACACATTCAATGCAATCCCAATCAAAATTGCACCAGCATTCTTCTCGAAACTAGAACAAGCAATCCTAAAATTCATATGGAACCACAAAAGGCCCCGAATAGCCAAAGTCATTTTGAAGAAGAAGACCAAAGCAGGAGGCATCACAATCCCAGACTTTAGCCTCGACTACAAAGCTGTCATCATCAAGACAGCATGGTATTGGCACAAAAACAGACACATAGACCAATGGAATAGAATAGAAACCCCAGAACTAGACCCACAAACGTATGGCCAACTCATCTTTGACAAAGCAGGAAAGAACATCCAATGGAAAAAAGACAGTCTCTTTAACAAATGGTGCTGGGAGAACTGGACAACAACATGCAGAAGGTTGAAACTAGACCACTTTCTCACACCATTCACAAAAATAAACTCAAAATGGATAAAGGACCTGAATGTGAGACAGGAAACCATCAAAACCTTAGAGGAGAAAGCAGGAAAAGACCTCTCTGACCTCAGCCGTAGCAATCTCTTACTCGACACATCCCCAAAGGCAAGGGAATTAAAAGCAAAAGTGAATTACTGGGACCTTATGAAGATAAAAAGCTTCTGCACAGCAAAGGAAACAACCAACAAAACGAAAAGGCAACCAACTGAATGGGAAAAGATATTTGCAAATGACATATCGGACAAAGGGCTAGTATCCAAAATCTATAAAGAGCTCACCAAACTCCACACCTGAAAAACAAATAACCCAGTGAAGAAATGGGCAGAAAACATGAATAGACACTTCTCTAAAGAAGACATCCGGATGGCCAACAGGCACATGAAAAGATGCTCAATGTCGCTCCTTATCAGGGAAATACAAATCAAAACCACACTCAGATATCACCTCACACCAGTCAGAGTGGCCAAAATGAACAAATCAGGAGACTATAGATGCTGGAGAGGATGTGGAGAAATGGGAACCCTCTTGCACTGTTGGTGGGAATGCAAATTGGTGCAGCCACTCTGGAAAGCAGTGTGGAGGTTCCTCAGAAAATTAAAAATAGACCTACCCTATGACCCAGCAATAGCACTGCTAGGAATTTACCCAAGGGATACAGGAGTACTGATGCATAGGGGCACTTGTACCCCAATGTTTATAGCAACACTCTCAACAATAGCCAAATTATGGAAAGAGCCTAAATGTCCATCAACTGATGAATGGATAAAGAAATTGTGGTTTATATACACAATGGAATACTACGTGGCAATGAGAAAGAATGAAATATGGCCTTTTGTAGCAATGTGGATGGAACTGGAGAGTGTGATGCTAAGTGAAATAAGCCATACAGAGAAAGACAGATACCATATGGTTTCACTCTTATGTGGATCCTGAGAAACGTAACAGAAACCCATGGGGGAGGGGAAGGAAAAAAAAAAAAAAGAGGTTAGAGTGGGAGAGAGCCAAAGCATAAGAGACTCTTAAAAACTGAGAACAAACTGAGGGTTGATGGGGGGTGGGAGGGAGGGGAGGGTGGGTGATGGGTATTGAGGGGGGCACCTTTTGGGATGAGCACTGGGTGTTGTATGGAAACCAATTTGACAATAAATTTCATATATTAAAAAAAAAAAGAAATTTCAAGTAAGAATTACAACCTAATTGAAGGAAAAAAAAGTGATATCTGAATGGAGAAAAAAAAAAAAAAACCACGGCCTTCAAAATTACCTTAAAATTAAAATTGTAAGAAAGAGTTTAAGAACTCAAGTTTTAAGGATTAAAACTGGGAGGTCTTTTCACAGATATTTTATAATAATAAAACCTAAAAGATTTTTTTCCTCTAGATTGTATAAAAACCTGTTCCTCATTTCAGCCAATGTTAGTTGGATAATTCAGAACGTTCAGGTCAAAAACCAGACAGTCATTTCTCTCGTCCCACATCCAATTGCTCACTATATCCTCTCTGCTCCTCATCAAAGTATGTCCAGAATCTGACCACTTACCACTCACACCCACTCTGGTCCAAGCCATCATCCAAACTGGTCTCCCCGTTACGGTCCTTCCCTTCAGTCTATGCTCAAAACAGCATCCAACGAGTGATCCCATTACAGCATAAGTCAGATGGACCATTTCACTCGGAGTTGTTTTCAAACCTCAGACATTTCCCATTATGCTTGAAGTAAAAGCTAACGTCCTTGCCAATCCTTCTATAATCGGGTCCATGTTAGCCCTCTGCTCTTACTCTTCCTCCCCTGTTCCATTTCAGTCTTCCTGGCCTTCTTATTGTTTCTAGAACAAACCAATCAGGCCTTTGCAAGTGCTATTCTTTCTGCCTCAAATATTCTTCCTGCAGACATCCACACAGCTTACTCTCACACTTTCTTCAGTACTATGTTCAAATGTCACCCTACTTCTTTTAAAATTACAAGCCACCGCACACACATACTTTCCAGAATTTCCCAGAAGTTTCTCAGAATCTTCTCTAAACAGCACGTAATACCATCTAACATTCCATATATTTTCCTTACTTAACTCATTGTCTCTTGTCAATAGACTGAAATCTTCCTGAGGACAGGATTTTTCTCTGTTTTGTTCCCTAATGTATTCCCAGAGGCTAGAGTAATGCTTAACGCACAGTGGCTGCTCAGTAAATACTTGGTGGCTGTTAAACAAAGCGGAGGTACCAGGTAGGGTTTTGGGAATACACTCCTGGAATCTGGAGAGAGGCCGGAGCTGGAGCTATAACTTTAGAAGTCATCAGTGAGTGGGACACCTGGGTGGCTCAGTCGGTTGAGCAGCCGACTTTGGCTCAGATCATGATCTCACAGCTCTAGAGTTCGAGCCCCGCATAGGGCCTATGCTGACGGCTCAGAGCCTGGAGCCTACTTTGGATTCTGTATCTCCTTCTCTCTCTGCCCCTAACCCACTCACATTCTGTCTCTGTCTCTCTCAAAAATAAATAAACATTAAGAAAAAAGAAGTCATCAGTAAAGATATTAAAAATAAACACAGGAGAGATCTGATTTAAAAAAAAATATTCACAAGAAAAGTCATTTACACAATCTTGGCTGGAAAAGCATAATGATAAAAATAATGCACTTTTTGCAAATTTCAAATTGGCAAAATTTACAAAATCGAAGGCGATTCAAAAGATATGAAACTGCCACTAATTGCAGGAGTCTGAGTCAATAATTTTTAATTGCTTTCTACCTACATTTGCTTTATTTTGTATTCAAGGCTATCTTATCTTTTCAGTAAGTGAAGGACATGGATGCCTCCTCATCCTTCTGTTTACCATCTGATTTTAAACAACAACAACCATGGAACACTAATAAGGAAATGGAACACATGTAATGTGTTCCTCAAGAATTCCCATTCTAGCCTTCTTCTGTGACCGGTTAATTGTACTGGTGACTGGCAGGACTTGTGGGAATTGAAAGTAATATATTTGGTAGTAATGGCGATTACAATTCTCTCTCCAATAATTTGAAACTTAGTCTGAAGCTTCTTCAAAATAGAAATGCAGAGCCCAAGGTCAGACAACACTACTGAGAATCAGCTATTAGAATGCAGAGCAGTAGCCTGAAAGAGTCTGCTGTCTGCATTTTGTGGAAACAGATGTGAAAAGTGGGGAAAGTATTATTGAATCACCACCACCACTGCTTGGTAATTTGTGTTAATTGTATGTATGAAGTTGTTGGCCCATTGTACCTCTTAAACGACATCCCTCACCAATCCCTGAAATTTGTTTCTACAAGATGCAGACACCATTGAGCTGGAGGATGCCTCGCCTCAGAGCAATCGAAAGCTTTTTCAAACACCTTTAATGCATATTCACAACCACCACTTTCTAAAATGTAATATTTCATCACCTACTATATTTAAATTTCTAAAATCTGCACTATCTATTTCAAGTATGTTTAAATCAAAGTTTAAGTATTGGAAAAGCCTACATAATTTAAAAAGTACTATGTATTGGAGGGTGCTGACTAAGCAGACACTAGGCAATCAACAGGCCAACCTTAACCTCATGAAAACTGCAAATAATGGCAGGTTTAACGTTATGAAGATGAAGCTGAAAAGGAAATTAAAATTTCATAAAGAAAATAGACAAGTGAAATCAAATGAAGAAAATCAAAAGATAAAGGCAAAAAAGTTGAAAATAAAAAACAACCTAAATAGTAAGGAAAACAGAAAATCAAGTACATGAAATGGATTCAGGGTCTAACTAAGCTAAAAATACATTGGTATTAATCAGCCATCATACTAAGCTCATATTTAAAAAAAAATAGAAATTATTACAACAGAGGTGAGGGGGTAAATGAAGCAAGAGAATTCTAGAATATTGTGGAGAACGATGTCAAATAGCTGGCCATTGTGAGTTTTCCTTAGTCTCCTTCCCAATAAAATCTCTAGAACATTCTTCTCCATTACATCTTCCTAGCACTCCTTACTGTATCTAACATTATAACTACAAATCTGCCTTCCTCACCACAACACACTGATTTTCCTAGAGGAGATTTCTATGGAGTATGGAAGTCAAGAAAATGACAAAGTTTGAGACCTTTCAGAATGACCCATTATAAATCATATTCAACACTTATTGAATACCAGCATCATAGACTCATAGACTCTCAAGGTCAGAAGAGATCTTAAAGGTCTTCTAGTCCAACCAAGCCTCCATTCTCAAAGTCCCTTTGTAACATTCCTGCCAAGCAGCTAAGCTATGCTTACTGAAACAGGTTGATTGAGGGAGAATTCACGATCTTCCAGAATGTCTCATTTTACCTTCAAACATCACTTCAGTCTGCTATTTATTCGCATTTCTATGTTCCTCAAACTAAACATTTTACCTCAGATATTTACTGATAAGAAAACATAAAAACATGTAAGTGACTATAGCCTACCTTATAGAGACTCTCATTTTATTCATATGATTGGGAGATTCCTGAAAGTCAGTATACTTTCAAAGGTACCCAAGTGATTCTAATATGCAGGCCAGGATTAGAAACATTGTGTGAAACTAAGTTCACTCCCACTATAATAGAGTTACTATTAGAAAATGTCAGATGACCATCTCCCTAAAACTTCTGTTTACTAATCTCAGATTGATTCCTTGAGGATTCTACAGTAGAATAAGGTAACATAACATGGAAAGAGTACAAGATTTGAATTCAGACAGAGCTGGCCTCAAATGATCTCTTTAGAGAGTGACCTCAGCCAGATGGTCTAACTATTCTGAGTCTCAGTTTCCCCATCCATAAAAACAGGATATAATCATTAATGGGAGTTGAAGGAAATAATATACTCCACATAAGAATACAATGCTATCATGCCCATCTGAGCCTTCCCTAGGTGAATATGGTAGACAAACCCTAGGGTGGCCCCACGATTCTCACTCCCTGGTATTCACATCCAGTTTGTTCTCCTCTTGAGTGTATGTGGGACCTGTGACTTGCTTCTGACGAACAGAATATGGAAAAAGTGAAAGGATTTTTGCAGGTATAATTAAGGTCCCAAATCAGTTGATTTTGAGTTAATCCAAGGGAAGATTATCCTGGGTGGGCCTGACCTAATCAAGTGAAAGTCTTTAACAGAGTGACTGGACCCTCCCCGAAGTCAGACACTTCAAGCAGTGGAGACTTTCCTGCAGGCTGATAAAGTCAGGGTCATGTTATAGAAGCTTATGTGGCAAGGAACTGCAGGTGGTCTCTAGGAACTGCAGGTGGCCTTTGGAGCCTCCAGGCAGCAGGTAGTGAAAAATCAGAGCTGTCCACCATTTAGCTTCAAGGAAATGAATTCTGCCAACAGCCTACGTGAACTCAGAAGCAGATACTCTCACAGTTAAGCCTCTAAATGAAAATGCATCTGTGAGCACCTGGGCAGAGGACCCAGTAAAGCTATGCCCAGATTTCGAAGCCATGGGAACTTTGAGATAATTAATAGTGCCTTGTTTTGAGCCACCACGTTTGTGGTCATTTGGTTTGCAGCAGTAGAAACGATAACCATTTTCATTTGAATGTTTCAAGTCATTTCATGGTCTCGGTCACTCTACCTAAAACATCTCCACTTTAGCAAAATTTCCTTTAAAGTGTGGCTTGCCCTCTGACTCTTGATCTCAGCTCAGGTCATGATCTCGCAGTTTGTGAGGTCTCTGCTTAGGATTCTCTCTCTCTCTCTCTCTCTCTCTTTCTCTCTCTCTCTTTCTCTCTCTCTCTGTCCCTCCCATGCTCACACATGCACACTGACTCTCTCTCTCTCTCTCTCTCAAAATAAATGAGTAAACTTAAAAAAATAAAAACATAAAGTAAAGTGTGACTTGCAAAAGTGGTTGCAACCGTCATAGTAAAAATTTATTCAGGCAAAAAGTATCAAAGGATGCTAAACCTGGGGTGGTGGTAGTGGTTGAAATTTAATGAGAAAAATGATATTTACAATTAAATTTGACTATGCCTTGTTTTATATCTAAGGCACAGATCTTCTGTTGTGTTAGTCTCACATTTAGAGTAAAGAGACAGGGGTGCTCTTATTATCAAATTGTTTTGCTAAGGAGCCCCTCCTTTGCCATCTGGAAAGTAACCCATTAAATCTGGATGTTTTGCAGAATTTCATAGTCATGAATATTTCAATTGTACTTTATATTAGTCTATTAGTTTGTATAATCATTTGCACTGAGTAATGACCTCACTAGCTTCATGTTAATTTGGCATACCAACATGCGTGTGTGTGTGTGTGCACGTTGGTGTGTAGATTCTCCACAATCAGAGGAACCTCAGAAGTCTAGTTTTCTTCTTTTCATAGTTGCACAAAGTACATTTAAAAGTACCCTGGATCAATTCATATACAAACATGTCAGGAAGCCTCATTCTTTCACCCTTGATCACTAATGATTTTATGTCAGACTATAGGAATGATCTATCTTTAATTTCCAAAAGGAGTCTTTTTATTAATTGCAAAGTGGCACGCAGAGGAGATTAACAGCAGCCCTCCTATGCCACACTCCACCAAACAGTCATTCATTGATTCCCAATGTCAAAGCTGTTAAAGACTACATATGTAGCTTTTCACCTTTCTTATTGAGGACATGACCATATGACCCTAAAGGGACCTGACAAAGATAAATGCTCAGAATGACAAAACGGAAAGATAGAAAGGGCTTGTGTTCTTGAAGATATCGCTCAGCCAATGAATTAACCAGACCTCTACTACCCTACTGATCTCTTTGAACATAAAAAATAAATGCTTCGTGAAGGCCACTTTTTTGGGTATTCAGTTACTTGCAGCCACAAACACCCTAAATGATACACTTGCCTATCTCTAACAACTTTTAGCCTTTCTAAGCCTCAGTTTTTTCAACAATACAAAAAGGAAATATGGAAATGCAGTCTTTGTAGATGATCAAGTTAAGATGATACAAATAGGTTCTGGTACCAATTTCAGTGTGTGTTTGGTGGTGGGGTTCCCCACACCAGCAAAGCAATTCTCTGGACACCAGTTGGGTGTCCTATAATTTGACTCAATTTTGACACTATCTACCCCAGAGGCAGCATTAGATATCACAGGATAAGGACTCAGTCCTATAAGACTGTCCCTTGTGTGCCCCCTACTCTACTCACTTCAGACACCAGTCACAAGTCCAGATTGTCACCTGTACTTCCAACATACTGGCTATACATGGAGGTTCCTACAACCCACTCCTTGGACTCAATTAATAGAGGGACTCACAGAACTCAGAGTAACATTTTCTTTACTAGTTTACTATAAAAGAATATAACTCAGGAACAGCCACATAAAAGAGATGCATAGGAGATGGTGTGGGGGAAGGGTGTGGCACTTTAATGCCCTCTCCAAGCATGTCACTTTCCCAGCACCTCTACATGTTCACCAACCTGTAAATTCTCTGACCTTCACACCATTTTGGTTTTTATAGAGGCTTCATTACATAGGTATGATTGATTAACTCATTGACCACTGGTAATGGATTCAACCTCCAGCCCCTCTCACCTCTCCAGAAGTTGAGAAAGTTCCAATCTTTTAATCACATGGTTGGCTCCACAGGCAACCAGCCTCCATCCTTAAGTGCCTTCCAGAAGTCATCTCCTTAATATAACAAAAGACACCTTTACTGCTCCCATCACTTAGGAAATTCTGAAGGTTTTAGGAGCTCTGCACCAGAAACAGGGACAAAATATATATTTCTAATTATAAATCATGGTATCACATGAGGCCATTAGGGTGGGCCTTAATCCAATACAACTATATCCTTAATAAAAAGGGGAAATCTGAACACACACACACACACACACACACACACACAGGGAAAAACAACACATGAACAGAAAGGTAGAAATCAGAGTGATACATCTATAAGCCAGGGAACACCAAAGATGGCCAATAAACCATCAGAAGCTTTGAGAGTGGCTTGAAACAGTCCTCAGAAGAAACAAATTGTGCCAACACCTTGATATTGGACTTCTAGGTTCAGAATTGTAAGACAATAAATTTCTGTTGTTTAAGACATTCAATTTGTGGTACTTGGTTACAGCAGCTCTAGCAAACAAAAACAATTCAATGTGAAAAGTAAACCCAAATTCCAAAGGAAACCAAACAGCAACAACAACACAACCAGAAAAGGATGTTCATTTTTTTATAGTTATACACTCATAAGCTGATGTTTATTTTCATGGATAATTGATGGTAGTACAAAAAAATGATTCTCAAAATAAAGTGTTTACATATGGACTAACCTTAGGTCAGAAACTAGAGAGCTTCTTGAAAGAGGAATATTTCAGAGGGGGGAAAAAAGGAAGTTGGAGGGCATGTATTTTAATAGAAGCTAAGAGGAAATTTTCAAATATACAAATGGAACAGAACAATAAAAAGGGTTAAGAGACAAGTGCACTTTCTTAATAAAACGAAATCACAAATGCTAGCATAGATTAAGAAGATAATCATGAGCTGTGAGAAGAGAATCCATTTGGACATATCTTTTAATTTTTAATTCTTTACAAAGAATGTGAATTGTTATATTTGCATAGTTAATCATTACTTTTTAAGTCTTTCATTTCCTTGAAATTTTTTACTAAAGAATTGCCAGTGAAAAGATGTGGAAGAAGATGTTTTGTATTGAATTTGAATATATTATTCACTTAATTACAACCTTCGTGTAACAAAGGTTTCCTAATGTAGTCTCATCTAAAATTAATAGATATATATTCAGTGAGTCCAAATGTTTAATGAGCTACAAGGTTTATTAACATGCCCATTTTATTTATTTTTAGCTTTATTAAAGCTCATCTATTGCCCACAGGCTTGCGATGCACATATCACATAATAAAAAGGCAAAATTAAATTTAAATTCTTATGTAGCAGAATTTCCTCCAAGCAAATGAATACCAACATGGCTACATTATTTCAGAACTTCCAGGTTTAAATTTGAAGATTAAAGCTTTTATTTGCTTTTAATTAATCTTGCATTTGTATTGGAGAGTGTGCAAATAAGTGCCAAAGTTACCAACAGACCTATAAAATGACATTTTAAATAAAAATGGGTATAGTCTCTGCAGTTTGGGGCTAGCTCTTCTGCACAAATAAATACCTTCCTCATCTATTGACTGATGGCAAAAATTATTAAAATGATTAATTCCTGTAAAAATACAAATACTCTTTTTTTTAAATCTTTTTAATGTTTATGTATTTTTGAGAGAGAGAGAGAGAGAGAGAGAGAGAGAGAGAGAGAACAAGCAGGGGAGGGACAGAGAGAGAGTGAGACACAGAATCTGAAACAGACTCCAGGCTCTGAGCTGTAACCACAGAACCTGATGCAGGGCTCAAACTCATGAACCACAAGATCATGACCTGAGCCAAAGTCACATACTTAACTGACTAAGCCACCCAGGTGCCCCAAAATACAAATACTCTTGAAGAGAGTAACACTTCAAGCTATTCTCGGTGCAAACACTTGAGATCTCACCGAAGTGCACATTTTTGTGGCTGGTGGGTGAATTCTAGGGAGTAAAGAAGCACCTATGATGAAGGCTGGAACCACCAGAACCGGCATTTGTCAGTTTCCTTCTTGTACTTACATCTATTCAGGATTCTAGTTTTCCAAATGAACCTCTTTTCATGGAAACCATGATATGGAAGAGATCCAGACACTGAATAGACTTGGCCTAATTTAAATTTACATGTGAACATTTCTTGAGCATCTGTTATGCACAAGATACTGAGCTAGATTTTATGGGAGATACAAATATGAGAAGACATAGTGGCCAATTTCTCAGAAGTTTGTAATCTGGAAGGAGTATAAAATAAGTGTAAAATCCACTCAGTATATAACATGGTGGGTAAGAACATGGACCCAAGGGTTACTCTGGTGTGACTTCGGCTCCAACTTGCAAGTCATATAACCTTTCTGTTTCAGTTCTTCAACTGTGTAATGAGCAGGGCTTGTTGTGAAGACTGAATTAATATACAGAAGGCATTTTGAACAGTGTAAGCAGTAAGTATAAGGTAAAAGAGTCACTTAAAAGAACTATTTTAAAAAGTGAAAACGTGGGGTGCCTGGGTGGCTCAGCTGGTTGAGCATCCCACTCGCTTTCAGCTCAGGTCATGAGTTCATGGTTTTGTAGCTTCGAGCCCCACGCTGGGCTCTGTAATGGCAGCACAGAGCCTGCTCCTGATTCTCTCTCTCCACCTCTCTCTGCCCCTCCCCCACTTGCGCTGTCTCTATCTCTCTCAAAATAAATAAACTTTAAAAAAAAAGTGAAAATGGAGTTCAAGGTAGGGCAAGATGGCATTTGATGGAAAAATCAGGAATGACTTCTCTAAGATAGATGGCATAAAGCAGACAATATTAGTGACCCTTCCCTTGCATCGTGCACAAAAGAACTTCTCCACCTTTTTAGAAAGTGCTTCTGCCATTTTGTGGCCTGACAACTTCACATCACATGTGGGTAGTAGAGCAACTTATTCTTTTCCTTTTGTATGCTCTTTCTCCTTGGTCACAATGAGAACAACTTGCACTAAAACTGTCATTTTACAACAAAAATATGTCAACATTTCACACATAGTCTTTGCAAAAAATGTCAGTATGAATTTTTATGATGCAAGTGTCATGAATATCCTTCCACATTCATTTATTTTTAATAAATGAAGAAGTAAGTTCTTGTCTGCCAGGGGAATAGAGAACATAAGATGAATTTGGTTCATATCATGGTATTGATTTTTTAGAATGCCATGGATATTGGTGTGGTTAGGACTCAACCAAATAGTCTAGAATAAATAAAAAATAATTTATCATGCGTACACAAAGTACAATATAATACCTTTTCAAATGTTTGTATGTGATTTACAACTTACTTAAAAATAAGTCTTAAAAACTGCACTACAGTAAATTAAGCCATCATGCTGCACACCTTAAACTTATACAACGATCTAAGTCAATTACTTCTTAATAAAACCAGAAAAAAACTACACTACAAAAACTCTTAAAATATAAGCTTTCTCAATTTTCTTTTAACTTAAAGAAATAGGCATTGTGGATTGAATTGTGTCCCCCCAAAAGATAGGCTGCAATCCTAACCCCCACCCCATACCTATTAATGTGAGCTTATTTGGAAATAAGATCTTGCAGATGTAACCAAGTCATGAGGTCATACTGGATTAGAGTGGATATGATCATACTGATCAAATGACTGGTTTCATTATAAAAAAAGCGAAAAATTGGGACAAAGAGAAGAGACAGACACAGAGCAGGAGGCCATGTAATGATGGAAACAGAGACTGGAGGGATACAGCTAATTGCAAGCCAACAAATGCCAAAGATTGCAAGCAAACACCAGAAACTAGGAGGACACACAGAAGGCTGTTCCCCCAGAGACTTCAGAGGGAGCACGGCCCTACTAACACCTTCATTTCAGATTCATAGCCTCTAGAACTAATAAATAGAATGAATTTATTTGCCTTAAGCCACCCAGTTTGTGTACTTTGTAATGGTGGCCCTACAAAACTCATAGGTTGATTCATTCATTCAGGAATAATTATTGAATCTGCTATGTGCTGGGCACCACACTGAGTGCTGGGAAGCTATGTGAGCAAGTGCAACAAAGTCCCAGTTCTTGGGCACATAGGCTCTTGCAAAGAAGATGAACATGAAACAGACAAAATAGATGATCACTTAAGAAATTCAATCTCAAACCCAAAGTACCTCTCTCAAGTCATTCTCTAGCACAATAGTTCATTTAATTTGCTTTATAATCTTCATCACTGTATGAAACTATTGTGTTTGTTTTGCCCTGTGATTGTTATCAGTCTCCCCTCATTCCATCCTCAGCTTTTAGAAGAGTATGTGACATTGGAGGCACCCATTAATTGTTGAATTAATTAATTAATTAATTAATTTTAAAAACTACAGCATAAGAGAGTGTTTATTAAGGAGAGGTGACCTTTTCTAAAAGGTCAAAACAAGCTTCCCTGTGGAAATGATATTTGGGTGGAATAATAAATAGGAATTAACTGCTCACTGGGGACTAACGAGAGTCAATTTGAAGAATAGAAAAGAGTGTTTCAAGCAAAGGAAACAGCATTTTTGAAGGCTTGCAGGCAGGAAAGAATATAGCATATTTTAGAAATTCATAGCTCAAGGTGGCTAGAGCCCCAAGTGTGAAAGGAACTTGATGTATCAAGTTGAGTTTGATGAAGCAGGTGGTGGCCAGATCACATAGGACATGGAGACAAGATCCAGCATTTTGACCTTAGCCTAGTAGACAATGGGGAACTTTTGCCGGGCTTTCAGAAGGAGAGTGAATGAGTATATTTGCCTTTTAAAATTTCCTCTCTGGCTCCTGGCTACATATTGGAAGCAGACAAGAATGGGCATAGAGGATGAGGGAGGGGCTATTGGAGCAGTATGGATGAGAGATAGGGTAGCTCAGAGAAGGAAACTGGCCATGAAGGAATAGACAGATTCAAAGGTTGTACAGTGGTTTAAAAAAACAAACAAACAAACAAACAAACAAACACAGGAGATTATGATGAATTAGATGTGAAGTAGCGAAGGATGAGAGTAAGTTTTCTGGTTCACGCTCCTGGGTGAATGTTATATCATTTTTTCTGATAAGGAATTAGAAGAGAATCGGGTAGCAGGGGGATGAGTAGAAGAGTCTAGTTGTGACCATGCTGAGTTGAGTTTCTAATGATGCACCGAGACACAGATGCTGAGCAGGCAGGGTCACAGATGAGTCTGGATCTTGGCCGAGAGGCCTGGGCCAGTGACATCAGTGTAAGGAATCCTAGACCTAGAGATGGTACCTAGTGAAAGTATTTAGAGAAAAAAGAAAAAGGTCTTGGATTATGTCTTGAAAAAATAGAGTACTTGGATATAGCCTTGATTTCTTTGCAATCTAGAGAGGTTTTTTTTTCTTTTCCTAAACTTGACCTTTCCATTGTCTAGTTTGTTCTAAAACAATTAAAAGCATACAGCAAAACATCGACTCTTCTGGATCTTATTATAAACACTGAAATCCTACGTGTCACTTAATGGAAATTGTAAAATTTAGTTTGCTTCAGATGCAACTACCAATGATAAATGTATAGCTTTTAAGCCACTTGGCATTTATTGTGCACTTTTGTCAACTCCAAGTCAGTTTTGGATAAATATTCCTCATACAAGACATCAACTCAGCTTGCAATAATCAAACTTCCTATATAAATACCTTCACACAAACCCAAACCCAAGAAAATTTAATGTCACCAGATTCAATCCTCATTGCCTTCTCAAGTTTGAACTCCTCTTTCATTTTCTGATATGCCTTTGGATTATTGAGCACTTCAGGACTAGAAGAAAGGTAAGAAACACAGAAATGCTTACTACTATGACTATGTCATAAAACCAGCTTCGGGTCACAGGAGTGTCAAAATATATACAGGAGGCAATCACACGTGCAGAGTTTTCTTTCCAGAAACTGCTTTGAAAGGTGCAATATTAGGGAATGTTCATGGAACCTAGTTTCCAATTAATTCACAAACATTGCAAATTAAAATGATTTCTTATTATTTATAAAAGCTTATTTCTAACTGACCCATCTTTGAAGAGTCTTGCATCTTAAAATTTACTTATTCTGTTCTCTTCCATCATTCTTGATTCATAGTTATAACAGAAACACCCTTTCCTCTACTCTCCTTCCTATTTACATAATTCATTTATCAGTGTTGATCACACAGAATCATAGGAACTTTGGAACTATAAGCCTCTTTAGAAGTTATTTGGTTAAATTTTATTTTCATAGTTGAGGAAACAGAGGCTTCAAAAGCATTAACTAACGTCCCTAAAAACACACCCAAACTATAACAAAATACAAAATTGGTTTTACTATTTTTTGGTTCAAACCAGTACACTATCATTTATATGCGATAATTTATCTTTTCATATTTTGGCAGGAAAAACTGCACCAAGCTGGACAACGTCTATCATTATACACAAGATTTACCCAACTAAAGGTAAGTTTTAATAGTAGACATAAATCAACTTTCCAATTATCTTTCAAAAGTTACTGACACCCTCTATTGTATAATAAAACTCTTATGAAAGTATAGCAATGCACTTTAAGCTTTCCTCTCTCTGTTGCAGTATGAGGTCATATCTAGAATGTCCCTTCATCCCATTATAAAATAAAATCTGCATTTCTATGATGAGACTATCTGTACTCTTCCTCAATTCATCATATGAAGGGGAATCTTAAAGGAAAATCATATTATCTGTTACCTCCCTATCATAAAAATAGGGATTTGACTCTCACTGTTCCAGAAATCTCACTAAATGAAAAGAGATTGTATAAATGCTGAATTTTCTTAAAAAAATAGATTACAAATATATTTTTTATCTCCTCTTGGAGTTTATCCTATTTGCTTCTCGTTCCTCTAAGTGACCTTTGGAAATATTACATTCCGCAATTCATGAGCAGGGGAAGGCATTCATTCCTGCTTTAATGAAGTAATTTTAGAAATGAGTTTCAGAAACAGTAATAGGGTATCACTGAGGACACAAGGGAGGGAAAGACAATCTTTGGCTAAGTATGACTCAACATGCACAATCTCAGGATATAACAGGAGAATTAGGCATATATTTAAGACTTCCTCAAATGTTCTCATTGCAAATTAAACAAAATCCAAATGTCTGGGTTTTAGAAAACCCACCACCATCTTGACATGCCTACCTCCAGCCTCACCTCAGACCACTTCCTCGCTCACTACCTGTCCCTTGATAATAACAACTTACATTTTTGACTGAAAGACCTTTCTTTTGCTTTTTTCTAATGCCTGGAATATTCTTTCCCTTGATCTTCATAAAACAGAGTGGACTTCCCTGGCCATCCTGTCTATATACACATTACAATTTACCTCTGGTCTCTCCCATTATCCTGCAGAGCATGTATACTATCCAAAACTATTGTTATTTTACAAGTTTATTATATCCATCTTTCTCCCCTAGATTTTAAACTACATGAGGAAAGGGACTTTAATCCTAATTTACTCCTTGGTCCCCAGGCACACAGATCAGTATCCAGCACGTACCTGATGCTGGTATTAAATTGGGTGAAGTTGATGTTGCTCTAATACTTTATATACCTTTTATTCACTCAACTACATTTATTGGCTGCTCTGTGTGAGATAACTTGTTAGTCATTACCTAACAGGAAAAGTTGAAAATAGAATTCTTCAAATTCCTGAGATCAGGAGGAAACTCAAATCCTGAAGTTATAAAACTTTAGTATTGAACTTGAATGTACAGATCATCTAGTGCAGGCTCTTTGTCCTACATAGGAAGGGACAGAGATAATAGTGTCTTACCCGAAATAACATGTTTTCACTGCGTTTCTAGAAAAGAAGTTGCTAAGTCAGATCCTCAATGGAATACTTATAGCACTCGCATATGAAGTCTGCTTCCCAGCAATGAAGCAAAATTCACTACTATAATTATAAACATTATTACTATGATTACTACCACTTCCACTCTACCCCTCGGTGGATGTGACATAGCACTTTGTTTCCTAAATATAGGAAATACGGTCCCTATAACACATACCAAATCCTTTAAATGCCAAACAGTTAGATCAATTCAGTCACTCAAATACACAAATTCTATCAACTATCAACTGACAGACTATCGCCTGCTCAAACAAGCTGACAATAAAAAACAAGGACTACAGCCCCAAAGGGTTGAATTATCAGTGCCACAAAAGATACAATCACATACTGAGGCCAACACACAAAATTGATTCTTTAATTGGTGTGTAAGTTAAGGTTTGTGTTAACTCACATAGTACCCGTAACAGAAGGGTCAGTAAATATTGAGCTGAGTTTGTTACAAGTACGAAGTAGCCGTCAAATGGTGGCTGGACAGATGGATGAATGACTGACTGAAGGAAAGAATGATTCAGTTCAGGAAAGCTTCTATCAGCAGGTGCGTGCTGCTTCACTCTGGGTTTCTCCGTGTGCCTTGCACAGAGCTAGGTACAGCCCAGCTGAAAAACGGCATCATTCAGGGAATAGAAGAGTCTTTAGGGTTAGGGGCAACTTAGAATAAGCCTTAAAATTTTCATTTCTTTCTGAAGACTTGACTTTACCACAGTCATCTCACCCGAATGTGGAAAATCTCTCCTAGTAAATGACACAAAAAGCCCTTAGGTTACAATTTTAGCTTATGGAGTATAACAAAAACCTCATTTCTTTTAAGATATAACAATATTTTAGTAGAGAAACATTTCACCTTTTGACTAAGTCTGTTGGGAAGCAATGAATTTGGTGGGTTTTAAGTATATCTAAAATTAATACAGTCAGGATCATCCCAGCAGAGCCTTGGTTAGCTTGTACTTTGCACACTGACAAAGTGAGGCACCAGAGAGTTAAGGGTGAGAGGAAGGAAGAAAAAGAGCTTCCTTATACCTGGCTGTCCGCCTCTTACCACTATCTTCTAAATGTCTGGAAGTCCCTTCATGTGCTCTGCTTGCTGACTGTATCATGGTAACTCAACAAATCCCTTTTGCAAAAGCCCTCACCGTGTGTCTCCTAAATAGCACAGTTAGAAATCCTGAACTATTCTTTACACATTAAAAACATAATATTGCATATTAAACTGGTAGACTTCACCAGAAGCCACATGACATGGCAGTTACACACACTATAATATGTTACACACACTATAATATGTTACACACACTATAATATGTTATACACACTATAATATGTTAGTGGTTAAAAGTTACATACACCATGTAAGTTGTTAAAACGGTTAACAGGCTCTGGAGTCACGGAAACTTGCACTCAGATCCTAGCCACACTCGCCAGCCACCTGACCCTTGGAATATTATCTAATATCTCCCAAGCCTCAGTGTCTTCATCTGTGAAAGCAAAACAATAGTACCTGTTCCACAACATCATTGTGTGAATCACATACATCCTTGACATGCCTGACACATAGTGGACCTTCAAGAAAAGTGATGAGTAATAGTGGTAGTAATGGGAGTATAAATGGCTTAAATATTTCAAGCACCAACTAAAGCAAGGACATACCGAATACATATTTAGCAATTTTAAAGTTAACCGTGGCTTTTCCATCTACTCACCACTACATGATCCAAATGGGAGTAAAGGGATAAAAGAGAATCACAACCTGTTTTCTCTTCTAGGGAAGTTTTCTAATTAGCACATTAACTAATTTACTCCTTACAAATGTGCAAGTTGTAAACACAGACTGTTGTCTCAGACACTGATAACTTAAGTGATTTTATAAATGTAAATGCATTACAAACTCATTGCAATTAGACATAACTAAAGATTGCACACCATAATTTATTTCTCTTCATGTTGAACTTTTTATTTAATGAATTTATGATTCTAACAAGGAGATTATGTTAGAGCATTAACCAAAATTTGTAGCATTTTGGGTCAGTATGTAATTTTCATTGAAGGGACCCAATATGATCAAAAAGAATCTCAAAAATAATTCATTCCTCAAATATTTTAAATACAAGCTTCTGAACATATTAGTAGTAATAATCTTTTTGTTTCAGATTTAGTAGATCATTAGAAAGTAATAGTGAATTTTTTTTTTCCTGGATAGATCTGATTGAAACTGTGTTTTGCACAAAACAGGGCTCAGAATCATTATACACTGATTCTACTGCAAATTCATTTGCAAATTTGGGTAAGTCTTTAAAACAAAACTAAAAAATATTTATAACAAACCTGAGGATGTGATTAAACCCCAAAATTATTTAGTGAAAAAAATTAGTCCTGTATATAAGATGTTGAGCTAGACTGTGCTTAACAATTTTTTTTTTCAAAAAATTTTTTTAGTATTTATTTATTTTAGGGAGAGACAGAGCGTGAGCAAGGGAGGGGCAGACACAGAATCAGAAGCAGGCTCCAGGCTCTGAGTTGTCAGCACAGAGCCCAACGTGGGACTGGAACCCATGAACCACAAGATCATAACCTGAGCTAATGTCAGACGCTCAACCGACTGAGCCACCCAGGCACCCCCAATTTTTCTTTTTCTTTCTTTTTTTTCTTAATTTTTTAAAATCTTTATTTATTTTTGAGAGAGAGAGAGAGAGAGAGTGAATGGAGGAAGGGAAAGGAGAGGGAGACACAGAATCAGAAGCAAGCTCCAGGCTCTGAGCTGTCGCACAGAGCCTGATGTGGGGCCTGAACCCACGAACCGTGAGATCATGACCTAAGTTGAAGACGGAAGCCCAACCAACTGAGCTACCCAGGCACCCCTTCTTTTTCTTGATAAACAATTGTTTACAGAAAAACTAGTGCAAAAAAAAATGCCTATTTTATCTCATTGCTGGTAACTTTTCATTGTGTACTAATCCCTGTTATTGGCTATTCTATGGCTATTCCTATGAACCTCTCTAAAATCAGATAGTAAATCTGGCTTATGAAGTGACAATCTTACATTTTTTTTCTTATATGTCACTTTTATATATAAAGAAATAAGGGGGACATGGGAGATACTTTAAAAGATAAAACCATGAGCTGCTAAACTTCAAATAACTGGAAGAACTACAGCGCCATCTTGTGGAAGAAAATATCTAATTAGTGAAATGGCTTTGATTATATCAGAAAAGAAATGTGATTGAATTCTTGGCCACCAATCCTAGTTTCTTTTAACGAGACATTATTTTAGAACCTTTGGTCTGGAATTTCTGTCAAACAGCAATTATTATCCAGAGGACTACCCCATATAATACAGAAACCAGATGAAGTATGTCTATGTTATGGATAAATAAAAATACAAAGTTAATATCTTTATTAGAGGCTGTCCTAATAAAGAAGGACCCTGTAAAGAGGGTGAGAGGTGAAAGAGGACGAAAGCTGGAGGTATTGGCTTTTCTATCCTTCTTTTCAAACTTAGAGGATTAAGGAAATCCTTAACGTGATTCTAGCTCAGTTTCTGAAAAACTTACTAAGGAAGGATTTCCTTTAATATCCATAATCATAAAGCAAAAATGCCAAGGAGGCAGAAACGGAAATAAGGTTGTTTGGGTGAGGTCGGAGCACCACGTATCTTTCTTTCTTCTTAGTTCAATTAACCAAAATGTACTGGGAACCTACAATGTGCCAAGCACTTTCTGGGCACAGGATAGTCCCTCCCGAAAGACACGTAATGACTAGTGAAGTGTACAGGTCATTTCAAGGTGGAGAAAATGCTCAGGAAGGCCAGTCTGGGAGGTCATGCCATCTGCAGGACATTGAACGGAACTCTGAGGGGCAAGAGAGGAGAGAAAAGATATTTCATTCATTCTCTCAAATCAGTGGGTAGAACCAAATGGGGAACCCTAGGGGAACCCTGCCCTCTAACATACCTTTTCAAAGTACTTTTCAGACTACTGTGTATTCCATACAAACCAAAGAAAAGCATAGAGTACAGAATTTCCCTTCTGTGGAGTTAAAAAATCTCTCCTTCTGTGCTCCCATAATACTTTGCTCATAACATAATGTGGAATTTAACTCCTTATGAATAATTATTAATAATTATTTACCTGCCTGCTACTCCTACGGCTGCAAACTTTGAAAATCAAGACTATCTGACTCATCCTTTTATACTTAACACCAACCACAGTGCATATTGAGCACTCAACCATGTTTGTTGAATGGAATAAGTCATGTTTCACAAGAGTATTTGTTTGGCCACAGTAATAAACTCCTGAGTAAAAATAACTCAGGTATTCCTCAAGACATCCAGACTAGCACTATAAGTAGTGATGCCCATTTATTTCTAAGGTTGTCAACTACCAAGTTCTTGTTTTGGGGCTTTCATCCCTGAATCAATCTTTAAAACTCCCAGTGGATAAAAGAAAATTTGTCTCTATATCTATATCTATACTTTTAATTTGGGGGGGGGGGGAACTTAGGTATGCTTTTTTTTTCTAAAATTGTCTTTCTTCAAGCAAATAAAAATCTAAACAGGTACTTAACCTGACATAGAAGTAAAAAGAATAAAGCAAGAAAATTAACATTATCCAACATGACTTAGATCTCCCAGTGTGGTGTTTTTAGTCTGGCTTCTCTCCCTCTCACTCCTGTCCATTCTCCATTCTCAGCTCCCACTCACCTCCCTGCCTGGACTTTATTTTTTATCTAAAATATTAACACCTGATTACTGGAGAGTTAGCAGCAGCCCAGAGGGAGAATTTGTTATAAATCATTAACAAAAAAAATTTTGGAATCCAATTCCTGTGTTACTAGACAAACCTTTATTTCTCTTTTATCTGGCCACATTTTAGGCACTCACCTCAAGATATTCACACAGCGTGCTCGACTCCAAAAAGAAATAGACATCACTTGTAGACAACAAATGGACATAAAGATCCCTACAGACACCACTGTCAAACAAGAAGCTGAACATGTCCTACACTTGCTGTGTATTTGAGTGCTAAAATGGGGAAGGCTATCAGTATGGTTGCACCATATATATGCAGATCAAGTACCTAATTCTCCAAAACTCTAGTTTTAAGTGAGGGCTAACAGTTTTATAAGCTACTTTACAAAGAAGAAATGCTTCAGTAGTCATTAGAGGAAAAATCTTGATGTGAAATAACAATTCTTTTAGCTCTCTACAGGGTCAAGGATTTAAGCATTGCATTTTATGTGTGATACTGCAAATCTCTCACTTGAAATGCCATTCAGACTTGTATTCTTAAAACACAAAGTGCTAAGCACAAAGCTCATATTACAATCTATTTCTTAACTCTTACTTTTAATTAAACAAGATAGTTACACAAAAGGTCCAGGCATAGTATCTGGTACTTAATTGTTTCCTTCTCTTTTCCCTTTGGAGGTAAGAGGACTGGGAGCATGTCTCATTTATTTATTTGTTTGTTTGTTTGTTTGTTTGTTTATTCTGAGAGAGAGAGAGAGAGAGAGAGAGAGAGCATGTGCAAGCAGGGGAGGGGCAGAGAGAGAGGAAGAGAGAGAATCCCAGGCAGGTTCCATGCTATCAGTGCAGAGCCCAAGTCAGGACTGGATCTCACCTACTGTGAGATCATGACCTGAGCCAAAGCCAAGAGTCAGAAGCTTAAGTGACTGAGCCACCCAGGAGCCCCCCTCTCATGTCTTTATTTCTTTTTGAAGTTTATTTATTTATTTTGAGAGACAGAGAGAGTGATCAGGGAGGGGCAGAGAGAGAGAGAGAGAGAGAGAGAGAGAATCTCAAGCAGGCTCTGCACTGTCAGCACAGAGCCCAATGTAGGGCTCAAACCCACGAACTATGAGATCATGATCTGAGCTGAAACCAAGAGCCAGACACTTAACCAACTGAGACACTCAGGTGCCCCTCCCCTCTCATTTCTTTAGAAAAATTTTAAAACCTCTCTGAATCTCAGTTTCTGTCTGTGAAAGATAATAACACCACCTCATCTAGCCATTGGAAGGAATGAAAAATGTAACTTGTAAGGGGCTAATTTTTTTTTTATCTTTATTTATTTTTGGGAGAAAGACAGCATGTGAGCAGGGAAAGAGCAGAGAGAGTGGGAGACACAGAATCCGAAGCAGGCTCGAGGCTCTGAGCTGTCAGCACAGAGTCTGACGTGGGGCTCAAACTCACGAACTGTGAGATCATGACCTGACCAAAGTCGGACACTTAACCAAATGAGTCACCCAGGCACCCTTATTATTACAATGTTTTAAATGTGAGTTTTTTCAGTGTCAGCCTTAGGAATTTAACAATAAAATTGCATTATCAATCTATACTCTTTGTTCGTCTTTAAAAATCAGTTTCCAAGGAGAAAACCCAATTGTACCAATACAAAAACCCGAGGAGTGGCTGACTGAAAAATCTGAGATCTTGTTGTTGAAAAAGACAAAAATAGGTCCTTTAGTAGCTCTGAGGTAGTAAAGTTGAAAATGCCAAGGAAAGTTGTATTTTTGTGGTTGCTATTTTATTACCCTTTCCAGCAATTTTCCACTTGAATGCCCTTTAAACTTGTAATTTAGGCACACTTTACTCTTTATTGTATTTCAATCTGGGAGGCAAATAACTTAATCAACTTAATCGAAGACCAGGAACCACCAAGAATTCTGGTTGGAGTTCCAGTATTGATTTAGCTCTTAATTTTCCATTAATTAAATTAGGACAATAACCAGACAACTTTCAGGACTGTGTTGGCAAGAATTTTTCTGTTTCAGTTTTGATTCCCCCACCCCTTTCCACTGCCAGTGTTCAGAAAACATTTATTACAGTAAAATTGCTTCCATTAAACTATCTGATATTAAGTAAAATTCAGTATAAAAATCATTATAAATGGCTTTCCTCTTTCATACAAACTACGCTTTTTCACTTCTTTTCAACACAGTTCTTGCCTCGTATGAAACCCATGATATCAATTTCTCCTGGTTTTGGTCACTCCAATCACTTCCATAAGCTTGAGAGAGCCTAAGACTGAGCTCTGGAGCACTCCATCATTTTCAAAAACATTTAAAGGTACACAGGAGAATCCAGTCAAGGAGATTGAGAAGAAAGATAGATGATAACTCAAAATAGTACAGTGTCCTGAAACCAAGTGAAACAAAAATTCAAGAAGACAGAAGTGACCAATTATGTTAAACACTGGTGCTGAGCAAAGGATGATGAGGACAAAGAACAGATCATGAGACTTGACAGATAGATGCTACTGTTGGTTCATATAGGTGTGGTTTTGGTGAAATAGTGAAATAAAAACTTGGTTCAAATTGTCATGAAGATGGGAGCCTCAGTTCAATGTCCATGGAGACATTGAGGTTTGCATCAGTAAGTTGATAGCTACCAGGGGCATAGAAGGAAGGGAGATTTCTTTTCTCCCTTTTTTAATGTATTTTTTTAAGTTTATTTATTTATTTTGAGAGACAGAGAGTGCATATGCACAGAGGGAGAGGCAGAGAGGGAGAGAGAGAATCCCAAGCAGGCTCCGAGTTGCCATTGCAGAGCCCGACATGGGGCTCAATCTCACGAACCAAGGTCAGATCATGACCTGAGCTAAAATCAAAAGTTGGACACTTAACTGACTGAGCCACCCAGGTGCCCCTCTTTTTTATTTTTTTATTTTTTTATTTTGTCATTAAAATAAATTTTTTTTAACATTTATTTATTATTGAGAGACAGAGAGACACAGAGCATGAGCAAGGGAGAGGTAGAGAGAGGGGGAGATACAGAATCTGAAACAGGCTCCAGGCTCTGAGCTGTCAACACAGAGCCCGACACAGGGCTCGAACTCACAAACTGTGAGATCATGACCTGAGCCAAAGTCAGTCGCTTAACCAACTGAGCCAACCAGGTGCCCCTACCCCTCTTTTGTTTATGATTGTTCATTAATATTATAGCACCAATGGCAGAGAACAAAGGAGACATGTAATCATGCAAGACAAGAAAGAGATAATTATAGCAGTAAAGCTCTTAAGAAAGTAGAAAGAGATGGAGTCCAGTGCCCAAGTAAAGACTTGTCCTAAAATAGGGAAAGGGACACTTTCATTGAAGCAGAAGGCTACAGAGGTGGGTAGACTGGGTGGTGGAAAAATAATGTTATTTTCTGATTGTTTTCTCAGTGAGATAAGAAGCAAAATCATTCACTGAGAGTGAGGAGCAGAAGCGAGGAGGTGGAAATTTGAGAAGAAGAGGAGGTGAAATAGTAATCCCTGAGAGAGAAAATAAATCAATAAGGAAATGGGAACTCTGTGGTCGACTGAATTGCAAAGACTGCACTGAGGCCCACTTGAGACAGTCATAAACTTTAAAAGAGATCAATCAGAATAGTTAGGTGTTTTCCTCCAGAGATCAAACTACAAGCTTGGGAAACATTTATTGACTGTTTATTATGTGCCAAGCACTGTTGTAAGCATTGTACTCCTATTAATACCTTTGAATTGGGGCGCCTCAGTGGCTCAGTTGGTTAACATCCGACTCTTGGTTTTGGCTCAAGTCATGATCTCACGGTTTCATGGGTTCAAGCCCTACATCTGACTCCTCCTCGCTGACGGTGCAGAGCCTGCTGGATTCTGTGTCTCTTTCTCTCTCTGCCCCTCCCCCACTCACACTGTCTCTGTCTTCTCAAAATAAATAAATAAACTTAAAAAAAAATTTTTTTTAATACCTTTGAGTCAACAACAACCCAACCCCATGAGACAGGTGCAGATGAGGAAACAGGCACAAAGCTGTTAGGAAACTTATCCAAGATCACAGCGCTAGTAAATTCTGAACCCAGGATTCAAAAGAGTGTAGGTCCAGAAGCCACACCATTAACCACTAAACTATATTACCCCTTTGCAAATCATTGGGATTAACCAATATTGGATTTCTGTCATTGAGTAAGGCAGAGGGTAGGAAAGGAGGATGTTTGCAAGTAATTGAACAATGGAATCTAATCTGAACAAGTAGGAAGTAAAGACAGGAACTAGAAAGTGGTGGACATTAAAAATGGTGTCATTAGGGGCACCTGGCTGGCTCTGTCGGTAGAGCATATGACTCTTGATCTCAGGGTTGTGAGTTTGAGCCCCATGTTGGGAGTAGAGCTTCCTTTAAAAATAATAAAAATGGTGTCATGAATGGATTGGAAGCCTCGGTGTGATTGAAGAATTGCCATGGAGGTAGTGAGCTGAAAAGAAGGGAGTGGTGGCTGGTGGGGGGGTGTCAGGAACTGAGATTTTAAGGATTGTATAGTTACTCATAAGTACAAAATCTAAGGTTTGACCATAAGAATTGGAAGTTAAAGTTGGAAGGAAGGATGAGGGAAAATTTAAAGAAAAAAGGTCAAGGAACTAAAAACCAGGGAGTGGTTGGATTTTCTACATGAACCAGGGGTGGTTACGGGAAAAAGAATGTGAGTCGGGTGTCACGGTCTTCACCAAATGAGAAAGATTGGCTAGGAGAGCGGGAGATTCCTACAGGATGGAAGGACACATACAGTCAGACAGCCTTGCTCCAAACAGGGGTTACAAACTCGTCCCAGTTGGCCCAGAACTCTCCCAGTTTTAGTATTGAAAATCCTACATCCTGGCCCTCCTTGAGCTGGGGATTCTGAGGAGGAAGGATGGGATATTTCCTGGAAGAAGCATAAAAATATATTACCTGATCCATCTCCAGGCCCTGTGTGATGTGGATATTATGCATTTTAAATTATAAAACTGTCATGTGGTGGTGACTACTACTATATTCAGCTCCTTGTCTCAGAATGTGAGGTGTTAGCTTTGCTCACATTATCTGATTTATTTAAGACAAAGGTTTCCAACACATTTTCCTCCCATTTTGTCTGACTTGTTCCCTTAAGGATAGCGATCATGTTTCAGATTTCATTAAACCTAATATGCTCTAAAAGCTATAGCTAATTCTCTATGATCAATAAGTGTTGTTAAGTGCCTGAATGGGCTCAATGGAAAATATCGCTCAATCAAGAAAGTCATATTCCACAAATGGGCTAGAGCACTCAGGGAAGGATTAGTATTGCAGTACCACCCGACTTTCATGTGTCTGCAGTGAGAAATATCTCTGCCAGAGAAGCATCTGCACCCCCCCCCACCACTCCACTATTTCAAAGACTTCTGGACTAACATGCAAAGAATCATAATATTTCACAGAGAGAAGAAACTTTGAAGATACTTTAGAAGTTATTAAAGTCACGGCAGCCATCTTCTTTGACAGAACCCTTGTGTGAATTCTCCACTCAGACTGTGCACTAAATGTAGTTTCTGTGTATTTCCAGTTTCACGTGACAGCAAATGCTTTATGATATTTTCCAGTTTGTTTTAGGACTGCACATTTATGGCATATCAAGCGATTTCAAAATAGCACATGAATAGGAAAAGGCTGAAGGAATACACCAAAGACTAACTGAAAGATAATCCAAAAGCTGCAATGAGACCACCAGGCTGGTGTGAGCAGTCTTCCAGGTCTTTCCTACCTTTTAACCATATATATTCTTCTCCTTGCTCTCATCACTAAATTTCTCGAAAGCAAAATCTATATTTATTCATCTCTACTTCACTCCTTGGCTTGCAATCTGACTCTGGCCTCTGCTCCCTTAGAAGGTCACCAATGATTACATTGGTAGTCATTTCTGAGAAAGTCCCAGTTTCCTATATTTGTATTATTTTGAGCAAATACAGAATGAATTGTGTAAATATGAGCTGACAGTCACACATTTGTTAGTCTCACACAAGTTTACAAATCAGAAAAGAATCCTTGGATAGACCACATATCCTAATTTTGGGTTTAAACTTCCACCTCTCCCATTCACGACCCATCTCTCCTTGAAATTTCAGCAGCATTTAAATCATTTGCTGTCTCTTTTTCCTGAAATTATTTTACCCCTGTCCTATTTTTTAAAATATTTCTTCTATTATTTACCTATTATTTTCTTTCTTTCCTTTTACCTCCAAAATTAGTTCATTATATTCTATATAATTCTTGAACTTGTAGCAACATTTTACGTTCCTTTTAAATTCTTTAGAATTCTTTTAAAATTCTCTTTCCCTGAATTTTTTTTTTCCCTGAATGTTCCTTCTTTGGTTTTCCTAATGGCTTCTTTCCTTCCTCTGGTCTCCAAAGACAGGTAATCCCCCAAGAACCAACACTTGGACCTCTCCCTGCTTTCTACAGAGTTGATCTTAATTTAGCCATACTGGCTACTCCTGTGATTTCAACTGCTATCTCTAAACAGAATGAAGCCCAAACCAAACATTTTAAGAATTCTTTCCTGCAGTTCCAGCCCATTGCTGAAAATCTCCACCAGGATCTCCCACAGTTCCTCATATTCCATCCACTCATCTTCCTAACCCAAACTAGTTCTTCTGATTTCTCTAACTCTGTTAAAGCAGCCATCAACCTCATGGTCACCCAAACTTAAAATCTCCATTTCTAATCCATCCTAGTCAATCAGAAAGTATAACTTACTCTATCTCCACCCCAGGTCTAACAATCATTATTTCTTATTCACCTCTACAATTATAAGAGCTTCTTTTTTTTTTTTTTTTTAATTTTTTTTTTCAACGTTTTTAATTTAGTTTTGGGACAGAGAGAGACAGAGCATGAACGGGGGAGGGGCAGAGAGAGAGGGAGACACAGAATCGGAAACAGGCTCCAGGCTCCGAGCCATCAGCCCAGAGCCTGACGCGGGGCTCGAACTCACGGACCGCGAGATCATGACCTGGCTGAAGTCGGACGCTCAACCGACTGCGCCACCCAGGCGCCCCTATAAGAGCTTCTTAATTGCCTCTCTGCCTTGGTTTTTACATCTTCCAGTCCATCTAGAGTATTATTTCCAAATTGATCTTCTGAAACCCAGTGTTATAGCCTTCTTTATTCAGAAACCTTTAACAGACTCCAACTGCATGGCTAAACAAAGTCAAACCCCCTAACTCAGAACCCAAGGCCCTTGCAGGCTGTGTGTAATTTCTCTGATACTTGTCTTACAACAGAATCACACCTATTAGATTCTATAATCAGAGACAAGAAAATCATGAATAATCGAAATTACCCTGGAAAAGTCCTTCGACAGGCACTCCACTGGAGACCACGAGTTAGTTCAGCACAGCCAGTTTTTCCTCCAGCATTGGAACAGATTCCTGTTTCTTTGGTTGAGCACCAGACGAAGTAGTTGGCTTCCTTTTAGGGTCCATTTTACATGAAAAATGCATATATGCATGTCTTTAAAAATTAGAATCACATTCAACTCAGTGATATGCTCACACCTGAGAGGCACCCAGAACAGAGACAACCTGAGGGAACCACACATTCACATGTTTCCCGTCATGCTCATTCAAGGCAATCGCTGAAAGGAATGATGGGCAGTATTGCCAGCACTATTTAAAGTGTAATTTTTCTCTCTCTTTTATGGTAGTTTGTTTTGTTAAGATGATGGAATTTCACTGTTACGTCTTTTTAAAAAGTTATTTAGATTCTTGCCTTTACTTCTCCCCTGAACTTTGAAGACAGGAATCATGTCATATTCCTATTTGCATCTTTACAGCGCTTAACACGGTACTGAGTCATTCTGTAAATATTTTCTCGGCAAATCAAATTTGCTTTGATTTGTTTATAATAGTTAAGTGAATAACAGGGTAGTTTTTAACAGGATATCCCTAGTGAAAATGTCATTGCCTATTTTATTAAGAATTTATCTTTTGCCATGAAGACTTAGTGACAGTCTTTTCTATTGCAATTACTTAAAAGCGGCAGCTTTATTTTTTTCTAAATAAATTAGCCTATGCTATACACAGTAATAAAACAATATCAACAAAATCCAGTGAAGGCAGTAAAATAGATAGACATATGCTTGTTATCTATATCTGATAACCAAAATACACATGTCAAAGTATATGTAAATATATACTCATATTTGTATTCCAAAATAATAACCTGTTGTTATTTTAAATTAATAACAAGGAAATAAGTACTATGTCATCATGATTATATTAAAATCATGGAAAAAAAATTGATAACATCCCTGCATTAGCCTATGCAAAGTTTGCCAATGTTATTTAAATATACTCTCTAAATATAACTAAAAACTTCCCAGAAAATCATAATCATACTACCCCATGTAACCTAAGATTATTACTACAGCTATTTAAATATTTACCTTGGGGAAGTATAAGATATCCAGAGCTGCTTCTGGGAATCAATTTAAATAAGTCACCCTGTGCATTTGGGGGGACATACAAAAATAAATTTTGGACTCGCTGTCACATCTTCTAGATACCTGTATTTGATTCTTCCTGAAATTTAGTGATAGAATCTACCCTGTAGCATCCGAGAGTGCACACTTGGCAGGTTTGAGAAGTCATCTTGAGTTGGGGCAAAGCTAGTGAACATGTCCCAGAAGCACTAAAGGGAAGCTAAGAGGGTGACTCTACTTGTGTCACACGTCCTTGCTTCCCTGGGCAACATCTGCAGGGCTTTGAGAGTGTTCCTGGGAACATTGATGCCCGAGGGAGTGTTGGAGCCTCCTAGTGACCACTAGAGGGCTCAGGGGGATCGTTACTGCACGCTGCCCTCTAGGGGCAGTGGAAGGAAACGGCCCGGCTGTGTGATGAAGTTTACATTCTAAACACCAACCAGCACCGGACCCAGAGGCTAAAAGAGACCCCCAATGAATGTGGGGGTGGGCCTCAAGTATTTGGAGCTAGATAAAGACGCTTTGGGGTCACTGATGCCCGGCGTGAGAAGGACCTTCCTACCTAGACATTTATGGTTTTTCACACATGTCCAAAGATGTTGCCCCTCAAGGAGAAAAGTTGTAGGTCAGAATTAGGAAAGAATAGAATATATACAGGCTTTGGGACCAGACAACTATGGATTCACATACCAGCTCCATTTTTTACTAGCTTGATATGGTGAGTAATATATTTAGTCTCTCTAAACCTCAGTTTTCTTACCTGGAAAATGTAACATGTTTAGCATACACAGTGCTTCAAAACTAGGACAAGGTCAGTAAAGGGAAGGTGTCCTTGTTTTTTTGTTATTTTTTCCTTAACCTAATACAATTGGAATCTCTGAGACTCTGGGTGGTATCATTCAGGTCTGTCCCCAGCTACCTTTAATAAAATCTGGCAACTCTGTCAACATCTACTAAGACTCCAGACTAATAAGAACCAGACTTGGTAAAATATGAGATGCCCCAGGAAAGTCTACTGCTCCTAAAACTGCTGTCTTTTGTACTTTTGATATAGATTTTTAATTGTTCTCATGAACATCAGATGGTAGCCTGTCTATTTAACCTCCCATCTGGTATGGCTGATATGTCTAAATGGAACTTTCATCTGCATGTCTGTAGTTTTGGTTCCCAAGGGGCCAGAATCAGGAAATGTAGTGGGAGGGGCCAACCTACCTAACAAACCTCTGCCAGACTCCTTGCCTCATATTGATCCATGTACCTAGGCTCCACCTGTTAAACATCCCAATATCAGGCACAGATGGTTCCCTGTTTAATGATTCTAATCCCACCTCATCTTGCCACCCCAAAGTCTGCCCCATTCCATCTGCTTTTGCATTAGCCCCTTGGATACTTACTTCAGCCTGGATTTAAACTGTTCCACCCTTAGCTTAGATTTTAAACTTAGGCCTCTTTAGAATCAATTTTCCCCAGTCCTCATCCCACAAATATCCCACCTGTCTCAGATTATTCCTTCTCCCTAACAGCTCTCAAAAGACAAGATAGTTAAGGCTGAATTATTTTTATAAGAGGACATGAGGGCTAGAGTTATTGCCTGAAGACACTGAACCAGCACTAAGAATCTTCGTAGAGAATATGGCCATAGAAATAGGATCAATTGATTCCATTAGTTAGTTTCTGTTAGTTAATATTCCCTATTAAGGAAAAATCCAGAAACGCCACAGAAATGACTATTCATCCTCTAGTGAAGAGTGTAGTTAATGCACAATAACTACATATTAGTTATTAACTATGGTGGCTTTTATCTAATCTCTTTATGGCAGAGCATGTGCTTGGAGTTTTGCATGTGGGTTTTTCCTTTCTTCTTTTTTTTTTTTATTCCTGTAATAATGGTGGGTTTCCACTGATCCATCTGTTTTTCTCCTCTGGGACCGCTAATGACCAGGAGATATAATTCCAGGATGCTAAGATGGGAGGTGAATGATGCAGGAATTAACTAGTGGTCTAAGAATTGCAAGGGCTAATAAATAATAAATAGTCCACCCAGATATTACACTGGAGTTTAGACCTTGTTGGACCCAAATGTGACATAACAGATGGACACCAACATTCATCTCAAAGTATTGTAGAGTACCTCTCATTTCTGCTATGGTCTCAGTTTAGCTCTCTACCTTTTATGTTCTTATTGATTTTCAAATTAATGAATTCGTTGAGGAGAAAAAATTAATATATTTGGATGTTTGTCAATATTGCTGTGAAAAATGTTCAAATGCTATACTGGTGCATTCTGTCCTATAAAAACAAGCACTGTCTCTTTCCATATGTGAAAGAGAGAATCTGCCACGCCAGTCAATTACAAAAAGTAATCTTTGAATATTTTGAATTAGACATCAGTTCCAGAAAAGGCAACAACATATTTTCCCCCCCCCCATATCTACATTACAAAACTGCAACTCTGAAAAATCTTTTTTTAGGAGTTTACTGTTTTCTGGAGTCCATGTCATCAAGTTTTGACATAAAGTATTTCAGGCACCCAATTTAAAAAACAAACAGCTATTAAATGTCCAAAATGTCTATAGCTATAGATGTTTTAATAACAGAATAATGTTAACGTGCTTCTCTCTACCTCCTTCTCAAAAAATAGGCAGTTCAAGGTGTGTTTATTCATTCTTACAAATATATTTCCCCACTCTGTCAAAAAGAGAAGCATAATTCAGTTGAAGTGCATCAGAACTGTGTTTCCTTATACCATATTATGTGACAAGCTGTAAATAAAATGGACTCTTTATGAATACATTATGCATGGGATATGTTCCCAGGGTGGCGTATAAAGAGTATTTTAATGACATACATTTTTCTAGGTAACCAAAAGCAAGTTGCTATTCAACAACCCATGGACTGAATATAAAGCAATTTTAAAGTGTCCTAACACGAACTCCGTAGTCCTGGCACCTGAAATATTGATATGTCAACACAGTAAGCTTCTTCTAGAAAATCATTCCTCTAGGAAATTATATTGACCACATGAACTTTTTAAAAATACTTTAAGTATTTAATGCAGTATGAACAGAATTTCTATTTTAATGTTAAATTTCTTTAAATGGTATCTATCACTGCATACCTTTAGATAAAAATAAGCATATACAATTATTATTTTATTAGGTTGTATGAAAATTGGGAAACAAAACAGAACCCCAATTTTTATAACATATCAGGGAAAATAACAAACCAAAAACCATGCATGATGTGAAAGTACTGACAACATACTTTATCAAAAAGCTGGATATAAACTTTATATCCTATATATCCTTTATATCCTTTATATGCTAACGGTAGATATCTCTTTGGGGATGCATGTTCTGTCTTTGTGCATTTCTCTTTTTTTTTTCTATTTCCGATAATAAATATTAATTTTATTTTCAGAAATAATAATATTCCTTTATTAAGCAAATCTTTGTTGAGCACCTAATAGACCTAATAGTAGGCTGAGCACCTATACCAGGCACTGCTCTAGGCACTGGGCGTACAGCAAGAAACAAAACTAAGTAAGTCTCTGCCCTCATAGAGAATATAGTCTTCAAGCAGTAGGGTGAGGGAATGGGGGAGGGAGCAGACAATTAGCAAATCATTGTGCAAATAAATAGAATATTAGGTGGTGATGATTGCTATGGAGTGGGGAAAGGCGAGTTAAGGAGCTGGGGAAATATTGTACAGGAAATGGGGAAGTGTAGGGGCACCTGGGTGGTTCAGTTGGTTGAGCATCTGGCTAGGTCATGATCTCGCGGTCTGTGAGTGCGAGCCCCGAGTAGGGCTCTGCACAGACAGCTCAGAGCCTGGAGCCTGCTTCGGATTCTGTGTCTCCCTCTCTCTCTGCCCCTCCCCCTGCTCAAAAATAAATAAACATTAAAAAAAATTTTTTTTAAGGAAATGGGGAAGTGTGATTTGATTGAGGGTGGTCAGGGAAGGCATTACTGAGGAGTCAACAGGTAGAAAGGGTGAGACATACAGCAAGTAGAAGAGTGAATCTCACAGGTATCTGGGGGAAGGGTGATCCAGGCAGAAGAAATGGCAAGTGGAGGCCCCTGATCCAGAAGCGTGCTTGGCATGCTTAAGAAAGGGTGAGAGCTGGAGCTCTGGGTGAGGTGGAGAGTGGTAGATGATGAGCTCAGAGAGGCAGTTCACAATCAGGGCTAAAGACTTTGTCATAAGGAGACCACTGGAGGGCTTTAAGGAGAGGAGTGCCAGGGCCTGACTTGCTTTGAAAGGCCACACCCTGGCTGTGTGCATAATAGACTGTGGGAATCCAGGGAGAGGTGAGGGTGGTTTAGAGGAGAACAGCATTGGCAGGATGGTGAGAAGTGCTCAGATACCAGAGTGCACTCTAAGGGGGAAATGAGAGAGGGATTTGGGCTTTGTTTATAATAAAGTTAAATTGTGTTTTGCATGTGTGATAGTTAATTTTGTGTGTCAGCTTGACTGTGTTAAGGGATGCTCAGATAGCCTGTAAACATTGTTTCTGGGTGTTTGGAAGGGTGTGTCCAGAGGAGATTAGCATTTGAATCAGTAGAATTGAGTAAAGTAGACTATTTCACCAATGCCAATGGGCATCATTCAATCCTTTCAGGGCCTCGATAGAACAAAAAGATGGAAAAAAGGTGAATCTGCTCTCTGCGGGACCTGACATCCATCTTCTCCAGTCCTTGGCCATCAGTGCTCCTGGCTCTTGGGCCCCTGGACTACGCTGAATTACACCATTGGCTTTCCTTGTTCTACAGCTTGTACACAGCAGATAATAAGACTTCTCAGCCCCATAATGCATGAGTCAATTCCTATTATAATTCACTTACATCTATCTATCTAGCTATCTAGCTATCTAGCTATCCATTTTTTCTATTGGTTATTTTTCACTGGGGAACCCTAATACAGCACATTTCCTTTTATGAAAGGTCTGATGTTTGATAACTAAATGTCTCCATTTTTGTACGTCTTAGTGGTCTTAGTTTTCACAACTTTCTGCAAAAATATATTGGGTTTTCATTTTAGCAGAGAAAGAATTAATAAAGTTTACCTTAATTATGCAAAAGAAAACTGCCAGATACAGTTAATTTTTCATGCTATCTATATTCTTGCTAGTTCTTGAGGAATTAGCGTCATGCATCCAGTGAATATAATAGACACATTTTTCTAAAATACAATAGAATAATCTTTTAAACATTCCAGCCTTCTAAAATCATTTTTTTAAAAAAATTTTTTAATGTTTATTTATTTTTGAGAGAGAGAGAACAAGTAAGTGAGGGAGGGACAGAGAGAGAGGGAGACACAGAAACCAAAGCAGGCTTTAGACACTGAGCTGTCGGCACAGAGCCTGATATGGGACTGGAACTCAGGAACTGCAAGATCATGACCTGAGCTCAAGTCGGATGCTTAACCAACTGAGACACCCAGATGCCCCAAACATTCCAGTCTTCTAAAGTGGGACAATGGACTTATTGCATTTCTAAATAAAGTACCATGCCTGTTTTCAGATGGCTAGTTTGAGAGGATCACCACATGCTGACCCTAAGGAATAGGTTTTAGAGTGACTAAAATCACTAGTTTTTCAAAAGATACTGATTCCAGAAATTATCAAGGGGAAAAAAGCCTTGAGGTTTTTTTTTTTAATTTTTTTAATGTTTATTTATTTTTGAGAGAGAGAGCACAAGTGGGGGAGGGCAGAGAGAGAGGGAGACACAAAATCTGAAGCAGGCTCCAGCCTCTGAGCTGTCAGTACAGAACCCAACACAGGGTTCAAACCCACAAACTGCGAGATCATGACCTGAGCTGAAGTCAGACACTTAACTGACTGAGCCACCCGGGTGCCCCAAAAAGCCTTGAGTTTGAGTTCCTGCTCACCCTTACCAACCTGGTGACCTTGAGGCAGTTACTTAGGCTTTTTGAACCTCAGTTTTCTCTATTGTGAAATATAACTGTGTATACTGGTGTCTAAATGAATTCCTAAAGTCTCCTGAATATCAGTCTGTGGTTCTCTTTAACTCCACTTTCCACTCCAGCCAAGTTTTCTCCTTATAGTCTCCCAAATGTGACAGCTCCTGATTACCACACCTAGGTGACTTCTGCAGCAGAAAATACAAATAGGAGGCAGCTTTTGAAAGTAGATGTTACCTTCATTTCTAGGTCTCCTTGGTGCTGCTAACTTTTGGCCACACCTTCACAGTTAATCCAGTTATTGAATTGTTGTCTTCATTATTAACTACATTTATTCAATTTCTTCTTTGCCAGGTACATTTTATTAGGCACTTTCATAAACTTATGTTATTTAATTTTAACAGACACTTTAGGTGACAAATGTTAATTTACAGAGGTAGGCAGAACAGTGGCCCTCCAAAGATGACCATGTTCTAATTCCTAGGCTCCTTGATTCTGTTATTTTACATACAGATGTGATTAAGGTTACTGACCTTGAGATGGGAAGATCATCCTGGATTATCCAGTGAGCCCAATCCAATTTTCTCTTAAAAGAGAAGAATCTTCCTTGCAGTTGTCAGAAAACCAGAGGCTTTCTAACGGTGGGATCTGCCGTTGCTGGCTTTGAAGATAGAAAAAGGGATCTATAAGCCAAGAAATGCAGATGACCCCCAGAAGTTGGAAGAGGTAAAGAAATGGTTTCTACCCTGGAACCTCCAGAAGGGAACACAGTCCTGCTGACCTCTTGACGTTAGCCCAGTGAGACTCCTGTCTGACTTCAAATCTCTAGAACAGTAAGGTAACAAATTTGTGTTGTTTTAAGCCACTGCTTTTGTGGTCATTTGTTACAACTGCAATAAGAAATTAATAAACATCCTTTTCATATTATTTTAAAACTATTCTCCAATAAGTTCTTCTGTTCCAACTTTTGTTTCAGCTTCATCTTCTGGGTCCCATCTCCCTTCACTTTATCATCTGCCTTTGTTGTCCCAGATCTAGCCACCCACCTTTCTTCTAATGGTCTGCCGCACATATTTAAAGCATAGACTATTACCTCTTTTATGTTGATACCAAAGTGCCAAATCTTTTATCTATCCTTCCTTTGGTGGCATATGTGTAAATATTAAGTTTACAGAAAAAAAATGTCATCACAGACTTCGGACAAAAAGGTAAATACATAGAACCTTAAATATGTGCCCATATGAGTTGAAATCTGATTGATTTGTAGAAGCTTTAACTAAGACTTAATAGATTAGTTCTACCAGATTTCATGCAATACATTCCCCAAGTTGGGGCTCTGGGCCCAAGATTTGATATGTCTATCTTTTCCACCTGGATCTAGGAGATAAGTCAGGTTGGCATTTCACTATGAGAAACCCATAATGGAAAGACCATTCTAGTCTCAGGCCTAATACCAGATTCCCTCACTCCAGATTCACCTGAAAACCCTGTACTTAGGAAATTATTGGCTTGTAATGAAGCCTTGATTCTCCCAGTACACGAATAAAAGAGATTGGATATTCTATCTGGCCTGGAAAGCATCATCCTGGATTATCATTATATGTATATATGTCTGTCCTTTAAATAGAACTGTGAGCTCCCTAAGTACCTCGTTCAGTGCTGTGTCCTCAGCACCCAACACAAGCCATATCACTGTGAGCAGACTTTCGATCAATCTTGAATAAATAATTAATTAAATAAATAAGAGGGCAAATGAGGGAGTAAGTCAAGTCAGTTTGCTCTCTTTGTACCTTCCCTAGCAATGCCTTTCTTCCAGGTGTGAGTACTCATTTCCTTTTTCTACCTCCCAACTCCCCGCCCCTCCCCAGCCCCACCATCCTGGACCTTGGTACTGTTATGCTATCCTCCTTATATTCCCACCTGCCTCCAGCTCAGCTCAGTCCTATACTTTCTTACCCGAGGGGAATAAGAGATATGATGCTTGATTTTGAACTGACTCTTACCAGATGGCTTCAATTCTCTGGACCAGTCAAATGTTTACAGATAATTCTTTCACTTCAGGGTGCTTTCAAAGGTTTATCAGAAGCTTCTCTGCTGGGTCCCCTCTAGTTGTAACTTCAGTGGAGGAGACAGTATCTTTCCTTCCCCTGACCCCTGTTCCCTCAGTCCCTGATTTTTGGTTTTATCCTCCACATAGAGTCTCTTCCAGGAAATGTTCTTGGTCAGGACTTCCAGTGGCTCTAGACAGCTGTCTTTGCTATGTGGGCCATATCTAGGCTACAAGGAACATTCACACCTCTTTTAGATGGGAATGCACTTGCTTCCCAGACACAGCAACTTGCATTCTCTCTCCCACAAAGTGCCTCACAGTTAGGTTTCTCCCATACTCAAGATCTCCTGGCTGGCAATCAGATCCCAGGCTCTGGGTCTCCCAAAATCCAGTACATAAATTTTAAGCTCTTGGAGTAGTCCCACTGAGGCCCCCTCTCTCTAAGCTTAAGAAAAAGGTGGTAAAAAAAAATCTCCATCCTACCTCCTGGAAGGTATTGAAAAAGAACCTGACAGAATTTCTCTTCTAGAAAATCTTTTCACAAATACTCTTCTCTTTCATTATGTATGTTTTATGTCAATATGGTGTTCAACCTTCCCACTCTGCCTGGGACTGTCCCAGTTTTAGCTCTGAAAGTCCCACATCTCAGCAAATCCTTAGGCCTAAGCAACGTGCGACCTATCTCTAGAAGAAAGGTCTTAAGAGTCATAAAACTTGGTCACATGCTTCCAATATCTGAATTTTGATGTCACCTCACTTTAATATATAGTATCAGTATTATCTTATTGTCTCAGGTTTTCAACTTAACATCCCATTACTTACGTGCATATGCATATATACATATAAGCCAGATACAACTGTTGTGATTATCCACTTTATAGAAAAGTAAATGGAGGCTTATGGAATTCAAAAACGTGCTCAAAGTCTCCATGTTAGTGAGAATGTGGAACAACCAGAATTCTTATACATTGCTGGTGGGAATATAAAATGGCACATTTGAAAAACAATTTGACAGTTTATTAAAAAGTTAAATGTACACTTTCCATATGACCCAGCAAGCCCCTCTTTAGGATTTACCCAAGGGAAATTGAAATATTTGTCCACACAAAGGTTTGTACATAAATGTTCATAGCAGCTTCATTCATAATAACCAAAACTAGAAACAGGCTAAATATTCACTAACAGAATAGATTTTTAAAAAATAATTGTGTATACCTATGCAATGGCATATTGGTCAGCAATGAAAGGAAACAAACTATTGATATATTTAACAACATGGGTGAATCTCAAAAATGCCATGCAGCTGAGCAAAAGAAGCCAGGCACAAAAGACTGTATAAGGTATCATGAAACTCTAGAAAATGTAACTTATACTGGTGGAAAACAGAGAAGTGGTTGCCCAGGGCCAAGAGTGGGAGAAGAGAGTTAACTTGGAAAGTACACAAAGGAATGTTTTGTAGTGATGGATACCTTCTATGTCTCCATTGTGGTGATGATTCCCTGGGTGTATACATTTATCAGAACTTATCAAACTGTACACTTAAAATTGTATCTCAGTAAAATTACATTTTAAACTTAAGTAACTAGAAAAAGAACAAACTAAACCCAAGCTAGCAGAAAGAAAAAATAAAGATTAGAGCAGAGATAAATAAAACAGAGAATTGAAAAATAGTAGGAAAAATCGATGAAAACAAAAGTTGGTTCCTTGAAAAGATCAACAAAACTGATAAATCTTTAGTTAGATAGACTTAGGAAGAAAGAGAGAAGACCGAAATCACTAAAATTAGAAATTAAAATGGGGACACTACAACTGATTCTACAGAAATAGAAGGGAGTATAAGAGAGTAATATTAACAAGTGTAATCAAATTGGATAACCTAGATGAAATGGGAAAAACCTACAACTACAAACTTACCAAGACTAACCAACCAAGAAATAGAAAATCTGAATAGACCTATAGATAGCAAGGAGATTGCATCAGTTACCATCAAAGAAAAATCCTGGTCATGATGGCATCCCTGGTAAATTCTAATAAATGTTTATTTAAAAAGTAACACCAATCTTTCTCAAACTTTTCCAAAAAATTAAAGAGAAAGGAACACTTCCTAATTCATTCTTTGAGACTAGAATTACTCTTATACCAGAGCCAGAAAAAGACACCAAAAGAAAAGAAAACCACAGATCAATACCCCTTATGAACATTGCATGCAAAAATTCTCATCAAAATATTAACAAAATGCAGGAAACTGAATTTATAAAAACACTCATAAACTAGGAATAGAAAGAAACTACTTCAACATAATGAAATTCATATATAAAAAATCTACAACAAACATCAGACTTAATGATAAAAGACTAAAAGGTTTTCCTATGAGATTAGGAACAAAGCAAGGATATCCATTTTTGCCATTTCTATTCAACACAGTACTGGAAATTCTAACTAGCATACTTAGGCAAGAAAAAGAAATAAAAGGCATCCAAATTGGAAAGACAGAAATAAAATTATCTCTGCACATGTTACAATCTTATATATAAAGCCCCTAAAATTTCCACAAAAAATATTGTTAGAACCTATAAATGAATTCAGTAGGATAAAAAGTCAATACATAAAAACTATTGGCATTTCTATACACTAACAATAAACAATCTAAAAATGAAATAGCAAAAACAACTCCATTTACAATAGCATCAAAAAGAATAAAATTCTTAGGAATAGGGGCGCCTGGGTGGCTCAGTCAGTTGAGTGTCTGACTTCAGCTCAGGTCATGATATTGCAGTTCCTGAGTTCAAGCCCGGCATCAGGCTCTGTGCTGACAGCTGAGAGCCTGGAGCCTGCTGTGGGGTCTGTGTTTTCTTCTCTCTCTCTGCCCATTCCCTGCTCATGCTCTGTCTCCCTCTGTCTCTCAATAATAAATAAACGTTAAAAATAAAAATTCTTAGGAATTAACTTAACCAAGGAGGTGAAAGACTTGCAAAATGAAACATTGCTGAAAGAAATTAAGGCAAATAAATGAAAACACTTCCCATGTTCATGGATTAGATCTAATGTTGTTAAATGTGAATACTACCCAATGTGATCTACAGATTTAACGCAATCCCTATCAAAATCTCCATGATTTTTTTTGTAGAAATAGAAAAATTATCCTAAAATTCATATGGAATCTCAAAAAAAATGCTGAATAGCCAAAACAATCTTGAAAACAAAATGAAGCCAGAGAAATCACACTTCCTAATGTCAAAGCTAAAGTAATAAAAACAGTGTAATACCAGCATAAATACAGATATTTAGACCAATGGAATAGAATAGACAAGCCAGGACAAAGTCCTCACATGAGTGGTCAAATGATTTTTGCAAGGGGGTCAAATCTATTCAATGGAGAGAGGACAGTCTGATTGACAAATAGCGCTGGGAAAATTGGATCTCCACATACGAAAGAATGAAGCTGTACCCTTACCTTAACACCCTATACAAAAATGAATTCAAATGGATCAAAGACATAAAAACTATAACACTCTTCGAAGAAAACATAAGGGAAAGCTTCATGACATTGGATTTACCAATAAATCCTTGTACATAGCACCAAAGACACAGGCAACAGCAACAACAGCAACAAAAAGACAAATTGGACTTCATAAAAATTTATTAAATTGTGTATCAAAAGTTGCTATCAATAGAGTAAAAAGACAATCCACCAACAGGAAGAAAATACTTGCAAATCATATATCTGATAAAGGATTAATATCAAGAATGAAGAGAGAACTCCTAAAAGTCAACAACAGAAGAAACCAAACAATTCAACTTAAAAATGAGCAAAGGACTAAGACTTGAACATATTTCTCCAAAGAGAGTAAATGGCCAATAAGCACATGGAAAGATGCTCAACATCAGTAATCATTAGAGAAACGTTTTTAGTAACCACTATAAACAAAACAAAAACAGAAAACAAGTATTGGTGAGAATGTTGAGAAATTGCAACACTTGTTCACTGTTTGTGAGAACATAAAATGGCTCAGCCACTGTGGAAAACAGTATGGTAGTTCCTCAAAAAATTAAAAAAAGAAATACCATACGATCTAGAAATTCTACTTCTAGGTATGTACCCAAAATAATTGACAGCAGAACCTCAAAGAGATATTTGTACACCCATGTTTATAGCAACATTATTCATAAAAGCTAAAAAGTGGAGGCAACTCAAGGGTCCATAGTTGGATGAATGGATGAGCAAACTGTAGTATAATATACACACAATCAATACTATTTAGCCTCAAAAAGGAAGACAATTTGGGGGCACCTGGGTGGCTCAGTTGGTTAAGCATCCAATTGGTTTCAGCTCAGGTCATGATCAGGTTTGTGAGTTCGATCCCACATCAGGCTCTACACTGTCATGTGGAGCTTGCTTGGGATTCTCTCTCTCTCTCTCCCTCAGTCTCTCTCTCAAAATAAATAAATCAACTTAAAAAAATAAGCTTTAAAAGAGAAAGGAAGACAATTCGGATACATGATACAACATGGATGAACCTTGAGGATGTTAGGCTAAATGAAATAAGCCAGTCACAAAAAGACAAATACTACATAATTACACATATATGAAGTATTTGGAGTAGTCAAAATCAGAGACAAAAAAAAGCAGAATTGTGGTTTCCAGAGGCTGGACACAAGGGGGTGATAGTAGTTACTGTCTAATGGGTAGAGTTTCAGTTTTACAAAATGAAAAGAGTTCTGGAGCTGGATGGTGGTGACAGCAGCACAATATTATCACTGTATTTAATACCCTAAGCAGTACATTTAAAAACAATAATTTTAAATATATATTTTTTTAATTATATATGTATATAATTAAACAAAGGGAGACGTGATCAGACTGTCATTTAAAATTTTTTAAACTTCTTTGGCTCCTAGTAGGACTAGATATTGGGGATACCCAGGAAAAAGTAAAAAGAAACCAGCTTGAAAATTATTGCAGTAGTAATATGAGAATGGCCATAAAACAGAAAGAAATAAATGAACTAAAAATAGAAAGCCTGTTGCTCTTACCCACTGTGCTACATTGCCTCCCAGTGAATGGCTCTGATAAATTCATTGGCCTAAGGCTTAAAACTTTGATTATTTGATTCTGCAGACCAAGGATATTAGCATTTTAACAGAGGAATTTTCCCTAATAGTGTGGAGGAAATGATGAGGAGAGAACAGAGGATATATTTACTCCTTATACCTCCCTTAGAGGGAAACTAAGCCTACGATGGTTACAATACTTGCCCAAGGTCCCAAGCTAGAAAATGATGGTGCTGGGATTTTAATGCCTAATAAAAATGTCTTAATGATGCCCTTTGCATGTCAGCCACTGATAGGTTGGAGTTGATATTTTTTTGAATGGAGAACTTAACCTATGTGCCTTATTCATAGCATTCTTCCATTGATAAACTATCCAGTTTACTTATTTTGAGAGAGAGAGAGAGAGAGAGAGAGAGAGAGAGAGAGAGAGAGGGAGAGAAAGAGAGAGAACACAAGCAGGGGAGGGGCAGAGAGTGAGGGAGAGAGAGAATCCCAAGAAGACTCTGCACCATCAGCACAGAGCCGGATGCGGGGCTTGATCCCATGAACCATGAGATCATGACCTGAGCTGAAACCAAGAGTCAGATGCTTAACTAACTGAGCCATCCATGTGCCCCTTCCACTGATAAACCACAAATAAGGGTAATAAAATGTAAACATCATGACATCCATGTGAGACATACTCCTGAGTCTGGCTGCTGTACAGAAGTCTCAAGTGGGGAATTAATCATGCACCATCTCATAGAGGACATTAAATGGAGTGATATACTGTTTATTTATCAATTGGAGGTCCAGAGTTAAGGTATCACCTTTTAGTCTCCTGCTGTTTATCAGCCAGGTCAATGTAAAATTAAAAAAGCATTGGCCATAATGATGGATTTCTTGGCCTTTGAAGAGCATGGTGTTAGGAGATGAGTCATGGAGAGCCCTTAGAGTGTGCGGCAGACTGTCCTGTGAAGGAGGAGACTATAGCGTCAATAGTGAAAAGGGTCAATAGTCTGCAAGGGCCTCCTAACTAGGTAGGTATGCTTCTCCTCATTATACAAATAAGCAAAATAAGCCATGGAGTGGTCCATTACCTTGCCTAGGACCAAGCAGCTGAAGAAATACAGAGGATGATTTGGATATGGATTATTCTACTAACTCCAAAGCCCATGCGTGCTCCTCAGTACCCCTGCTGTATCACTGTGTTTATCTCTAAACCAGTTCAGGTTCCACAGAAGATCCAGGGTAAGATGGCAGCATAGGAGGGCACTGGGCTCACCTTGTCTTGCTGATATCTTAAATTCCACCCACATCTGCCTAAATAACCCAGAAAACCACCAGAAGACTAGCAGAATGGACTCTCTGGAGCCCAGAGTAGACAAGAGGCCCACAGAAGAGGGTAGGAAGGGCACAGAGGCGGTGCATACTACACAGACTGGTGGGAGGGAGCCGGGGCAGTGGAGGTGCAGGCCGCCCAGCAAGGGAGAGCCACCGAAGTCTGGCCTGCAAAAACGGAGGGGCCAGATTCTGTGAGTTCTGACAGCCAGCAGGACTTCACATCTGGAATGTTATAAGTCAACAGCTCTGCTCGGAGAGCGGGGAAGGTGAGAGGACACCAGAAGGGAGAGCTGTTGAGCCCAAGAAGACAGAGCTCAGCTTGGTGGGGAACAAAGGCGCTGGCAAGCTCCATCTCCCTCTCCCATCCCTCAGCCAAAATTCCAAAGGGAACCAGTTCCCATCACTGAACTTGCTTGCACCACGCAAACGCCCAACACTGTGCTTCTGTGGATCCATCCCACTGACGGGTCTGCCTCCCTCCCGGTGCTGCAGGGCCCCTCCCTCAGGGGACCACTGGGAGCAAAGCTAGCTAAGCCTGCCTCTCCCACCCCTGAGCACCTTACAGATACAACCCGTCTAATCCACCCTTGGCCAGATCCCATCACAACAGCACCACAAGCCTGGCAGTGTGCAAGTAGCCCAGACAGGGGCCACACCACTCCACAGTAAGTCCTGCCCCTGGGATAGGGGAAGATAAGGTACACACCAGTCTCACTGTGGCCCCAGTCATGGGCTAGGGGCAGACATCAGGTCTGACTGCAGCCCCGCCCACCAACACAAGTTTCTTCGGACAGCACAAGGGAAGTGCCCTGCAGTTTGGAGCTACCACAGGAACTAGCCAAAATGACAAAATGGAAGAATTCTTCTCAAAAGAAATTCCAGGAAGTAGCGACAGCTAACGAATTAAAATTAAATTAAAATTAAAATCGATTTAAGCAACATAATGGAAAAAGAATTTAGAATAATAGTCATGACATTAATCTCTGGGCTTGAAAAAAGCATAGAGGACAGCAGAGAATCTATTGTTACAGAGATCAAGGGACTAAGAAATAGTCAGGAGGAGCTAAAAACTGCTATAAATGAGGTGCAAAATAAAATGGAGGTGACCACAGCTCGGATTGAAGAGGAGGAGGAGAGAATAGTGAATTAGAAGACAAAATTATGGAAAAAGAGGAAGCTGAGAAAAAGAAAGAGAAAAAAATCCAGGAGTATAAGGGGAGAATTAGAGAACTAAGTGATGCAATCAAACGGAACAATATCCATATAATAGGAATCCAGAAGAGGAAGAGAGAGAGAAGGGGGCTTAAGGTATACTTGAACAATCATAGTTGAGAACTTCCCTGATCTGGGTAAGGAAAAAGGCATTGAAATCCAAGAGGCACAGAGAACTCCCTATAGACTTAACTTGAATCAATCTTCTCCATGACATGTCATAGTGAAACTGGCAAAATACAAGGATAAAGAGAAAATTCTGAAAGCAGCTAGGGATAAACAGGCTCTAACTTATAAAGGGAGACCCATAAGACTAGTGGCAGACCTATATACTGAAACTTGCAGGCCAGAAAGGAATGGCAGGAAATCTTCAATGTGATGAACAGAAAAAATATGCAGCCAAGAATCCTTTATCCAGAAAGTCTGTCATTCAGAATAGAAGGAGAGATAAAGGTCTTCCCAAACAAACAAAAGCTGAAGATATTCATCACCACTAAACCAGCCTTACAAGAGATCCTAAGGGGGACTCTGTGACTGAAATGTTGCAAGGACCACAAAGTACCAGAGACATCACTACAAGCATGAAACCTACAGACATCACAACGACTCTAAACCTGTATCTTTCAATAATAACACTGAATGTAAATGGACTAAATGCCATTTAGGGTAAGGCATAGGGTATCAGAAGACATAGGGTATCAGAATGGATAAAAAAACAAGACCCATCTATTTGTTGTCTATAAGAGACTCATTTGAGACCTGAGGACACCTTCAGATTGAAAGTGAGGGGATGGAGAACTATCTATCATGCTACTGGAACTCAAAAGAAAGCTGGAGTAGCCATATTTAAATCAGACAAGCTAGACTTTAAATTAAAGCCTGTAACAAGAGATGAAGAAGGGATTATATAATAATTACAGGGTCTATCCATCAGGAAGAGCTAACAATTATAAATGTCTATGTGCTGCATAGGGGAGCCCCCAAATATACAGAACAATTAATCACAAACATAAGCAACCTTATTGATAAGAATGTAGTAATTGCAGGGGACTTTAATACCACTTACAACAAAGGATAGATCATCTAGACACAGGATCAATAAACAAGGGCCCTGAATGATACATTGGATCAGATGGACTTGACAGATATATTTAGAACTCTGAATCCCAAAGCAACAGAATATACCTTCTTCTCCAGTGCACATGGAACATCTCCAAGGTAGGCCACATACTGGGTCACAAAACAGCCCTTCATAAGTAAACAAGAATTGAGATCATACCATGCACACTTTCAGACCACAATGCTATGAAACTTGAAATCAACCACAGGAAGAAGTCTGGAAAACCTCCAAAAGCATGGAGGTTAAAGAACACCCTACTAAAGAATGAATGGGTCAACCAGGCAATTAGAGAAGAAATTTAAAAATATATGGAAACAAATGAAGATGAAAATACAACAATCCAAACGCTTTAGGATGCAGTGAAGGCAGTCCTGAGAAGAAAATACATTGCAATCCAGGCCTATCTCAAGAAACAAGAAAAATCCCAAATACAAAATCTAACAGCACACCTAAAGGAAATAGAAGCAGAACATCAAAGACACCCCAAACCCAGCAGAAGAGAAATAATAACGATCAGAGCAGAAATAAACAATATAGAATCTAAAAAACTGTAGAGCAGATCAATGAAACCAAGAGTTGGTTTTTTGAAAAAATAAAATTGATAAACCTCTAGCCAGGTTTCTCAAAAGAAAAGGGAGATGACCCAAATAGATAAAATCATAATGAAAATGGAATTATTACAACCAATCCCTCAGTTGATAATTGATACAAGCAATTATCAGGGAATACTATGAAAAATTATATGCCAAAAAACTGGACAACCTGGAAGAAATGGACAAATTCCTAAGCACCCACACTCTTTCAAAACTCAAACAGGATGAAATAGAAAGCTTGAACAGACCCATAACCAGTGAAGAAATTGAATCAGTTATCAAAAATCTCCCAACAAATAAGAGTCCAGGACCAGATGGCTTCTCTGGGGAATTCTACCAGACATTTAAAGCAGAGATAATGCCTATCGTCCTCAAGCTGTTCCAAAAAATAGAAAGGGAAGGAAAACTTCCAGACTCATTCTATGAAGCCAGCATTACTTTGATTCCTAAACTAGACAGAGACCCAGCAAAAAAAAAAAAGAGAACTACAGGCCAATATCCCTGATGAATATGGATGCAAAAATTCTCAATAAGATACTAGCAAATCAAATTCAACAGCATATAAAAAGAATTATTCACCATGATCAAGTGGGATTCTTTCCTGGGCTGCAGGGCTGGTTCAACATTCACAAATCTATCAATGTGATACATCACATTAATTAAAGAAAAGAAAAGAACCATATGATCCTGTCAATCGATGCAGAAAAAGGCATCTGACAAAATTCAGCATCCTTTCTTAATAAAAACCCTCAAGAAAGTCAGGATAGAAGGAACATACTTAAATATCATAAAAGCCATTTATGAAAAGCCCACAGCTAATATCATCCTCAATGGGGAAAAACTGAGAGCTTTCCCCCTGAGATCAGGAACACGACACGGATGTCCACTCTCACTGCTGTTGTTTAACATAGTGAAGGAAGTTCTAGCATCAGCATCAAACAAAAGGAAATCAAAGGCATCAAAATTGGCAAAGATGAATTCAAGCTTTCACTTTTTGCAGATGACATGATATTATACATGGAAAACCCCATAGACTCCACCAAAAGTCTACTAGAACTGATACATGAATTCAGCAAAGTTGCAGGATACAAAATCAATGTACAGAAATCAGTTGCATTCTTATACACTAATAATGAAGCAACAGAAAGACAAATAAAGAAACTGATCCCATTCACAATTGCACCAAGAAGCATAAAATACCTAGGAATAAACCTAACCAAGGTTGTAAAAGATATGTATGCTGAAAACTATAGAAAGCTTATGAAGGAAATTGAAGAAGATACAAAGAAATGGAAAAACATTCCGTGCTCATGGATTGGAAGAATAAACATTGTTAAAATGTCAATACTACCCAAAGCTATCTACACATTCAATGCAATCCCAATCAAAATTGCACCAGCATTCTTCTCGAAGCTAGAACAAGCAATCCTAAAATTTGTATGGAATCACAAAAGGCCCCGAATAGCCAAAGTAATTTTGAAGAAGAAGACCAAAGCAGGAGGCATCACAATCCCAGACTTTAGCCTCGACTACAAAGCTGTAATCATCAAGACAGCATGGTATGGGCACAAAAACAGACACATAGACCAATAGAATAGAATAGAAACCCCAGAATTCGACCCACAAACGTATGGCCAACTCATCTTTGACAAAGCAGGAAAGAACATCCAATGGAAAAAAGACAGTCTCTTTAACAAATGGTGTTGGGAGAACTGGACAGCAACATGCAGAAGGTTGAAACTAGACCACTTTCTCACACCATTCACAAAAATAAACTCAAAATGGATAAAGGACCTGAATGTGAGACAGGAAACCATCAAAACCCTAGAGGAGAAAGCAGGAAAAGACCTCTCTGACCTCAGCCGTAGCAATTTCTTACTTGACACATCCCCAAAGGCAAGGGAATTAAAAGCAAAAGTGAATTACTGGGACCTTATGAAGATAAAAAGCTTCTGCACAGCAAAGGAAACAACCAACAAAACTAAAAGGCAACCAACGGAATGGGAAAAGATATTTGCAAATGACATATCAGACGAAAGGCTAGTATCCAAAATCTATAAAGAACTTACCAAACTCCACACCCAAAAAACAAATAATCCAGTGAAGAAATGGGCAGAAGACATGAATAGACACTTCTCTAAAGAAGACATCCAGATGGCCAACAGGCACATGAAAAGATGCTCAACGTCGCTCCTTATCAGGGAAATACAAATCAAAACCACACTCAGATACCACCTCACACCAGTCAGAGTGGCTAAAATGAACAAATCAGGAGACTATAGATGCTGGCGAAGATGTGGAGAGATGGGAACCCTCTTGCACTGTTGGTGGGAATGCACACTGGTACAGCCGCTCTGGAAAACAGTGTGGAGGTTCCTCAAAAAATTAAAAATAGATCTACCCTATGACCCAGCAATAGTACTGCTAGGACTTTACCCAAGGGATACAGGAGTCCTGATGCATAGGGGCACTTGTACCCCAATGTTTATAGCAGCACTTTCAACAATAGCCAAATTATGGAAAGAGCCTAAATGTCCATCAACTGATGAATGGATAAAGAAATTGTGGTTTATATACACAATGGAATACTACGTGGCAATGAGAAAGAATGAAATATGGCCTTTTGTAGCAATGTGGATGGAACTGGAGAGTGTTATGCTGAGTGAAATAAGTCATACAGAGAAAGACAGACACCATACGTTTTCACTCCTATGTGGATCCTGAGAAACTTAACAGAAGACCATGGGGGAGGGAAGGAAAAAAAAAGAGGTTAGAGTGGGAGAGAGCCAAAACATAAGAGACTCTTAAAACCTGAGAACAAACTGAGGGTTGATTGGGGGTGGGAGGGAGGGGAGGGTGGATGATGGGTATTGAGGAGAGCACCTGTTTGAATGAGTACTGGGTGTTGTATGGAAACCAATTTGACAATAAATTTCATATAAAAAAAATAAATAAACCAGTTCAGGCTCACCTCATCATTGCCAACTCACCAGCAGAAGATTCTGAACAATTCACAAATCGCCACTGTACAAACCCAGGTGCTGGATTTCACAAGATTGTTCCTAAGACTCATTCCATCTCAGAAACAAAACAAAATGAAATGAAACAAAACAAAACAAAACAAAACAAAAACTCAGTGAGGGCATGGTCCTTCTCCTTCCAGCAAGACACGTGGCTCTCATTCCCACCAGCAGAGGTGGCAGGAGAAGACAGAAGAAGAGAAGGAAATAGAAGGGAGACTTAAAGGAAGAAGAAAGGAGTTTGGGAACTAATGGTGCACATTAATTATCTACCTTGATATTTTCGCTCTCCTTGCCTCTTCTCAAACCCAGCATCTTAGCTCAGACTTCTATGACTACCATAGACTGGGTGGCTTAAACAATAGACACTTACTCTCATGCTTCTGGAGGCTGAAAATACAAGATCAAAGTGCCCACATGGTCAGGTTCTTGGTGAGGGCCCTCTTCACACAGCCTGTCCTTGGTATGTGAACATAGAAAGAGATCTCACATTTCTTCCTCTTTTTATAAAAAAAATGAATCCCTTTATGGGGACTTTTACTTACAAGATCTCACCTAAACCTAACCCCGCCCCCAAAGGCCCTACCTCCAAATTCCATCACTCTGGAGATGAAGGTTTCAACATACGAATTTGGGGGAAGGGCTAACATAAATATTCAGACCATAGCACCCAGTCAATATTACCATTACAAATTCAAAGAAATAATAGTAAGTAAACTTCATGGCTGATATTCAGTGCTTACTTTTAAATTACTATGTGGCTTGAAATACCAACACCTGTAAAATTGCTTTACTTTTAAGTCAAGCAATGAACTAATACCTCTTGCCCAAAATAACTCAATTATATTATACCAATAACTTTAGTAAGTACATGATTACAAATTCCAAGTGCCAAGTTTCATAAGGCCTAAAAGTAAATAGTTCTAAATACCTTTAATGCAGAGTTTAATGCTATTTATTAGCAATGAAAAGAAGATTTTTTTAAAAAAACAAAATGTTAGCATTATCTAGATGGTGGGAAAATGGGTAATTATTTCCTACTTTCTCCTTTCACCTTTTGGCATGGTTCAAAATTACAAAAATGTATATTTATCACTTTTAGAGTTAAAAGAAAAATTACCAGACTTCCGAATTTCACCACTACTTCCGGTAGCAGTGCGTGAAATATTCTTTCCTCACCAAAGTAATAAATAATGAAAACACTGAAGAAAGATGAAGGGACAGCACTGGAAATTGGGCTTGAGATTCAAGCATGATGTAAGGCAGTTTCCTACTCATCAACCCCCTGGCCCATCAAAGTGACCTGTACAAGTATTCCAAAGTCACAATGTCTGAACTTAGGTGTTTCCTGGGGTACTCTAAACTCCTAAGTGGGACGTCTGGGTGGCTTAGTTGGTTAAGTGTCTGACTTCCACTCAGGTCATGATCTCACAGTTCGTGGGCTCAAGCCCCACATCGGGCTCTGTGATGACAGCTCGGAGCTTGGAGCCTCCTTCAGATTCTGTGTCTCCCTCTCTTTCTGCCTCTCCCCCCCTTTCTCTCTCTCTCAAAAGTAAATAAAACATTTTTAAAAATTAAAAAAAAAAAAAAAACTCCTAAGCAAAATCATGATGGAAATCAGTTAACCTCAACGGCAAGCCTTCCAAAGAAAAAAAAAAAAAAAAAAAAAAAAAACAGTAAAACCTTATTAGCATTGAAGTCAAAATAGAAATCATCTGCCTTATTTAAGAAAAGGAAAAGTCATGGACATTGGTCACTTTTCACTCTAGTAAAAGGATAATCTGAGAAATGTAATAATGCCACCACAATTTAAAAACATTGATTCTAGAACATCACAAAGATGACAGTGACCTGGGATACAATTCATCTAAAGAAAAAGAAAATATGATACCTAAATGCTAAGGGCATTTACATTCAATTAGACATTGTCTTTGCCTTTATATTATTTCATAGAGAAATTTTTTATATATTTGTATTTCCCATAAATAATTTTAACACTTCTTATATTCATAAAATATGGCAAAAAATGTGTTAGGACAATTTTTTTAATCTAGTATAATAAATCTAATTTTCTTTATTATGAAAAAATTAATTGGTGTTCAAATTGTTTGGGGATGTCTTCTACTTCCCAAAAACATTTCTTTCAGTTATATCAAGAGACAGGTAGCCTTTTTATGAAATTAGAAATGTATACATAACATAATTATCATTTCTGATGTCAAGGAATATGAATGATTATTTTAAGTATTCTTTAAAACCCAGGTTAGGAAATCTTACTATTTTAAAATTAGGAAATATTAATACAAAATGTAAGAAAGATAATATCTTGATGTGCCTGGGTGGCTCAGTCAGTTAAACATCCATCTTCAGCTCAGATCATGATCTCAGGGTTCGAGAGTTCAAGCCCCACGTTGACCTCTGTGCTGTCAGTGCAGAGCTTGGTTCAGATCTTCTGTTCTCCTCTCTCTCTGCCCCTCCCCCACTCTCTCTCTCTCAAAAATAAATAAAATATTTTTTTAAAAAGCTTAATTCTTAAAAAAAAAAAAAAGGTGATATCCCACCAAGCCCCTCTTCATATTATCGTTCATCTAAGACTTGAGGATATTCCTATGCTATTATGCTGTGCACATAATAGCATACACATGCACACACAGATGATGTTGGGAAACCATAAAAACAAACTCTTCTCTCAACCCAAAAATCTTTTCAAAGCTAGTAAAAAAAAAATTTATTATTGAATAAGCATTGACTCAGAATGTGATGCCCACCATAGACAATGCACTAAAAAATTGCAGAGAAAGGAATCTCATCCCCTTCTATAGCCAAGCAGACACAACTCATTACATATATGTCTCAAGATAAACCATAATCAGTCTTCAAGTAAGAGGACTTTACAACACCATTTGTGACACATAGTGTGGTATCTAAATGGGGTGTCTCTCCCAATCAGATGAGGGCCCCCAAATGTGGGGCCATGATCAGGTGGAAGCCAGCGGCTCGGGCTATGAAAGAATTCACCTGAGGCAGAATAAAGGCGACAGAAGTTTATCGAATACACTACAGGGAGCTGCATGCAGACAGGACAGTGAAGGAGAGGCTATCTGCAAGGAGGTGGTGGGTAGAGGGTGTTTTTAAAGGGGAAAGATGAGGAAGTATGGTGACATATGGAATTTTCCCTTGTTTGGTAACTGCACATGGTTGTAAGTAGCCCAATGGTTATTTAGGGCCTATGGATATTTTGAGATGGGTCCCCGGATGGGCATGTCTGTATTCAGCCAGGTGGTTGCTGTGGGCCCTTTTTACATTCCATCCCTAAACCTTGTTTTCCTAAAAGTGGCCTCTACCCGTAGTAATCCTGAATGGATTACCTGGTAATTGAGGTGGCCATCTGGGTTAGATAATTAACTTTATCCAGAGGAGAAACAAACTTCTCACAGCTTTATGGCAGGAGGTAGTTTTGCAATGTGGAGCAAAACACCAACCAAAGGTAAGCTCCTACCTTCTCACAAATACCAGGAGAGAAGATGGAAGGTTACCACCCTTTAGGTCTACATTCAAAGAGATGGTTTCCCAGTCCAAGAGAAAGATGGTCCCGGGTCCTAAAAGCGACAAAAGACTTGTCTAGTCTTCAGAAGAGTTTATATACATTTCAAAGAAATGAGGAAGTACAAGTTTTCTCAAGAAAATGTTCAAAGTAAAATGAGAATTCTCTTCACTTATTTTCGACAGAGAAAACTAGATTTTTCATTTTTATGTCTTTATAATAACCGAATATAAAAACCAAATACATATATATGTGTGCATGTACAACTATATAAAAACTGTTTTATGCACATTTGTGCATACAGTATGATATTAAGTATGTATAATATGTTGTGTGTATAATAAAAATTGATGGCAATGGGGCACCTGGATGGCTCAGTCAGTTAAGTGTCCAACTTTGGCTCAGGGCATGATCTCATGGTTCATGGGTTCCAGCCCCACTTCCGGCTCTGTGCTGAGAGATCACAGCCTGGAGCCTGCTTCAGATTCTGTGTTTCCCTCTCTCTCTGCCCCTCTCCCACTCACACTCTGTCTGTCTGTCTGTCTCTCTCTCTCTCTCTTCTCTCTAACGTAAATAAACATTTAAAAAAATTTTTTTTAAAGTTGATGGCAAAAGACTATCTGGTAAATGATGGTAACAAAAAAGACTGGCTGGTAAAACTACACCAAATAGTTAACATCAGTTATGTCTGCATAATAATTTTTATTTCCTTCCTTCTGCTTTACTGTACATTAAATGATTTTATCACAAACATATATTCTTTTATTTTTAGTTGAAATTAAAATAGAAGGAAAAGGGGAACCTGGGTGGCTCGATTGGTTAAGCGTCTTACTTCAGCTCAGGTCATGATCTCACGGTTTGGGGGTTCAAGACCCGCGTTGGTTTCTGTGCTGACAGCTCAGAGCCTGGAGCCTACTTCGGAATCTGTGTCTCCCTCCCTCTCTGCTCCTCTCCTGCTTGCGCTCTGTCTCTCCGTCTCTCAAAAATAAGTCAACATTCAAAAAATTAAATAAATAAAAGAAAAAGACAAAGTTTTTAAATTTTTTAAACATATTTCCTGAGATTTCTCTGCAAAAACTTCCTTATCTGTGAGAAAACAAGATGCCAATTTTTTATTATTATTATTAAAAACGTGAGGCCTTCAGTGCAGTTAGTTATCATGCTTTGTTCTATTGGTTTCAAAGCAGCTTATCAGTCAGTAAGGCCAAAAACAGTGGTGAGTTTATTTGAACTCAGTTTCTATGCCTGGCAGTGAGTGTTCAGATACTGGCGGAGGAGAAAGCTTGTTTGTTTTTTAGCATGATGAGTGCAGAGAGCCAGACACAGGTTCAGTGGTTGAGTCAACGGGTAGTATACGTAACTAGTGTTTCATAGCAACAGTGATTGAAGTAACAGTAGCTAGGCTATTTTCAGAACGGTTCTCTCATCTGAGATATAAAGCGTTACTACTGCCTTTCCCCCTTCCGAATTCTTTTCTCACAAGAGAAATGGACTTCATTCTCTGACATATCTCAACCCTCACAAGTGGACACCCAGCTCTAATATTTCAAATCCTTCAAATATTTCCAAAAAGCTTCTCAGCCTCCGTGAAAACAAACTGCTATCTGGATTGTCTCACCAGATCACCAAACAGATGGGAAAACATCTGAAGCCAAGGGAGGGGCCAAGATGGCAGAACAGCATGGAAGATTTTTTTTGCATCTCTTGTCCCTGAAATGCAGCAGATCAACACTAAACCGTCCCGCTTACCTAGAAAACTGATTTGAGGATTAACACGACAATCTGCATCACCTGAACCACAGAACTCAGCAGGTACATGCACAGAGAGGTGAACTGGGGGAGACAGAAGCCGTCAGTGGACAGGGAGCTATTTTTGCTTGTGGAGAGAGGATGGAAATTGGGGGTAGGGGGAATATGGGAAAAGCACCCCCCCCCCCAAAAGCAGCTGAACGGGAGTGGGAGAAAGAAGAAAGGAGAGGGTTTAAATTCCATTAAGACTCTATAAACAGCGGGAGTGCAGAGTCTGAAACTCCGCAGCTCTATACCTGCTGGTGCTCTGGTGGGAAGGGCGAATCCCCAGGAGCAGAGAGCGAAGTCCTCGGGCCACAGGCGGAGAGGCGGTTCCCCCGCTGGGAGAAGAAACGGTAGAGTCCATGCACCACCACCCCCCAGGCAAAGGTGCCAGCAGACCCGGAGAACAAACACATTCGCTGGTGCCGGAACAAGGACATTAAGGGGGGAAGCCTGGTGCCAGACGTGTGTTGTGATTTTCCATAAACCCTGAAACGCTGCTGCCACACAATTGCATGAACTTTGGGGCCGGCTGGCGCTCAGCCGCAGTCTCTGGATATCAGCAGCAGCATGGTCCCAGGAACGTTTCTGGGTGCTGCTGGCACCCGGCCATTTCTCGGTGAGACCTTCCCCCAGAGGGTCAGAACAGGTCAAAGCCGCACACAGGCCCTCAGAAGTGAGGGTCTGGGAAACACAGCCGCATCTGAGATAAAATGCAGGAGGGAGGTGCCGCCTGGCAACTCGACGGCTTGGTTATGGACAGTGTAAAAGCGGGAGTGGACAGAAGCAAGAGACAAAAGAGGGGTGCTTGATTGCCAGTTGGTAAGAGCCCATAATTCTGATACTACAGACTGGGTAACTGGGTGTCGCCATTTTCACCCTCCCGCGCATGCACCTACATACCTACAGGCTCCACAGCAATCCACCCCAGTGAAGTAAGGAGCGCCCTCTAGTGGAGAGCAGAGCCATTACACAAAACCCCGCCCAACAGGGCCAACAGAGCTCTTGACAAACACAAGTGTCTCTGCCTGCTTGGTTTATGGTCTATAAAGTGCTTCATAGCTTGACTTCTATAGGAAACAAGATGTAATTGGAATCGGCTTTCATTCTGTTCTCTGGTTCTTTCATTGATCTTTTTTTCTTTCCTTTTCTTCTCTTATTCTTGAATACAGAAAGAGAAACATTTATCTTTTTTTCTGTTTTTATTAAAAAGATTTTTCTTGGGCGCCTGGGTGGCGCAGTTGGTTAAGCGTCCGACTTCAGCCAGGTCACGATCTCACGGTCCGTGAGTTCGAGCCCCGTGTCAGGCTCTGGGCTGATGGCTCAGAGCCTGGAGCCTGTTTCCGATTCTGTGTCTCCCTCTCTCTCTGTCCCTCCCCCGTTCATGCTCTGTCTCTCTCTGTCCCAAAAATCAATAAACGTTGAAAAAAAAATTTAAATAAAAGTGCCATCCAGCCTTCCGGAGATGACTGAGTAGGAGGACCCAAAGTTCATCTCATCACACAGACTATAAAAAAAAAAAAAAAAGATTTTTTCTTTCATTTTTTTCTACTATATTTTTTACTTTTTGTAAATTTTTAAAATTCTATTTTACTATTTCATCATTTCATTTTATTCTATTTTATTGCATTCATTTTTCCAAATTTTCAAACATTTTCCCTTTTTTTCCTTTTCTTATCTTTCCCTTTTTTCTCTAATCTATCAAGCTTCTTTCAACAGACCAAAACACACCTAGGATCTAGCATCCTTTATTTGATTTCTTTGTGTTGTTTTTAATTTTTTAACTTTATTAATTCCTTTTCTTCCTTCAAAATGAAGAAACTATGGAATTCACCCCAAAGGAAAGAGCAGGAAGAAATGAAAGCCAGGGACTAAATCAACACAGACAAAAGCAAGATGTCTGAACCAGAATTTAGAATCATGATAATAAGAATACTAGCTGGATTTGAAAATAGATTAGAATCCCTTTTTGCAGATATAAAAGAAGTAAAAAAATAGAATGAAATTAAAAATGCTATAACTGAGCTGCAATCACAGATGGATGCAGCGGTGGCAAGGATGGATGAGGCAGAACAGAGAATCAGTGATATAGAGAATATACTTACAGAGAATAATGAAGCAGAAAAAAAGAGGGAGATCACAGCAAATGATTTAAGAATTAGAGAAATCAGTGACTCATTAAAAAGGAACATCAGAATCATAGGGGTCCCAGAAGAGGAAGAGAGAGAAATAGGGGTAGAAGGGTTATGTGAGCAAATCATAGCAGAAAACTTTATTAACCTAGGAAAGACACAGACATCAAAATCCAGGAAGCACAGAGTACCCCCATTAGATTCAAAAAAAACCGACCATCAACAAGGCATATCATAGTTAAATTCACAAAATACTCAGGCAAGGAGAGAATGAAGAAAGCAGCAATGGGAAAAAAGTCCCTAACCTACAAGGGAAGACAGATCAGGTTGGTAAGCATGCCTACCCAGAGAAACTTGGTAGGCCAGAAAGGAGTAGCAGGATATATTTAATGTGCTGAATCAGAAAAATATGCAGCCAAAAATTCTTTATCCAGCAAGGCTGTCATTCAAAATAAAAGGAGAGATAAAAAGTTTCCCAGACAAACAAAAATTAAAGGAATTCGTGACCACTAAACCAGCCCTGCAAGAAATTTTAAGGGGGACTCTCTGAGGGGAGAAAAGACCAAAAAAAAAAAAAAAAAAAAAAAAAGACCAAAAGCAACAAAGGCTAAAAAGGACCAGAGAACACCACAAGAAACTCCCACACTACAGGTGACATAATGGCAATAAATTCATATCTTTCAGTACTCACTGTAAATGTCAATGGTCTAAACACTCCAATCAAAAGACACAGGGTAACAGAAAGAAGAATAAGAAAAGATTCATCTATATGCTGTTTACAAGAGACCCATTTTAGGCCTATAGACACCTTCAGACTGAAAATAAGGGGATGGAGAACAATCTATCATACTAATGATCACCAAAAGAAAGCCAGAGTAGCCATACTTATATCAGACGACCTAGATTTTAAAATAAAGAGTGTAACAAGAGATGAAGAAGGGCTTTATATCACAATTAAGGGATCTATCCACCAAGAAGACCTAACAACTGTAAACATTATGCTCCAAATGTGAGAGCACCCAAATATGTAAATCAATTAATCACAAACAAAGACTCATTGATAATAATACCATAATAGTAGGGGACTTCAACACCCCATTTACAACAATGGACAGATCATTTACAGAAAATCAACAAGGAAACAATGGCTTTGAATGACACACTGGACTGGGTGCACTTAACAGATATATTCAGAACATTTCAAGAGAATAGAGTACCCAGAAATGGACACATCAACGTATGGCCAACTAACTTTGACAAAGCTGGAAAGAATATTCAACAGAATAAAGACAGTCTTCTCAGCAAGTGGTGCTGGGAAAGCTGGACAGCGACATGCAGAAGAATGAACCTGGACCACTTTCTTATACCACACACAAAAATAAACTCAAAATGGATGAAAGACCTAAATGTAAGACAGAAAGCCATCAGAATCCTCCAGGAGAAAGCAGGCAAAAACCTCTTTGACCTCGGCTGCAGCAACTTCTTAATCAACACGTCTCCGGAGGCAAGGGAAACAAAAGCAAAAATGAACCATTGGGACCTCATCAAAATAAAAAGCTTCTGCACAGCAAAGAAAACAGTCAACAAAACTAAAAGGCAACAGATGGAATGGGAGAAGATATTTACAAATAACATATCAGATAAAGGGTTAGTATACAAAATCTATAAAGACCTTATTAAACTCAACACCCCAAAAACAAATAATCCAGTGAAGAAATGGGCAAAGGACATGAATAGACACTTCTCTAAAGAAGACATTCAGATGGCCAACCAACGCATGAAAAAATGCTCATCATCACTCATCATCAGGGAAATATAAATCAAAACCACAATGAGATACCACCTCACACCTGTCAGAATGGCTAACATTAATAACTCACAACAACAAATGCTGGCAAGGATGAGGAGAAAGAGGATCTCTTTTGCACTGCTGGTGGGAATGCAAACTGGTGCAGCCACTCTCAAAAACAGTGTGGAGGTTCCTCAAAAAATTAAAAATAGAACTACCCTACGACAGCATTTGCACTACTAGGTATTCATCCAAGGGATACAGGTGTGCTCTTTCAAAGGGGAACATGCACCCCAATGTTTATAGCGGTGCTATCAGCAATAGCCAAAGTACGGAAAGAGCCCAGATATACATTGACAGATGAGTAGATAAAGAAGGTATGGTATGTATATACAATGAAATATTTATTATTCGACAATCAAAAAGAATGAAATCTTGCCATTTGCAACTACGTAGATGGAACTGGAGGGTATTATGCTAAGCGAAATTAGTCAGAGAAAGACAAATATCATATGACCTCACTCATATGAGGAATTTAAGATACAAAACAGATGAACATAAGGAAAGAGAAGCAAAAATAATATAAAAACAAGGAGGGGGACAAAACATAAAAGACTCTTAAATATAGAGAACAAACAGGGTTGCTAGAGGGGTAGTGGAAGGGGAGATGGGCTAAATGGGTAAGGGACATTAAGGAATCTACTGAAATCATTGTTGCACCATATGCTAACTAACTTGGATGTAATTAAACAATAAATAAATAAATCTGAAGCCAAAAATAAAAACATTCTGGGCTTAGGTTGACAATTCCACCTCAAAAGGAACAAAGCATGAAAATCGGGACGTGCAAGAGGAGCGTTGGGCTGAAATCTTTGCCATCCAGAGTGCCTAGAACAGCTGAAGCTTCAAGGTGAGAAGCCCTGCTAAGCATGAGTGCTCTAAAGCATCGTGCACCATGCAGAAATGAATATAGGTCTGGGAGTCAGGCTGAGCTGACTTCAAATCTCTGCTTAGTTACTTACGAGTCACAGGACTTTGGGCAAAGTACTCCTATTGACCTTTGTTTCCTCATCTGAAAAATGGTAACATCAATTGTTTCATTAAAGAGTTGCTGTAAAGGGGTGACTGGGGGGCTCAGTGTTTAAGTGTCCAGGTCATGATCTCCCAGTTCACGAGTTTGAGCCCACATTGGGCTCTGTGCTGACAGCTTGGAGCCTGGAGCCTGCTTCAGATTCTGTGTCTGCCTTTCTCTCTGCCCCATCCCCATTCACGCTCTGTCTCTGTCTATGCCTCTGTCTCTCTCTCTCTCTCTCTCTCTCTCTCTCAAAAATAATAAATTAAAAAAAAAGGAGTTGCTGTAGAGATTAAAAATATGTATAAAATTCCCGGGGCAATGTAGGCACTCAGTAATTGGTAGCTATGTAATATCCCTACAGTACCTCTGTGACATGACTGGACATTAAGAAGATTTGATTTGGTTGAGAATTAGCCTACACATACAATTTTTAGACTTAGCCCAAAGTGATCTCTTTTGTGTATTTCTTCAACATTTTATCATTATTGTCCCTTGAAGCTATGGTATTCACCTTGTATTCTTAAATTTATTATTTCCCACACTAGAGTTGAGCTCTTTGAAAACAGCAACCATTGAATTTATGATGGATTAACGTTTTGTGCTTCAGGCAAATTTATCTACCTTATGATAGGAACAGATACCAGAAAGTGAAGTTGTATTTTCTAAAAGAGGCAGAAAAAAAAAGAAAGAAAGAAAGAAAAAAGAAAAAAACAGTAATGTCTACTGCCTCTGTATCTATGTTTACAACTAACCATTCTATGAAGAATGCAAAACAAAAATAATAATAATTCAATGGTTTGTGAAATTTTGCTTATATTTGTCACAGCAAGCATGTGAAGCGCTTTAAAGAGCTACAATGTAAACATAGTAAATGGGTTTGAAGAATGCATGCAAACATCATTACACAGATTTGGTTTGAAAGAAAGGGCAAAGATATTCTCTTAGTCCAATCAATAAATGAATTAGTTCTCCCTTCTTCTTTCTCCTCCCCACTTCCCTCCCTCTCTGGGTAGTTCAGTACTGCAGCCACTAGGTAGAGCCAAGCAAGGCAGTCTTCAGTAGTTCACCTTTCCACCTGCGTGTTCCACGGTTCCCTTTCACAAACTCTTCCAGCTACTTTAACCCACTTATACTCTCTGCCTCTGTGCTTTTATTCACCCCGATGACTCTTCTGCTTGTCACATTCATGATGCACTCCCAGCCTCCACCCCTACAACCCCTGCCCAATGTGTGAACCTGTCCCATCTGTCCCTCAAGGCATAAAATCTCAAGGATGACGAAGACCACCACCAGATAATATTTTCCTCTTCGTAACCTTTTCAGAACTGTCTCTGGATCTCTCTCATGGCCTGTCACTTTCTCTGTTCCATTACTTTGACTTCAGAGCATATCCTATCATCTCAACCAGATTGTAAACTCACTCAGAATACAAAGGGAGGGGCACCTGGGTGGCTCAGTCAGTTAAGTGTCCTACTTCAGCTCAGGTCATGATCTTGCAGCTTGTGGGTTCGAGCCCTGCGTTGAGCTTGCTGCTGTCAGCATGGAGCCTGCTTCAGATCTTCTGCTCCCCACCCTTTCTCTGCCCCTTCCCCACTTGCACTCTCTCTCTCTCAAAAGTAAATACGTTTTTATACATAAAAAAAGGACACAAAGGAAAAAATTTCCATCTGATGAATCTCATCATTCTCTAACGTACATAGTGTACTACATATAATATACTACCAGACATTTAATCAGAATCAGTTGATGATTAGGAAACAAAGACAAGAAAGGCCATATTAGATAATAAGAACAAAGAAACGAGGATGACAATTAGTAACATTCACTCATTCCTTCAACATATACTGAGTTCCTGCTATGTGACAGGTACAGTGAAGATAAAAAGACTATGAGATGGAAATAGTGGAAGACAAAGATACACTGTGATGGCAGAGGCCATATGGGTATATGGAGACCACCATAGGTTGGCGTAAGGGTAGGGATTTCAGACTAGAGTTGGTAAGAAGCCAGTATAATGATTTATAATTATTTATGATTATGTTGAATTAGTATTTACAATTATTCATTATTTACAATATCTTTTCATCTACAATATTTCATTTAATCATCGCAATAATTCTGTGGTATTTGCAGATGAGATAAGTTTAGAGATTAAGAAACCTGCCCAAGGTTGATACCAAGCTTATTAAGGTTAATACTTGCTGCAATTAGTACAAGGCAGGGCTAGGATACAAACCTAGGGCAGTGTGGTTCAGAGCACTGACACACCATGTTATACACCAGGAAAGCCTGGAGAAAAGAGTATAATTGTCAGAAAATTCCTATGACAGCAGCCTATTGGATTAAGGAGTTTGAAGGAAGCCAAGGAGGACATATTGAAGATATGTCTTAGCTTCATCCACTAAGCTATGTTCTCAAAAGTCTCCAGAAAATAATGCTAATCAAATTCTAATCCCACTCTGTTGTAGAAGACATGCAACATCAGAAATGCACAGGTGGTATAAAGACTTATTACAAAGGCTTGTATTTGTTTTTTCCAGAAAAGGTACCTAGTTAATTGGCATTGTTTGGGGTGAAAGATCATCATCTTACCAGAATAAGGGACATCCCCCAAGACAGGTGAGTGATCCTGACTCTTCAAAAATGTCAATAACATGAAAGATAAAACAAAGGACTGGACACGACTTTATATTTAAAATATTCAAGAGACAAGGGCACCTGTTCTGACTCTTGATTTAGGCTCAGGTCAAGATCTCACCATTGTGAAATCGAGCCCCATGTCTAGGTCCATGAGTGTGAGACTGCTTGGAATTCTCTCTTTCTCTCTTTCTCAAAATAAATAAACTTAAATTCAAGAGACAAGACAACTAAATGAAGTATGCGACCCTGCTTGGATTGGATCCTGGATTTTTTTTTTATATACAAGGGGTTGTAAGGAACAACTATTGGTACAATGAAGGAAATTTGAGTACTGACTGTATATTAGATATTATTGTATCAATATTTAAACTGTGAGTGTAATAATAGCATTGCAGTATGTAGGAAAATGACTTAGTTCTTAAGAGATAATGCTGAAATAAGAATGCAGTGGCATGGTGCTTGCAACTTATTTGTAAATGATTCTGCAAAACAATCACACATATATGTATATGATGTAAAAGAGAAAATTAAAAAAAATTTTTTAAACGTTTATTTATTTTTGAGACAGGGGGAGACAGAGCACAAATGAGGGAGGGTCAGAGAGAGAGGGAGACACAGAATCTGAAATAGGCTCCAGGATCTGAGCTGTCAGCACAGAGCCGGACTCGGGGCTCGAACTCACGGACCACGAGATCATGACCTGAGCCGAAGTCGGACGCTTAACCGACTGAGCCACCCAGGCGCCCCGAGAAAAATTTTAAAGTAGCAATATTAACAACTGATGCAGGTAAGTGATGTTCTGCAGGTTTTCATGTTTTTAACTTTGAAATATTTCAAAGAAAAAGAGAAAAACGTGTCCTCATCCTAGAAGAGTGGGGACCACTTACAGATCTATACGAATCACTTTTAAAATATAGACATACCAATGCTAACAGAAATATCTATTTGCTAAATTATTACCAACTGGAAAGTTCTTTTAACAGTATGGAAATATCCAATACCATCCCTGGCTTTCATAAATCTCGAGGGAAATTGTGTCCTTTAACATTTGTGTGAACTTTCAAAGCAGAAGCAAACCTTGACTAAATTTTCAAACTGAAATAATTAGGAAACTAAACAGTGAATGTTCAAAGCACTCTAACAGTTTCCTGTAATAATGGAAGAGCTTTGAAAGGCTTAACCATAATATTCCTGTGGCTTTTTACAAGGATTAAAGTTAAAAAAAAATTTTTTTTTTTAGTAATCTCTGCAACAGTGGAGTGAGAGGGGGTAATATGTATAAAAATCATTAGGCAGAAAATCTTCAGGAATTACAGTCTTCAGAAATTCATTTCTGTTATTTTCTCCCTACAGCTCTTCTGCACGAGAAAGGACTGAGGTGCTGCCAAGAATTTTTTACTATAAAACATTATGATGCCAGTGTGGCTTCCACATCCAGGCAACATCTGGCACGCCCAGTAAAGAGAACTACAATTAGTGAAGGGCCTGTTAAAGATATAAGACACATTTAATAGTTAAACATGATTTTTCTTTAAGGAGGATGAACTCAGTTTGGATATGGGAAAATGTAATTTCAGATCTTTATCCCTTAAACGCCATGAACAGTGGAAAGAACACAAAACCTATTTTTTCTTCACACTCGAATTCTCACAATCCTTATTGAATTTCTACTGTATTATGTGCCTTGAAAATATGTCTGAAAGCTAGCTTTTCTCTATTGCTCTATTTGATCTTATAATACTTTCTATAGATCTTCACATGATAGAAACATTTTCCAAGATGTTTAAACATATGACATTTCTATGAAGTATCTGCTAAAATCTAGAGTGACTTGACAATCCTTCAAAATGGAATTTATAAAGTGTTAAACGAATGCTAGATCTTTTTAGGGAGAAAAGAAGATTATTTAACCACAGTCCCCTTTCAATTTGTGTTTCTTTTTGACTACATCTCATAACTATAGCCACTATTCTGAGGTTTTAAAACCTAAACATTGTCAAGTGTTAATTTAAAATCTATCATGCACAGCTCATTGAACTAAGAAAATGGACCATGACCACATGGTCACAGTTTTCTTAATTTATCACAGCAAAATTTCCCTGGTCCCTTACAAAATCTTAATCATAAATTTCCTTATAAAATACTATCATAATACAAGTGCTGTTTCAAGAAAAATGATATCTTTGTTTGACAAAAAATCACTAAGCTATAGGACCAATTGTCCATTTCAGGGAATGACTTTTCAAGACGGTAATATCCCATTCTTCAAAATCACAGAAATTCAGTTTTATTTAGTTGTCTTCTTCCTTCTCTGGTCACCATTGGTGCTTTTCACAAAATATTTGGGCATCTAATAGGATGCCCTTCTGGGCCTGTTTGAAGTTACATTGACCATGTGACTTACTTTGGCCAATGAAATACGAACAAAAGTGCCAGGCAGATATTTCAAGAGCCAGTGCTTAATAATAAAGAGTTCATGGCTCTCTTTCCCTTTGCCACAGTGACCAGCAACCTCCAGCTACAGAAGCTTCATCAGACTGAGTTCTGAAAAGAGGACGCTGCAGAATAGAACCCTCAAACTACCCATGATGGGCATGCCACAAGAAATGAACTCTATAGTAATTTTAAGTCACTAAGTTTCCAGAGCTGTTTATTAGGCACCACAGAATAACCAGGCTCATCATCTCCTGTATTTTATTAAAGATGACTATGTTACTTTCTTGAAGTTTCAAAGAATAAAGAGATAAGCTCTGGTTACTTGGCTGATGGGTATTTATTATAATAGTGTATACAAAATGAAGTAAGGAGTTAGAAAAAAATAGTCCTAGTAGACACAGACCAAGCCTTATGGATTATATTTGTAAAATCAAAATATAATGCCTACTTCAGTGGATGTTGAAGAATTAAATGAGCCTATCACAGTATCTGGCACATAATTGATGGTTGACAAGTAGAGGAAGTATTTATTATTGCTTATATTTCTCCAAGGAACAACCTTCTTCCTATTATTCTCTTGTCAGATCTTCCCAATACTTTCCTCACCCAGTGAAAGCTTGATAAAGGCAGGGATTCTGACTGTTTTATTTGCTGAGGGCCCCCCAAGACTTAGAATTGTTTCCATAACACAGTAAGTGCTCAATAAACATTTGTTCAATGAATAAGTGAAGGGTCTACCTTATCTCCCACCTCAAATAGTTAACTCCTTTAGAAGCTGACCCCTGTTCAATTTAGTTTTATATTACCCCAAATTCCTGTTCAGAGCCTGGAACAAATACATATTTGTTGACTGAATGAAAGAATTGATGAAACCTGCACAATTGCCTCAATACTCTATTTTCATTTCTCGAACCCTAGTATAGTCATTTTTAACTGTAATCATAACTATAATTCCTTGCTTTTTAAGGTCCACATTCAGTGAGAAAAAAGTGCTGCACAAAATATGCCTTCATGCTCAATCAAACACACATACAGACTAAGGTTAGAAGCACAAGGAGTGGCACTTACGTTGTTCAAGGGCATTAAGAATGCAAAGATTTCTCAGTGATTTGGAGTCCTTTTTTCTTAAACCTATCTGTTTTTCAAGTTCAGACAATGAATAGTAAATAGTATGTATTTAATAAAATATTTCTGAAGTCAGAGCATATTATTAAGTGATCAATGAACTGTGCCTTTTAACATATATGCAAGGCTGATATAATCAGCTTTTTAACGAATCCCAAGACCGTAGTAGAAAGTTTTATAAATTCCAAATAGTGAGATTTTTTTCTATGCAAGTTATTAGCACACTTGTTCAGTAAAGAAATTTACGCCATTTTCTGGGATTTTTAACTGTTTTAATGAGCCAACAGTTACAAAGAGGCTTAAAACCTACACTTTATTGGCGGTATAATAGAACAAAGATCCATTTGGCCATTACTTAAGTCATTCCCAAGCACTTGCATATTGGAGAAGCATGATAAAATAAGAAAACAGATGACTTGTTTTCTCCAAATCCTAATGGCACTGTGTACTTGAACATGATTTGAACCCATGTAACTGGATTTCCTAATGGAAAAAATGTGACCTCCTACCTTTAAAACTTAAATACCCCTTTGGAGACCTACAAGAAAGAAGGCTTACCCCGGGGGCGGAGGGGCGGCTCCCCGGCCAAGCAGAGCCCCCGAGTCTGGCTGGCAAAAGCGGAGGGGCCTGACAGACTGTGTTCCGACAGCAAGCGCGACTTAGCGTCTGGGAGGTC
>NC_064809.1:70588338-70630257 GCF_023721935.1 Panthera uncia
TTTCCTTCCCCTCCCCCATGGGTTTCTGTTATGTTTCTCAGGATCCACATAAGAGTGAAACCATATGGTATCTGTCTTTCTCTGTATGGCTTATTTCACTTAGCATCACACTCTCCAGTTCCATCCACGTTGCTACAAAAGGCCATATTTCATTTTTTCTCATTGCCACGTAGTATTCCATTGTGTATATAAACCACAATTTCTTTATCCATTCATCAGTTGATGGACATTTAGGCTCTTTCCATAATTTGGCTATTGTTGAGAGTGCTGCTATAAACATTGGGGTACAGGTGCCCCTATGCATCAGTACTCCTGTATCCCTTGGGTAAATTCCTAGCAGTGCTATTGCTGGGTCATAGGGTAGGTCTATTTTTAATTTTCTGAGGAACCTCCACACCGCTTTCCAGAGCGGCTGCACCAATTTGCATTCCCACCAACAGTGCAAGAGGGTTCCTGTTTCTCCACCTCCTCTCCAGCATCTATAGTCCCCTGATTTCTTCATTTTGGCCACTCTGACTGGCGTGAGGTGGTATCTGAGTGTGGTTTTGATTTGTATTTCCCTGATAAGGAGCGACGTTGAACATCTTTTCATGTGCCTGTTGGCCATCCGGATGTCTTCTTTAGAGAAGTGTCTATTCATGTTTTCTGCCCATTTCTTCACTGGGTTATTTGTTTTTCGGGTGTGGAGTTTGATGAGCTCTTTATAGATTTTGGATACTAGCCCTTTGTCCGATGTGTCATTTGCAAATATCTTTTCCCATTCCGTTGGTTGCCTTTTAGTTTTGTTGGTTGTTTCCTTTGCTGTGCAGAAGCTTTTTATCTTCATAAGGTCCCAGTAATTCACTTTTGCTTTTAATTCCCTTGCCTTTGGGGATGTGCCGAGTAAGAGATTGCTACGGCTGAGGTCAGAGAGGTCTTTTCCTGCTTTCTCCTCTAAGGTTTTGATGGTTTCCTGTCTCACATTCAGGTCCTTTATCCATTTTGAGTTTATTTTTGTGAATGGTGTGAGAAAGTGGTCTAGTTTCAACCTTCTGCATGTTGCTGTCCAGTTCTCCCAGCACCATTTGTTAAAGAGACTGTCTTTTTTCCATTGGATGTTCTTTCCTGCTTTGTCAAAGATGAGTTGGCCATACGTTTGTGGGTCTAGTTCTGGGGTTTCTATTCTATTCCATTGGTCTATGTGTCTGTTTTTATGCCAATACCATGCTGTCTTGATGATGACAGCTTTGTAGTAGAGGCTAAAGTCTGGGATTGTGATGCCTCCTGCTTTGGTCTTCTTCTTCAAAATGACTTTGGCTATTCGGGGCCTTTTGTGGTTCCATATGAATTTTAGGATTGCTTGTTCTAGTTTCGAGAAGAATGCTGGTGCAATTTTGATTGGGATTGCATTGAATGTGTAGATAGCTTTGGGTAGTATTGACATTTTGACAATATTTATTCTTCCAATCCATGAGCAGGGAATGTCTTTCCATTTCTTTATATCTTCTTCAATTACCTGCATAAGCTTTCTATAGTTTTCAGCATACAGATCTTTTACATCTTTGGTTAGATTTATTCCTAGGTATTTTATGCTTCTTGGTGCAATTGTGAATGGGATCAGTTTCTTCATTTGTCTTTCTGTTGCTTCATTGTTAGTGTATAAGAATGCAACTGATTTCTGCACATTGATTTTGTATCCTGCAACTTTGCTGAATTCATGTATCAGTTCTAGCAGACTTTTGGTGGAGTCTATCGGATTTTCCATGTATAATATCATGTCATCTGCAAAAAGCGAAAGCTTGACTTCATCTTTGCCAATTTTGATGCCTTTGATTTCCTTTTGTTGTCTGATTGCTGATGCTAGAACTTCCAGCACTATATTAAACAACAGCGGTGAGAGTGGGCATCCCTGTCGTGTTCCTGATCTCAGGGAAAAAGCTCTCAGTTTTTCCCCGTTGAGGATGATGTTAGCTGTGGGCTTTTCATAAATGGCCTTTATGATCTTTAAGTATGTTCCTTCTATCCCGACTTTCTCAAGGGTTTTTATTAAGAAAGGGTGCTGGATTTTGTCAAAGGCCTTTTCTGCATCGATTGACAGGATCATATGGTTCTTCTCTTTTTTTTTGTTAATGTGATGTATCACGTTGATCGATTTGCGAATGTTGAACCAGCCCTGCATCCCAGGAATGAATCCCACTTGATCATGGTGAATAATTCTTTTTATATGCTGTTGAATTCGATTTGCTAGTATCTTATTGAGAATTTTTGCATCCATATTCATCAGAGATATTGGCCTGTAGTTCTCTTTTTTTACTGGGTCTCTGTCTGGTTTAGGAATCAAAGTAATACTGGCTTCATAGAATGAGTCTGGAAGTTTTCCTTCCCTTTCTATTTCTTGGAATAGCTTGAGAAGGATAGGTATTATCTCTGCTTTAAACGTCTGGTAGAACTCCCCTGGGAAGCCATCTGGTCCTGGACTCTTATTTGTTGGGAGATTTTTGATAACCGATTCCATTTCTTCGCTGGTTATGGGTCTGTTCAAGCTTTCTATTTCCTCCTGATTGAGTTTTGGAAGAGTGTGGGTGTTTAGGAATTTGTCCATTTCTTCCAGGTTGTCCAATTTGTTGGCATATAATTTTTCATAGTATTCCCTGATAATTGTTTGTATCTCTGAGGGATTGGTTGTAATAATTCCATTTTCATTCATGATTTTATCTATTTGGGTCATCTCCCTTTTCTTTTTGAGAAGCCTGGCTAGAGGTTTGTCAATTTTGTTTATTTTTTCAAAAAACCAACTCTTGGTTTCGTTGATCTGCTCTACCGTTTTTTTAGATTCTATATTGTTTATTTCTGCTCTGATCTTTATTATTTCTCTTCTTCTGCTGGGTTTAGGCTGCCTTTGCTGTTCTGCTTCTATTTCCTTTAGGTGTGCTGTTAGATTTTGTATTTGGGATTTTTCTTGTTTCTTGAGATAGGCCTGGATTGCAATGTATTTTCCTCTCAGGACTGCCTTCGCTGCATCCCAAAGCGTTTGGATTGTTGTATTTTCATTTTCGTTTGTTTCCATGTATATTTTAATTTCTTCTCTAATTGCCTGGTTGACCCACTCATTCGTTAGTAGGGTGTTCTTTAACCTCCATGCTTTTGGAGGTTTTCCAGACTTTTTCCTGTGGTTGATTTCAAGCTTCATAGCATTGTGGTCTGAAAGTATGCATGGTATAATTTCAATTCTTGTAAACTTATGAAGGGCCGTTTTGTGACCCAGTATATGATCTATCTTGGAGAATGTTCCATGTGCACTCGAGAAGAAAGTATATTCTGTTGCTTTGGGATGCAGAGTTCTAAATATATCTGTCAAGTCCATCTGATCCAATGTATCATTCAGGGCCCTTGTTTCTTTATTGACTGTGTGTCTAGATGATCTATCCATTTCTGTAAGTGGGGTGTTAAAGTCCCCTGCAATGACCACATTCTTATCCATAAGGTTGCTTATGTTTATGAGTAATTTTTTTATATATCTGGGGGCTCCGGTATTTGGCGCATAGACATTTATAATAGTTAGCTCTTCCTGATGGATAGACCCTGTGATTATTATATAATGCCCTTCTTCATCTCTTGTTACAGCCTTTAATTTAAAGTCTAGTTTGTCTGATATAAGTATGGCTACTCCAGCTTTCTTTTGGCTTCCAGTAGCATGATAAATAGTTCTCCATCCCCTCACTCTCAATCTAAAGGTGTCCTCAGATCTAAAATGAGTCTCTTGTAGACGAAGTTAAAAATTTTTAAATATTACCTATCAGTTAAAAAGTAGTCTGATTCTTAAACAACAGCAACAAAATTCACATGAGCATCCTGACAAGCTGTGTGAGAAACACAAACCCAAGTCTTTGCTTAGAGCAAATTAAAATAATTCTATCCAAATCCACATGGTAATAAAAGTTGTTCGACTCTAGTAGGTCCAAGTTCTGCCATTATTTCTTTGTTTTTAAGCCATAAAGCTTTTATGCTCTGAACTAAAGGCTTATTTATTTATCGTTGCTGCCAGGGTCATTTATTTGTTTTGTTTGGTAGGAGTGAAGGGGTATCTTCTGTGGATTCAGGAACATATACCAACAACCATTGTAGCTTTTGTGTTTATCAAAACACAAAATGTGTTTATGCATCATCTGGCATATGTTTAGGGTTATAAAGTGGTACCTTCCTAAAGTGGTGAGGTCCAGAGAGAAGCCATGAAAATATGGCTTAGGAAGGATGGGATTTTCATAAATAGTGCTTTGTCTTAGATTTTTCTTCTTGCTAAATGAACCTCCGTACTTCAGATAGGCACCTCTGGTTATTGTGTTTATTTGCAAACATTCTCCTTTGCTGTTCGAGGAGGGAATAATTCTGAGATGATTGTGTTTACATACATACTACTGATAGTTCCCCATGTGTTTGTAGAATAATCATAAACTGCTTAATTCAAGGACTTCTTTCACCCAGAACAAACTGTGCTCGCAAAGATCATGGTGACCGCGACCTCTTAGTTAAGTAACTAGCAGTGCATTTCTTTTTCTCAGTAAGCACGATGATGTATCTATTAAAGCTAGAAAATAAACACTTATAATTGACACTTTGAAAAAATTATATTAAAATTTGTTTTCCTACCCAGGAAGAATTTAATGGAAAACCCGACTCCCTCTTTTTTAATGACGGTCAGCGAAGAATCGACTTTGTTCTAGTGTATGAAGATGAAAGTAGAAAAGAAACCAATAAAAAGGGTTCAAATGAAAAACAAAGGGTAAGTTTTTTGTGTGTGCTATTTTCCGTTTTATTTCTTATAATATCGTGAAATGAAAAAAAAAGTGCTATTTTTATGTAAGCAATAAAGTGAAACCGGTATTTGAAATATGATATACCAAACATACTTTCATATTTTCTCTGCTCATCATTCCCTCAAGGCATGTTAACGGATATATATATTTTTTAATTTGAAGCAGAAACTTCCTCAGGCTCTTAACCTCAGTTGGTTTCACAGCCAAAGGCAGACTTTATTCCAAGGAATTGGATTTTCTATCTGTAGAAGAGATTTACATTAAAATCATACTTGGCTATTTGCAACTAGGTTGGGAAGGGACGCTGATGATTAGTGATGACAGCCAGTGTAGTAACCACTAGCCTTCAGTGTGCTCTCACTCATTGATGCTGGGTGCCTTTTGCATGCATTGTCTCACTTAATTTTTACATAACCTACGAGGTGCCTTCTGTTATCGTACCATTGTAGATGACCGAGTTGACCCTTAGGTTACAATGATTGCCCAAGGTCACCAACAAATAGTGGAGCCATGGTTCAAATTCTTGTCTTGAATTTAGAACCTGTGCTAGTCACCTCTTCCATTTTCTATCACTTCCTTTTTCTTCCTTTTCATCCGTTGCCATTCAAGCTGCTCCTCCTTCCCTTTCCTCTTCTTCAAGTTTTCTTAAGTAACAAGACTATTTTTATCTTGAGATATTAAACCATTTAGTAGCCTAGGCTTATAACATACCTGGATCTCCTTTACCTGAACCCAAACTGTATTAAGCTGAAACAGGACAAAAAGAAGAGAGCATACATAGGTCACTTTTCCCCACTTTGAAAACAACTCCCTCATTCTTTGTTTGTTTTTCTCACATCTATGGTATTCATATACAGAGCTTAAATTATTCTCTCTGGATTTTCTCTCTGAAATACATCATTCTTAAGTCTATTGATTTCTGCTCATTATTTCAAACCAGCTGATGAAACCTGCTTAAAACGAATCAATCATGCCTGTTTCGTGTGTTTATTTTGGAAGGGGTAAGTTTCGTGTTTTGCATTCACATGGTATCACAGAGTAAACGCAGGCACTGGAACTTAACATTCACATTCTAATTCTGCCACTCCAATTATTTGGAGTAATTCTAGCTGGTATGATAAACTAGTTCTGAATTACAATGTCTTAACATAATAAAAGTTTACTTATTTCTCATGTCAAATCAGATGTAGCATCCCTGTTTGGCAATATGGGTTTAGGGGTACGGGTAAGGCTTGGTCCCTTGCAGTCATTCAGGGACCCAGGCTGACACAGAAGCTTTGCCATATTCAACAGGTAGTTTCTAAAATCATCCTAGGAATCAACATAAATAATAATTTAAGAGAGAGGATGGAGAGGATGTGCTTCGTTACCACTTTGGCCTGGAAATGACGTCAATTTTGCTACATTCTATTGGTCCGAACTCTGGAAAATGGAAAATGTATTTTCTGGCTGGACAGCCATTTCTCTGTAGGAACTCCACATTGTAGAAGTGGAACATGAATCTTTGGTGGGCAGCAGGCTAGTCTTGGCCATACCTATTAACTGGCTATATGACTTGAATGAATTTTCTGGTCAGTATCATATTCATTATCATTTTTGAGATGCATATTATTTTTACATTTTGACATCTTTTAAAATCAGGGTATGTCTTACAAATGGCATATCATAATTTCATTGGCTGAATTTTTCTTATGGATATGTAAAATATTGGTTCATCACACACTAATGGCAACTTAGATTCAGGGAATGGGAATTCCAATACCTAGTCCATAGGCTTATGGTAAGGATTAAGTAAAATATTATGTAGAAATGTGATATAAATTGTTAGCACATATTAAATCATATTAGATAATAGTAATTCCTATGCCCTTACTCTTATTTCCGGCTTTCTTAAAACAGTGTGCTAGCATGAAAAGGCATGACTCCTCTTTTGGTATTATATGATTTCATCACTAGAGGAATGTAGCTTAGAGTGTTTTATCATTTTCCTGTGGACACTAAGATATATTGTGTGCAGTCATAGTCACCATCATCAAATATTCATTAAGCACCCCTATGCCAGTGGAACTGCACTAAGCTCTATGTAAAGTAAGTTAAACAAATCTAATCCATTAAAGTGTAAAGGAAACAGTTCTGGTTTTAGACAAGAGCTTCACTGCCATGGTGAAGGGGCCCTAGAGCTGCTTACATTATTAATAAGTGCTGCATTTGCTTTACCCAGAAATAGGTCCCAGGGTAACTCTCATAAATCAGGAGAAAAAAAGTCATTAGTTTGGCAGTCTCTGAACTCATGGATAGATGTACCATGATGTTGGTTTTTCTAACCCGTGCTTTGAAGTGCTTTGAGACCGTGTTTGTACATATTCCTTAGACTCCACCAGAATTTAAAGCTCAGCTTTGGAATCACATTTTTATTAATCAGAAACACATTTGTGAGTTCTATCATACCCTTTGTCAGGCCTTATTCAGGATTTAGGACTCCACCAAGGAAAGGCAATTCCAAAATCCTGTTTTCTTTGAGAGAAAAAAAAAAATTATGTGTAAATCATACTGATTTCCTAAAGCAACACCAAGGTTGACTTTGTCAGTGGCTTATCTAAAGAGTATTGTTAAATACTTTTCTAGAAATGGAGAAAGAAGTAATAGGGCCACAAAACATAGAGGAGTAAAAGGCTACATCTTCCCATGAACAGAAGAGAAAATATTTTTTCTAGCTAAATCTCCAAATAGCATGTCACTTTGTCCCTTTATATTAGTGAAAATACCTCAGGAACTTCACACCTTCCTTTAAAAAGTACAAATCAGGGCACCTTGGGTGGCTCAGTGGGTGAAGCGCCTGACTTTGGCTCAGGTCATGATCTCATGGTTTGTGAGTTCGAGCCCCATGTAGGGCTCTGCTCTGACAGCTCAGAGCCTGGATCCTGCTTCAGATTCTGTGTCTCTCTTTCTACCATCTCTTTCCTGCTTGCACTCTGTCTCTGTCTCTCTCTCAAAAATAAACAAACATTAAAAATATTTTTAAATAAGATAAAAAGTGTTAATCATTTAGATTAGGCATGGGGAATGATTATAAGTTGTTTCAATAATGCATGCCCATTTAGCCTACACTATCCTGGGCACTGAGTCAGTTTGAATGGTTTTTGTTTTTGTTTTTTGTTTTTCTGCAAGAACTCAAAATGTCTTAAATGCTAAAGGAAATAATTTTCTCACTTAAGAAATAACCCTCCATAAAAGCATCTGGGCACCTGGGCAGCTCAGTCAGTTAAGCATCTGAATCTTGATTTCAGCTCAGGTCATGATCTCACTGTCATGAAATCAAGGCCCAAGTCAGGCTTTAAGACAGAGCATGGAGCCCACTTAGGATTCTCTCTCTCCCTCTCCCGCTGCCCATTCCCCATGTGCATGTGTGTTCTCTCTCTTAAAAAAAAAAAAAAATGTAGCCTAGAGGTAAAACCATTTCTGGGTTGGATAATTTATTGACTTAAAGAGGTCGTCAGGAATTGAACTCATAACATCCTTTGCCCTGCCAGCCTCATTATGTTTCTGTTCTTAAACTGACTTCACTTGGTTACAAGATGGCTCTTGTACTCAAGGCATCTGGAGGTGAGAAGAGGGAATGCCCTTTTTTAAGGGGGAAGAAAACTCCCCTAGAAGGGCCCTAAGCAGACTTGCCTTCACAGTTCATGGTCTGTCACAGTCTGTTCCAAAACTTCTTGTTGGCAAGACAATGGAATTACTTCTTCCCATCATTACCACAGACACATGAAGATTAGCCTTTCATCTTTTAAATTGCCTGATCACCCAATACCTGGAAAACCATCAGGCTTTTCTTAGCAGTGAAGAAGGGGGAAGTGACTGACTGTTCAGTAGGTAGCCAGCAGCGTGTGACATAGTACATGATTAGTGATATCTAAATATGTTCCATGTACATTATGAAGAGCAGAGATGTTCTAAATAAAACAAGTTTCTATATTTTTCTCCAACGCCTTCTGCTTAGTTTTGTTAGCAATGCTTCTTCCACTTCCTTTTGCTAGAACTGCGAACAAGTGGCAGAATCGATCTATTTTGAATTGTGTTTCATATGACCCTTGACCTCCCTTCCAACATATGAGTTTATGACCAAGTAAAGGTAGAATTCAGGGGATGGTAAAGAGGGTGGAGGGGTCTAGGTAGCATAAAGACCATATAAGCAATCCTAAGTGTTTTATTCATTTAATTTTTTATCTGCACAAGCCATTCCTAAAAGTTAACAGAAAATTCATTTCCTTGAAGTTAGATGAGAATTTTTGTATGGAAATGTAAATTTGTATTTCATATCTGACTTTAAGAATTCTTTAGTATGCAGCAGAAGAATCTGGCCGGTGGACGCCATAGAATGTGAGGTTTTTGAGAAATGAGCAATCGAACTAAATTGTATCCAAACTTTCAAATAATGTGAGACAGCTAACTAATTGGTTCCAGATCCTGTGAGCTTTTTAAAACTGTTATCCATTGTTTTAGATGAGTTATCATGAGGCTGGAAATGTTTGCCTAGAAGCCGGAAGAGATCTCTTTGGACATGTTTCAAAGTTCATCAAAAAGTTCTACTACAGTGAACACATTATATCTCTCCATTTACTGAGGTTTTATACATTTTTTTAAGTTTTTTTTTTTTAATGTTTATTTATTTTTGAGAGAGAGAGACAGAACATTAGCTGGAGAGGAGCAGAGAGAGAGAGAGTGGGAGACACAGAATCTGAAGCAGGCTCCAGGCTCTGAGCTGTCAGAGCCCGACGCGGAGCTCAAAGTCACAAACAGTGAGATCATGACCTGAGCTGAAGTCGGACGCTTAACCGACTGAGCCACCCTGGCACCCCTGAGGTCTTATATTTTTTAGTAAACTTTTATAACAGTGTCCATGAAGATCTTGTCCATTTTTATTTTTAATTTCAGGTGTACAATTTAGTGATTCAAGACTTAGATACCACACCTGGTGCTCATCACAATAATTATAATCCTTAATCCCCATCACCTATTTAACCCATCCCACTCTCCTCCCCTCTGGTAACCATCAGTTTGTTCTCTGTAGTTAAGAGTCTGTTTCTTGGTTTGTCTCTCTCTTTTTGCCCCTATGATCATTTGTTTTGTTTTTTAAGTTCCACATATGAATGAAATCGTATGGTATTTATCTTTCCCTGATCTTGTACATTTTTACTATTCTTTTTTTAAAAAAATGTAATGTTTATTTTTGCAGACAGAGGATGAGTGGGAGAGGGGCAGAGAGAGAGGGAGACCCAGAATCTGAAGCAGGCTCCAGGCTCTGAGCTGTCAGCACAAAGCCTGATGCGGGGCTCAAACCCACGAACCATGAGATCATGACCTGTGCTGAAGTCAGACGCTTAACCTACTGAACCACCCAGGCACTCCTTAACTATTTTTATTTTAAAATTTTGTTGTTATTGTCAGAAGCACTTTAAATTGTGGTTTGTGATTTATTGTGTATAAAGTCCATTGGTTTTCATAAGTTCTACCAAGAAAACCTGATAAACTCTCTTTAGTTCTAATAATTTGCAATGGATCTTTTAAGTGAAAAAGACCACATTATCTATGAATGATGAGAGTTTTGCTCTACCTTTGCCATCTTTATACTTCTTTCCTTTCCTTGTCTAGGTGCAATGGCTAAGACCTCTTGAATAAAACCAGGAACACATAGTAGTCACTATTATAGGGTTCCTGATTTTAATGGGAATGTTTCTAAAGTTTCCCCCATTAAATATCACAACTGCTATCAAATTTTGGCAGTTTTCCTTCAAAAAAGTTAAAGGAGTCGCCTTCTAGTCCTAGATTGCTAGGAGTTTTATAACTGGATTTTAAATTTTATCAAATGCTTTCTTTTGTATCTATTGAGGGATCACATGGCTTGACTCCTCATTAAGTCTTATGTGCATTAAATATATGGTCATTTGTGGCCAATAGATGATAACAGTATAAATAACTCAAAAATCATTTATTATTGACTTCAGCTCGCAATGTATGGTTTTCCCAGTCATTAGCTCCTTACTTAGGCTAATATTACATTAACATAGTTTATTTATAATTTGTTATAAAGTATTTGAGGTCACTTACAGAAATAATATCAAGAATGAAAAGTAATTAGATGAGAAACACAGAGTGACAAATGTAAAGTCCAAGAAAATAAAATGAAGCCAGGTGTCAGAGTAATAAAGTGACTTTTTAAGTAACCATAGGTCCTGTTCAGAAGTTAGTGTTGAGCTATAAATTTGCCTCTGAGTTTCCTAGTAGCCAAAGAAAATGGGAGATGTTATTAATAATATAGTCTAATGTCTTAACACAATAAAAATAAAACTGTCCAAAAGAAACATAATGTTTTGATAATCTCCCAGAAAGAAATTTATTCCATGGAGCCCCGTAAAAGGGAAGCCATGATTGACTAGACTTAACATTGGCCTATCTTCTCCAAATTGAAGAACCAAAGGGATGGCAGAAGGGGATTATGAAGAATCAGAACAGTATAAAATAATTCCTGGAAATGACATGTTCACCGCAGATAGTCCATGAATTGGAAACCTGAGGCTCATCTTAGGATAGGTTAAGAAGAAATGATGGGTAACCATTGGTAGCTGGTTTTACCTTCCCAGATAACTTTTGGTAAGTGTCCTCTCTTCTATTGTAGGGAGCAAAATCAGGTTTGGCTTCAACTCGTTAGCATTTTAGACTAAGGTAGGGAGCCCTTTATATTTTTATCTCCTTTCTTTACACCCTCCTTGCTTATACTAGGATTGCAGGTTAAAAGGAATAAAGTAAACTAGAATCAGCAGTTTCACATCACAGCTACAAAATGTGTCGCCTGGTATAAGCATGTTTGGTTTTATTTTTGAGTACTCAGCGTAAGAGCAATGAACCCAAATCTTCTTATTCCCAAAATGGGAAGTGTCCTTGGGCCCAGAATGTCCTTAGAACAGACAAACAAAAAGGACCCTGAAATCCTAATAAGTAAAACCTGATTCTTCCATTTCATCTCACAAAGATGTGGAGAACAGAAAATCCTTTCCTTTCCCTGCCTGGTCCTTCTGAGATCTGGCCTTAGGTTTGAAGGAAGAAGCTGTCATTTGCCCTGTCCCAAACATACACATGTGTCTCACTTTTTAAAAGGTATAAGATGGGGAAAAAGAACTATGCTGAATTTTCATAAGGATTAGTCTTGAAAGGGCTAAATCATCACAGAAGAATAGCTGCTGTATATACATAGAGAAGGCGTGTTTTAAAAGCAGTGTTTCTTAATTTTGTCTGAGAAGAGGCACTTGTTTTGCTCCTTGAAAGTAGATTGTTCAGACAGCATTGTGTACCTACTGAGTCAGAATCTCCAGGAGAAGAGCCCAAAAAATCTGCATTTGAAGCCAGTGCTCCAAGTTGTTTGTATAAGTAAGTACATTTGGAAAACCTTGCACTAAAATGTTTACAGTAGTTATCTCAGCAGTGAGATGTTATTAGATGATAGTTTTCCCCTTCTCAGAAAATTTCTGTTTTCTAAGTTACCCACAAAGAGCATTTGTCTTTTATAATTACACCTAAAATGTTAATTTATAAAGAAAATTTGAAGTGAATTTCAGCTAAATATTTGCTTCTATTCCATGCTTATTATTTAGAATGCTCATCTTTTTTCTGTCCCCTAGAGAATACACACTACCTACTTGAGTAAATTCCTCATCAGATCAGTCCACTCACATTGAATATTTTATCACCAACATGTGAATTTAAATTAAATTCCAATTAAATAATTTATTCCACTTACCAAACCTTGAGCACATGATATATAACTAATAAATAGCGTTTAGAGTAATTAGACAGTAATTTTTTTTGTACAAATTAAGTACCTTTAACTTATTCCTCATTCATCTTTGTAGGCTTAACCAAGATTGGCAAGTTGAAAAATACTCTGACAGCATCATCAGTACTTTGCCTAACAAAGCTGTAAGAATATGTGAAATTAATCTATGCATGTGTTTCATTAATCCCAACTGATTTGCGCTTTATTATCATTACAGTGTGTTCAGTAATTTCACTTTGTAGGCATTACAACCCCTATTTTTTTATCCTGAAAAAGCTGGGTGACATAAAGAAAATAGTAGATTGGTGTTTACAATCAGTATTATTGCTGTGTAATTCACAAGCCAGTCTTCCCCACAATGACTTTATTAAGCCAAATGAGATGTGTAATCTAAGGTGCTTAGGGACAGAAAGCTTCCTTAATTATGCCCGTCTGTCCTTTGTGATTTTGATTGCTTTTATTCTTCATTTCTCTGACAGCTGTATTAACCTCTCAAAAGAGATACGAATAAAATTCCAGTTTCTGGGGTGGAATAGAGGTTCTTATCCCCCAGCATCATTCTCCACCAATAGTAATAGAATCACATCCATCTTTTTCATGATGTACACAGATCCTCAATGATTACAGTCATTTTGGCTTTACTAGAAGTAGGTTAAAAAAAAAAAAAAAAAAGATCCAGGTTACAATGCCGCTGAGTTTGTTCCCCTAGAGACAGAAGAATTTATCGCACAGTCTGAAGTATGACTGGGCATTTTTCAGAGCCAAAAGAGTCTAGTTTGGTTGTTTTGTGCTGCTAAATACAAACCGTAGACTATAGAGCATGGCACATAGTTGAGGTTCACATATGTAAGGCTTTCCAACAAGGCACATAGATCACTTTTTGTTAGAAATTGTGTGACCTTATATTTCACTTTTTCAACAAGTATTTATTGGACAATGGCCATGTCAGGCAGTATGCAATATTAACTTTCTTTCATTTTAACATGGAGGACAGCGCTACCTTAATTTTTTTTAAATGTCAAGAATGCTGTTACTTATCTAAGTGTGAATTCTATGGAGAAGCAAAGATGATGATTTTATATTAAACAGATGTAAGCAATCTTAAGTAGTCTTTTCCTGATATGTGCCCGTTTGACAAATACTGTGCATATGCTAATTTACTTTAGCTACCTGACAAACCCAGAAAACTGGTTTGATCAATTTTTAAAATATTCCACTAGTTCTTTGTGAATTGCCTTGCCAAAGGAAAATAACAAGAACTGTCTTATTAAAGTAACTCCAAGGTGATAGATTAACATGTTTAAGCAAATAAAAATGTCCTATCCTTGATTCAGCTATTTAAGTATTTATAGTGAGTGGTAAAATAGAGGGCATTATAAACCAACTCCAAGGTCTACCAATTATCTTGAGAGAAATCAGGTAAATATCTCAGGAGTTCTTTGTAAAGAACTAGATAAAAACTAAAATAGGATAAATTAGTACAACCTTTCTGGAGGGCAGTATGGCAATACATATTAAAGAACTTAAAATTGCATGCGTTCTTTGATTTAACAATTCTGCTTCTAGGACTTTATCCCAAGGAAATAATAATGGATGCACAAAGACTGTTCTACAGTGATTTTCATAATAGTGAAAATTAGGAACAACCTAAATATCCACCAATTTGAGATTTGTTAAATAAATTACAGTACATCTCTCCAAGAGAATATTACCAAGCCATTAAAATGAGACTGAAGAAAAGTATTTCTAAGGTTTTCTGCATCTATAATATTCACATGTGCTGTATACTCTTATCAGTGACCTCCCTTATTATATACAGAAATGAGGGAAAAGCAAGGAGGTGTAAAGATGTATTCACAACTTTCAGAGAGTGAAGAGGACATCCCCCCCCCCCCCTCTCGCTCTCGCTCTCTCTCGCTCTCTCGCGCACATATACACATTCACCAGATATCAGAAAAGGTAGTCTGAGGACCGGATGACCAAGCAATACAGGAGAGTCAAGAAGAGGGCTGAGTAATTCAACATTAAGGTCCATTTCTTGGAGTTCCAGTAAAACAATGTTATTGGCGACCCACTGGAGGATTAGGGGGTCACTGGTGCACACAGTGTGGAGGCCAAGTGGATTGAGGTTAACTAGTTTTGTTTAGATATTAGGCATTAAAAAAGAGAGATGGACCTCTAAAGCCTGCAGGGGAAAGAGAGTTTTATTATTTATTTATTTATTTATTTATTTATTTATTTAATGAAATAAGGGAAGTTGAACAAATTTAAAGGCAGAAAAAGAGGATATGGCTAACATGTCTATAAGGTTTATTATGGGTCAAGCATGATGCTGAGGACTGTTTACTCATGATCATATTCAATCCTTAAAGAAACATGAGATAAAGCTATTTCTTGTCCAATTTTTGAAATGAAGCCACTGATACTGGTATGATTTAGGTTATTTGTCCAATGTCACAGAATCTGGGTTTGAATTTTGACTCTGCATCTAACCATTATGCCATTATTTTCCAAATGGAAAACCAAATTGGCAGGAGCTAAAGGGGCGATTTGGTAGAGTAAAATCTGAGAGGAGAGAGTCCCATGAACCCATTAAGGAGTTGTAGCATCAATTTAGGAATTCCATAGAGGAGGAGACATGTCTTCTGCAGTTCAGCATGTCACCACGGTCATGGTGATACAGCTGATACAACCAAGACAGGAGTGGTTTGTGTTTGGTATGTTGGATGACAGAACCGCCCTTCTGTGAGGTTGGTTCATTTCCAGTTCTCTAAACCATCCCCCTTTGTCATCTAATAATTCAGACTCCAAGGTATCTGGAAATCACTTGATACTCTGGATGTCCCTGAGCTATCTTGTGCTAGCACACTCCAGAATTAAACTGTATCTCTTCTTTGTTATACTCTATAATAATTGTAAGTAAAAGTTCGTGGAACATTTTGCGGGGGCTCAGGAAAGGGGAGCTCAGTTGCTACAGTCAGTAGCAACTCAGTCCATTCCTGTATAATAGGCAGCCATCGATCCACCATCCACTCAATTTATTCATTCATCAGGCATTTATTGCAGGTTTTTTATAGGTCTGTTCTAAGTGCTGAGGATCTCAAGATTAAAAGACACATCTCTAGAGGCAGGGATGGTAATCGAAGAGTAGGTAGGGCCATGGAAAGATTTAATATTCTTAAGGATGGGAAACGCTTAAAGTGTTTGTTGGCCGAGGAGTAAGAGCAATGAAGAGGAAAGAATAAACAGAAAGAAGATACTGCTGAAAGCTCAAAAGAAGATAGGAAAAGGATGTAGTCTTGTTACTGCAGGGGAGATGGCAGCTAGCTATTGATAGGTAGAAGGGAAGACACTAGCAGGGGTTCACGTGAGTGGCTGCCATTTTCTCTGCAAAGAAGGAGGCAGGGTCACTTGCAGAGTGTGCAAGTCTAGAGTTAGGTGTGGAGTGTGAGGATTACCTTGAAAGTTTGGAACAGCTCCCTGGTGGATGAGTAGGGGCCAGGAAGGAGTGGACCTAACTGTAGTGGTAACTGTGAATTTGTAAGAACGCCAGTTAACACAGTTAGGTGATTTCATAATGCCAGCACTTATTAAAATAGCCATTTAGTCACCAGAGAAGTCCCTCTTTTGACGGATTCTCCTGCTCTTCTAACTAGAAAGACATTTGTCTACAAGAGTGAATATCTTTGGGCCTGAGCCTTCACATTCTAACTAACTGAAATTTTTCCTGACTGACTTCTAAAGGATACAGAAGACACAGTCATGGATCCTGTTAATGAGACAGTCTGGGTTGCCCTTTGTACAGCTTCAGGATGAGTCATCTTCCCTGAAGGAGAAGAAGTCAGAGTGTCTGGTCTACTCAGAATACCCACCCCCTCCCCTGTACAGTGATTTAGGTTTTAGGCTAACAAGTTTTCCCTAGTTATGGTTACTGTATCAGTCAGGATACAGAAAGTAACAGAAATGAGCTCTAACTTAAGCAGACAATGAGTTCTTCCGAAGAATGTTAGGGAGCTCACAGGTTCTTCTGAAGGGTTAGATAAATAAGCTTGGAAACCAGGTATTCAGGAGCAGCACTGACCGGCAATGATGCCCACAATCTGCCATAACCTCTACTTCTGTTCTCTCTGGGACCGGCATTCACTCTCCCAATACCCAGCAAGATGAGTTCTGCTTGGCCCAGCTTCTTTGTGTTGCCAGCTTCAGAGTGAGAGTCTGGAGTGCTTGGTCTGATGGACAAGGCCTAGCTCGTATGCAAATAGCTGAACTTCACAGGAGACCAGGAAGGAGAGTGTCTGAGTTTTTATCTACTCTAGTGGACATGGGCTCTGGGGAGAGTTGAAATGTTGGGTGGCCATAAAGAACAACAAATGCCCATCACAGTATCATGAAACACATGAAGAAATGTTTCAGCCCTTCCATATTGGAAGGTCTTAGGTCACTGGGTGCTGGTTTCTCTATAGTCCCCCTATAGCAAACTATTTTAGATTCTTCTTTTACTCTTCAGTACTTTACAGGATGCCTCTCAGGAGTCTTTGTAGAATGAATTAAGAAGCATTTGTTGAATATGTTCTTTCAACAAGCATGTATGGAGCAAATACTCTGTGGCAAGCACTATGTTGAACATTGTTTACAGGATCGAAGAATGCTTTTAAGCAATAGTAAAGAAAGGTGCAGTCAGGTACAAGGACTGGACCACCATGCCAGAATGAAAATGTGGGTTAGGATCTAGACTGAAGAATACTGCTTAGGTAGAAGCAGGATGAGTCTGAAGGAGCTTCCCAAGTTGAAGCTGGGGATATGGTAGGTCAGGTCGCTTGTTCATATTTAGGGAAGTTGGTAGCACTTGATGTTTTTTCTCTAAGTGACCATTGCACGCTCAAATTGTAACAAGCAATTAAAAGTATTACATTTGGAAAGCCCTTAGACCAGTCTCTGCCATGTTGTAAGTACTGTATAACCATTTATTAAATAAGTAAAAATTAAAGCAATGTTCTGTTTCCATACTTCCACAAAATATGTTAGGATTCCACTTGGACTCAAATTTAGCCAAATACTAGGTATATTTTTTTCACCTTTGGTCTTTGTCATACAGCACCCTCTCCTTTCTATTTATTAGCCACTTTCCATGTTCTAGGCACTTTGATAGCACAGCAGCTCAGCCACTGCTCTGCCCCTTCACAATCGGCAAGTTGTGAACAGTGCTCCCTGGGCAAAGTCGCCTGACTGCTGGATTACCAAGGCCATGATGCACTAATTCCCCTATCTTGTTAACTGCTGAAATAAAAAAATGTCTATTTTTAAAATTTTTTCTTAACGTTTATTAATTGAGAGACTGAGAGAGACAACATGAGCAGGGAAGAGGCAGAGAGAGAGGATGACTCAGAATCGGAAGCAGGCTCTAGGCTCTGAGCTGTCAGCACAGAGCCTGACACGGGGCTCGAACTCACAAACCATGAGATCATGACCTGAAGTTGGACACTTAACCGGCTGAGCCACCCCTAAGAAATATCTATTTTTTTTTTTAATCTAGCTTTTTCAGTTGTCTTAGGTGGGAGCATTGGTCCAATTAACTTTCTGTGATGACTAGAAATGTTAATTCTAGTATATGTGTTTTGAGTGGTTTGAATCATACAATCCTCATGAGACCCTCAAAAGGAAGAGTGAGGTTTTTTTCTCCATTCTAAAGAGGAGGAAAATGAGGCACAGAGAGTTGGTTTCCTGCCAAGGGTCAAGGAGCTGATAAGTAATGGCACCAGGATTTGAACACAGGCAGTCTGCTTTCAGGGTTTGTATGCTTCACCCCATCTTCACTCATTTTCCTGCTTTCATGAAGCAGTATAGCTGTGTCATCCTCACAAGTGTTCTTTTAAAAGGTTAAACAAGTCTCTACCTCGACATGATTTCCTTACAGCTTAGGACACTGCTTGACAAAAGCCTAGCCAGGTACAATTTAATATCAACAAATACAGTATATTCTGCGTCTTTTCAAATAGCTGTGTAACGTGGATGGAGCTGTTATCGATGAATTAGTTCCCAACTTTTGTAGATTTAGAGGACTGTATCTTCATGTGCATTTCAGTCTTGCAGAGAAACATTCCTTTGAATTTTGTCAAATTTGTTTGTGTTATTTTATTGAATTTGTTCAAGGCATGTAGAGATGAAATATACATATCCAGAAATTGGACCATTTGAATGTCTGATATGTCTAGAATGTCAGATCTGGGCTAACTGGTAAATAACATCAGTGAATGGGACTCAAACTCCATTTGTGTGCCAAAACGCTTATAAGTTAAAAAAAAAAAAAAAAAAAAAAAAAGTTTCTGGAATTGTGCTGAAGCCACAGACTTTTATGCATCCCAAATAGCCAGAAATCCATGGAGACAACCAGGGCCTTCCAGAGTGATAAGTGAGTCTAAGTATACTCTGTGGCATTTCACCTTGGAATCTAATACCCACAAATCACCAACAGCCAGAGCACCTTCATTGCTTATGTGCCATTTTGAGCAGATAGATCTCTTTCTCAGATACAAACTGGTTTTGTTTTTTTCTTCTTTGTAAATTTATTTTGAGAGAGAGTGCATGCATGCATGCACAAGCTGAGGAGGGGCAGAGAGAGAAAGAGAGAATCCCTACCAGGTGCCACGCTGTCAGTGTAGAAACCGATGCCAGACTCAATTCCACGAACCCTGAGATCATGACCTGAATTGAAATCAAGAGTCCAGCACTCAACCAGCTGAGCCACCCAGGCACCCCTGGTTTTGTTTTTCTTAAAAAAGACTTTTTCTGCCCTTGGTAAAACTAAAGGGCCTAACATAGTTTCCAATTTCTTTTGACAGAGAAAAAGAAGAGCATATGAATCTAACCTCATCTGTGGTGGCCTGCAGTTAGAAGCGACAAGATCGGTAAGTGTTGGACCCTTCCCAATCTTTGGCTGACTTTTGCTCTTGGGAACCTGGGTGTCTTTTGCATTTGAAACTTGCAACTCCAGCCAGGCCCTAGTTGTAGGCTGGGACAGAGAGTCTGTTAAAATCTGCATTATAGAAGGTGTGTTTGTTTCTGATCAAAGTCAGCACATCTTTTTTAATAGCCAAAGAATGTAATACTGAATGCATGCATAAGTGATTGTTTTCTTCTTTTATATACAAAAAGCAATCATTTACAAAAAAATTAGAAAATGTAAGAATAGCAAAAATAAAAATCCTTTGTATTCTAATCATCCATAAATAACCTTGTGGTCCTCCTAAATTCTTTTATTACCCAAAATAGATACATTTTTCCCTTTCAAAAGGAATTATTTCATGGTTGTATAATTTGCTTTTCTTCCTGTTAATGTGTAGTAAATGCATTTCTACATCAACATCTTTTTCTAATGAACACATAATACGATATTTAACAGATATATAATACATTGAAGAATCTTATAATAGGTTAGAAAATTTTAAATTATCATTAAACTAACACTGCAATGAATATTCTAGTGTTTTTCTTTTTAGTCATCAATTTGGATGGAATGATGGGCAAATTAACAAGTTTGTTTTTCTTTACTTAAAATAATAGTAATTTGGGGACCACCTGGATGGCTCAGTCGGTAGAACATCTGACTCTCGATCTCAGGGTCGTGAGTTCAAGCCCCACATTGGCATGGATCCTACTTTAAAAAACAGTAATTTTATGAGGGGAGTATGATAAGGAGTGTTTAATTACTTGCTCAATAATTTGAACCAAGAAATTATCTTTAAGGCAAATATGTATGATGGCGGGCAAGACTGTTTTTATTTTATCTCCACTTTTCCCAGTGTCCTGTGTTTTAACTGCCAGCAACATAAGAAAAATCCATGTGTTGTAAAATTATGAAAACAATTGTTTGGTTTCCTGGTTTGTGTGTTTGTTTTTCCAATGTAGATTTTGGATGATAAGCTTGTATTTGTAAAAGTACATGCCCCATGGGAAGTGTTATGTACGTATGCTGAGATAATGCACATCAAATTGCCTCTGAAACCCAATGATCTGAAAACGCGGACCTCAGCCTTTGGTAATTTCAGCTGGTTTACCAAAGTCCTCCAAGTGGATGAAAGTATCATCAAACCAGAGCAAGAGTTTTTCACTGCCCCATTTGAGAAGAACCGGATGAATGATTTTTATATTCAAGATAGAGATACTTTCTTCAATCCAGCCACCAGAAGCCGCATTGTAAGTCTAAACCAAGTTCAGTTGCTGTCTTGGAGTGATTTGGAACCTGCTGTTTGAATAATTAGTGGTCTGGTTTGCTTGGTTTATTTTTGTTTTTAAAAACTGCCCCCCCCCCCCTGCCAAAGAAAACAGATTCTAGTTACAATAGTAAAAAATGGTTTGTTAGTTACACAGAATAAAGCATGCATTCTATTTTGGAATTTTTTTTAGGTTTACTTCATCCTCTGTCGGATCAAGTATCAAGTAAGAGACAATGTTAAAAAGTTTGGGATTAACAAACTTGTCAGCTCTGGGATCTACAAAGCCGCTTTCCCTCTCCATGATGTAAGTCAAATGGCAAAAATGAAATGAGAGAAGGGCTAATCTTCTTGAGCTTGAATTTCTTCTTCTGTAAAATGAAGATAGTATATTGCAAGACTACAAGCTCATTTAGGGCAGGAACCACGGTGTTTTGTTCACAGCTGAATCCCAGGCAAAGAGAAGGCCCTTGGTTTAAGTGAGTGAATGAACGAAGGAATGAAACCATAGCTGTCCCATAGTTCATGTGGAAAGCAGTGCAGTTTAGCAGTTAAGAGCATGGACTCTGGGCCTTGCTCTCCCACTGTCTAGCCGGATGACCTTATAAAAGTCATTTAGCCTCTCTGTTCTTCAGTGTCCTCATCAGTAAAATGGGGATCATAATCATACCTACCTAATAGGGTTAGCTGTCATGAGGATTAATGAAATTAATCCATGTCACATGTTACAGCCATCCTTGGTGTAGAGTAAGTACAATGTAAGCGTTGGCTACTTTCCTAATTACTGACAGATGTTATTATCAACCAGCAAAGTATTCAGTTCTTTTAAAGCAAAATATGTGTTAGATCTTCTTGTGTATCATTTTCTGTCACAGACGTTTTCCCCCTGAAATATCTTCTCGCTGTGCCCTGGAATATCACAAGGCTTTTAAAAAGGCATCTGTCAGAGTTCTTGTCGTGATGGCAGTACTGCATAGTGTTGACATTTTTTAAGGACTGCGCTCGGAGATGACAGCAGCTCCTCAAATTCAAGAGCACTTCTCTGGCCGATAACATCGTTCATGAAATGAAAATTTTAAAATGTGGCTGCTTCAGACCCTTAATGATTCCATAAATGCAGGGATGTTCTATCGAAGCTCTTTAAATAAATTCTGTCATTGAAATAAATTAAATACAATATTATAGTGCACGGTTGCCTTGTTACATTCACGATCATTTTATCTGAATCTCTAAGACCAAGAAAGCCAAGAGTGAGGTTGATCATTGCTACCGTGTAGTACGTGTTCTTGTGGATGAAGACATTATTGAAATGTACTGTATATGATAATAAACTAGGACACAAAAGAGCCACTTGATACATGTGTGTAGAGAACAGCAAGCTGAGTGGAGAAGGTTCTGAGCTTCCTGGCTAAGAGACCCAACATGGCAGCCCGGCCTGACAGTCCACGTGTTTTAAATTTGCACCCAGAAAAATTAGTGATTATAACATGACATGAACTTTGGAGACACTTGCAAATAGCTGTCATGAATATTAATCAGGGATGCCAGAGTTCAATGGTATTCAGTTGGTATCTGCCCATGCCCAGTTCTTTTCCACAAAAGCTTCTTTTAGGTGCAGTGATCCCAAATCCAGGCTAAGGAATGGCCTCCTGTAGTATTTGGAAGGGAAGTGAATGGCGGTCAGGACCCATGTGAAGGCTTAGCTGGTACAGGAGGAAGGAAAATGAGTCAGATTGGAAGAGTGACTGAATTTATGTAGACGCAGGAATCTTTGTTTCTTTGAATAAGCTAAGTGTGTAACATGTCAAAGTTCTTTGTGTTTTATATTCTACGTGTTGTCACAGAATAACTGCTGAATTGGGGTGGGGGGGGGCGGGTACGAAGATGCTGGGGTTTTAGAATTGACCTTGGCACTAACTAGTTAAGGTCCTGGTTCCCCCGGGGAATCTAAGGAGGGTGCTGGATTATCAGGTGTTCCTGCACTGTGGCAATTTGGGCATTTGAATAGCCCAATTTTTAACTGTTTAGGAATGGCACATTTATAGGACATAAAGCCTCTCTGGGTCTCCCACCAGGTACCTGAGGTGTTCTCCAGGATTGTTAACAACCAAGCATTCCTCCCCACCCACATTTTCAAATGGCCCTAAGTGATTAATAATACCATTGGTTGAAAAACACTAAAAATTAGATGATCTTCCAGTAAGTGAGGGCCCCTTATTCAAATAAACAAATGCCTGTGAAGTCTGAGTGCCACATTGACTAAACAGATTTGTGAACACATAGTGATTGTATGTTCCCTTGTTTGCTTCTGCTTCATAGTGCAACTTCAGCCATAAGTCAGAAGATCTCAGCTGCCCGAACGAACGGTACCTTCTGTACAGGGAGTGGGCTCATCCTCGAAGTATATACAAAAAGCAGCCCTTGGATCTTATCAGGTGAGGTGTTGTAGAGAGCATGCCAGTGGGAGGACTCAGGATTGCTCTAATGGCATCTAAGGATGACAGTATACAAAGAGTATGGCCAACCGGGGAAGCTTACCCAGACCGCTGAGCTTCATTGCCTAGGGTTTTTACTGAAGCTTCATTATGTAGGCATGACTCATTGAATCACTGCCCATGTGGCTCAGTCTCCAGCCCCTTCCTCTTCCAATATGCTATGGCTCAAAGCCCCAACTCTCTAATCACATGGTTGGTCTTCCTGGCATGGCCAGCCCGCATCCTGAGTAATCCCATTAGCACAAACTAGGGGCCCTCCATGAGTCACCTCATTGGCATAAACTGTTAGGTGTAATCCCAAGGATTCATCATGAATAACAAAGATATTCCTATCTTGGGAAAATCCAAGGTTTGTTTTATTTTGTTTTGTTTTTTAACATTAATTCATCTTTGAAAGACAGAGAGAGAGAATGAGTGAGAAAGGGGCAGAGAGAGGGAGACACAGAATCCGAAGCAGGCTCCAGGCTCCGAGCTGTCAGCACAGTGCCTGACGTGGGGCTCGAACTCATGAACTGTGAGACGAAGCTAAAGTCAGACGCTCAATTGACTGAGCCACCCAGGCGGTCCAGGAAAATCCAAGGTTTTAGAGGTTACGTCTCAGGAATTGGGAATGAAGACCCACCATATTCTTCATTACACAGGAGTAGATGTTAGATTTAGCTTAAATTGTATGGTGAGGTATACAAGTTTTCATGGCTTTCCTGTATCTGCCATTAGATACTATTTCACTATATCTAACAAGGTGTAATGACTAGCTCAGCGCTTGTTTTTCTCAAAGCAATAATGTCAGCTGCTCTCTAGAAGTTTTTGATGTTCAGATAAGGCTGCTGGAGATAGACCAAAAATAACCAATAAATAAAAATAAGGAAGTAAACAAAATTTCTGATTGCAATGAAGAAAATAACAGTGATGAGATGAGGTGAAGGGAACGGGGTGAAAAAAGTTCTGTTTGAGCATGTCTGTCCGTGACATGAACGGATACATGGATAGTGAAAAGGATCCAGAGGTTTGTGGATTTAGAAGAAGTCATTCCAGGAGTAGGGGCAGCTTGTGCAGTGGCCCAAGCCACAGGGACATTGGCAAGTTTGAGGAGATATTGCAGACCTGTGCTACTTGAGAAAAGAGAATCATGAGACACAGGTTAGAAGGATGTAGCAGGAGTGTGGAAAAGCATTTAGACATTAAGTACAATGAGAAGCAGTTGTGATATTTTAGATATTCAAATAATTTTACCTGACTCACATTTTGCAAAGATGGTGTGGAGAATGGATGACGGGGGCCACAGGAAGCAGGAAGCCCAGGGGGTAAGCTGTGAGGGTGTCTAGAGGAGAGCTTTTGGGAGCACAGTTGGAATGTGTTAGAGGGGAAGAGTTGACAGGTCTTGGTTATGGGTCAGATGTGGAGAGCGAGGAGAGGAGAGTCTGGTTTCCCCCAGGTTGGCCTAGGGCCCAGGGCCTATTCTTTCTACCATACCTCAGTACCCACCTACTTGGGAAAACCACTTGACCTTAAAAGTGAGAGTTTCAAACACTGAATAGTTTTTGTTTTGCTTTGTTTTACATTTTATTATGGGAAATTTCAAACATCTACAAAAGGAGAATAATACAGCAAAACTGTATATGCCTCCCCCAGCTCTAAAATTGTGAACCCATAGCTAGTCTTGTTTCATTTTTATCTCTGCCTCCTTCCCATCCCTTTCCGTTGAAGCATGTTGAAGAAAATCCCAAATATTATTATATTTCATTAGTATCTATTTCTAAATGGCAGGGTCTCTTTTAAATGCAACCTGAATATTTAAAGTCATCAAGTAATCAGTGTTCAGATTTTCCTGATTGTCACAAAAACTATTTTTTTAAACAGTTTTTTTTTTTTTTTTTTAGTTTAAATCAGAGATTCAAACAAGGTCCAAATGTTGCAATTAATGTATCTCTCAATTGTCTTCTAATCTATGAGTTTCCCCTATTTCTTATTTTCTTGCACTTGTGGAGGAGGTTCTCCATTCTCTATATTGCTGATTTCATTCTCCCTTGTGGTGTCGTTGGACTTGTTCCTGTGTTCTGTGCATTTGCTTTAGCTAAGTAATTTGAGCCTCATTTAAAAGTTTGATCTGGGGGCACCTGGGTGGCTCAGTCGGTTAAGCCAGTTAAGACAGCTAAGTCGGTTAAGACAGTCTCTCTCTGTCTCAAAAATAAATAAACATTAAAAATCAATAAATAAAAAGAAATAAATAAAAATTTGATCAGATTGCACTTTACTTGGTACAAGAATACTTGGTATGGGAGTTTCATACTTATGCCAGAAGGTATATAAGATCCTGTTTCCTTTTGTGTGTGATGATAGCAGCTGTTAATGATCATTGCTTAGATTCATTTCATAAAGGATTTTATTTTGTTATTTCATTTGGTCATACTCAAACTTCTTCATTTTTTAACTGGATTACAATTATGAAGATGCACTTTGCTCTCAACTCTGGGTATCCTATAGAATAAAAATTTAAAAGAAGATGATTGTACATGTGTAAACATTTGAAGCTGACATTCATGTGAGATTAGTTTGCTTTTTTTTTTGTTGTTTAAGGTTTATTTATTTTTAGAGCGAGAGCATTCACAGAAGTGGGGGAGGGACAGAGAGAAAGAGAGAGAGAATCTCAAGCAGGCTGCACACTGTCAGTGCAAAGCCCAGCCTGGGGCTTAATCCTACAAACAATGAGATCATGCCCTGAGCTGAAATGGAGAATCGATGCTTAACTGACTTAAGCCACCCAGGTGCCCCAGATTAATTTTCTTTTACGTTAAACCTGTAGCATCGGCAGGGTGATGGGTTTGATGGGTTCTTAATCATTCTTTATGGGGTTGTTGTTTTTGTTTTTCTGGTAAAAGAACAATTTCCCCACTATTTTAAGTATATTTTGCTACATTTTTTAACTATTCTGTGTCCCTGGTCCACATGCTCCTTTCATTGCTTCTCCCTAATAACCCCTGGAGCATTCAGGCTGTTAAACCTTCATCTATGGTCTCCAGGGATTACCAGAAAGGGAAACGAGTTCTTTCCCAAAAAGCAAACCAAACAAACCAAAAAAAGCAACCTGGAGGAAACAAGATTTAAAAACAAGAAATTTTTTTAATGTTTTATTTATTTTTGAGACAGAGAAAGAGCATGAGCAGGGGAGGGGCAGAGAGAGAGGGAGACACAGAATCCGAAGCAGGCTCCAGGCTCTGAGCTGTCAGCACAGAGCCCAACACGGGGCTCGAACTCACGACCCGCGAGATCATGACCTGAGCCGAAGTCAGACGCTTAACTGACTTGAGCCACCCAGGCGCCCCTGGAGGAAACAAGATTTTGCACAGGAAAAAAAAAAAAATTTCCCCCCAAACTGCCATTTTTACCCTCAGAGTGAGAAAAGAAGCTGTGATATTCGTAATGCAAAGACAGGAGTTGTATAGGAAAGGGTCATTCCAAAGGTAAAATGTAACTCTTGAAATTAAAAATGTGATAGATCAGAAAAACCCCAATTGCAGTGTTAGAAAATGAAGTTGAAGAAATTGTACAGAATATAAAGCAAACATATAAAGAAATAGAAAATAAAGGGGTGGGTGCAAAATTAAAAGATCAGGACGTGCAGTGAACAAATAATAGCAGTAGGAACAAGAACAGAGATAATGTAGGGAGGAAATCAGGTGTCTGAAGAACTGTATTAACTATAGAGAGCATGATGGGGTCACTCATGTTAAGCGATGATGTCGGGAATCAGGAAGACAGCCAAAGGTGATGAGCTGAGGATAGACAGCACCAGGACATGCTGGTGGTACCAAGAATCAATAATTAGCAAAGCCAAGAGATGATGGAAGAACCAAGAACTGATGATCACTAGAACCAGAAGAGGCCTGGAAAGGCTCAAAAGACTGATCATACTCCTTTAAAAAGGGAAAACTTCTGCAGCGAACTGTCAGATTCTCCAAATTTGGACTCTTCCTTGCCTGACCACATTTGAAAGGCAATGGGCCCATTGGTCTCTGAACATAACAAAGACCCTCCTCAGCTTGCATATAAGAAGCAGGAAGTGACTCGGAGGGGCTGGGTCCACATCTCAACTGTGCGCTCACGGACTGACTGTATTTGGTTCATTAATTTCTCACCCTCATTGTATCTTGTTTGTTGTGTGATTTTGTATCGTATCTTGTCCCATGTGGCATGTATGGAGCCAAATTAAATGCATAGTGAAATGTCATTGAGTTTGGAGTCCTGAACCTGTTACAATTGTGCAAATCCTGCTTTATAATGAATAAAGCTAACAGTAGGGAAAGACACAACTCATGTGTATGTGGCTTTATAGCACGCTCAGGACAAGAAGTAAATGTGATGAGTCTCCAGGTGGAAGGATCCTACTGAGTACTGAGCCCAGAGGATAAAAATAGAGCCAGCCAGTCACCACACCATAACATCTCAGGACACTGACGACAAAGAGAAGATCCTGAGAACCTTCAGAAAGAGAAACAGGCTTCATTTGAAAGAGCAGGACTCAAAATAACACTGAACTTCTCAATGACAACACTGCAGGTAGAAGAAAAGAGCAGTAATTTCAAATTTCCAAGGGAGTTGATTTTTCACTTTCCAGTTCCATGTATGGTCAAGCTGTTAATTTAAGTGCAATGAATTTTCACAATTTAAATGTGCAAGGTAATGCTCCACCAAGAAAGAGAAAAACATGGCTTTAGTAAACAGATTCCCAGCATGAGAGAGGAACAGAGAGATCCCAGGTGACAGCTCTGTGGCAGGGCTAGAGAATCATTAATCCAGATTGGAGAGGATCTGATGGGATTTACTCAAGGAGATGAAACTTGATCGACTACCTCATATGTTTGAACGTGCTGAGAAAGTTATACCTTAGGTAAAAGTCTAGGGCTGAATTGTTGGTAAGTACACAGAAAATTAAGCAATGAACCGCCATGACAGTTACTAGAACAATTTGGGCCTTACTGAATATATATTTATAACTCTGATTAAAAATCAAAGCTCAGTTTTTAGAAATTGGTGTTAAGAATTGGGATGTTTTTGGCAGAGAGAGATAATGATCAGAGTATCACATTTGAAGGGATCCTTATTATACCTAGCCTTTCAGCAAGAACTTGGAGGCAGGTTTCTGTTTGAGATTAAAAAGTTCTTTCTGATCTTCTTTCCTGCAATATAATGTGGATGCCTTTAGAAATAATGAACTCCCTGTCACGGTAAGTATACAAGCAGGGACTGCCTTACTAGCTCTGTATGAGGCAGAATATTTTTACTACCAACGGACCAGTAATTTCTAAGATTCTTTCCACTTTTAAATGTGGCATTTCCAGTGTGAATGGTTGATAAGAGCATATTTCAGAAAGCCTAACAGCCAAGATGTTGCAAACCCATTGCCAAGCTTTTCTTTCTCAGGCACTACCCTGAGCCTGTCATTTGCCTTCAGTCTCTGAGCCAGACGGCAAAGCCCCAGTCACATAAAAATGGAACATTTTGTTCACCCTGACTCCTGATTCCATGTCTGTGTCAGCCCTTCCTTATCCCCAGGGATGTGGCCTACACTCAGGCAGGCTACAACCTATGGAGCTAGTTTCACAGTTTCCCTGTGACCACGGGTTCAGCCCAGAGATGTTCCTGTGTGAAATCCCCCAAGACTCTAGGTTATTCTCAGAGCTTAGTCCCTACCAGGCTAAGTCCAAGGACCTCAGCCCAGCTCCATACTGAACCGGAAGTCTCACATAGGCCTCTAAGTAAGCTAAGAGCTTAAGTAAATCTACAGCTTGTATGGACCAGTAATGAGCCAAGAGAGAATCAGTCTAAGAAAACATCAGCAAGAGTCACCAAAACAATCACCTCACTGTGCTCTCCTCACCCCTGTGCACTTTCTTTATGCCTAACTGAAACTGTCTCCCTCTCAGGAACAATGTGGCAGGCACTACTTCATGCCCTGCATCCTTTCTTCCAGTTGTGCCTCCCTGGCCTCTTTTCACTGACCAGTTTTTAAAACTTAGAAAAAATGGAAGTGCTAGATGTAAGGAGTCCAGGGCAGGGGATTCCTCAGTCATTATTAGTGACCGATCAGTCACTTTCTTGTTAGAATTTGTGATTTACATTACATTTGTTCCAAGGAGGTTCCCTAGATAAGCAACAGCCGGTAACTGGGAGCAGATTGTTCATGTTTACTTGTTTCATGCATGTTAAAAATAATCTTTTGGAGAACGTGTCAAATGTGATAGTCTTTACAAAGAACGACGGTAACGTTCTCTATTTGCTCACCGTTTAGCACTTTTTCCTTCCTTTGCCCTATTCTAATTAACTTTGCTTCACCAATCTGACCAGTGATCAGTACTTCTATGATATGTAAAATACTTGTTTCCTAGTGAATTTGGGGTCTCTATGAAAATGAATATTTTTTAAGCATGAATCAAGTAAGAAGTTTGAGCTTAAAGCCTCCTGTATTTAAAATCAGACATTAATATTAGAATGAACCTGCAGCGGGGTTCCGTGTGACTTCTAAAGCCAATTTCTGTCTTCAGGAAATATTATGGAGAAAAGATTGGAATCTACTTTGCATGGCTGGGATATTACACTCAGATGCTCCTCCTGGCAGCGGTAGTGGGAGTGGCTTGCTTTCTCTATGGATATGTTAATCAGAACAACTGTACATGGAGGTAAGTCGTGTTTATTCCTTGTTACCATGCCTGCCGAAAAGTTGATTGGACATAAAATTAGTTTCAGGGTCTTAGACTGTTTTTGGTAAAAGAAAACTCCTCACAGAGCACTTACTGCCTTGGATGATCTATCCCTTTTGTCCTGAGCATAATAACTAAGTGAAGTGGAAATTTTTTTTTTTTTTTTTTTTTTTTTTTTTTTAGATAATGCAGCCCAGTTTCTGACAGGAATATTACCCTTAGGAAACATTCCAATTTTTTAAGACAATACTTTGTTTGAAAAAGAGAGGCGGTCTGGAAGGAGAATTGTCCTTGAACTTCTGGCCCCCAGAGGAATGCTTCACTCAGCCCTACAGATTGTGAGCCAAGAGCAGCTTTGATTTCTTCAGGGTTTCAATAGCAAAACTTGATAAAATTGGTGTTTTTGTGCTTTTTTAGAAATAACTTTTTAATATATATTAGGAAATAGATGTTTAAAAATTCAAGTAAACAGTACTTTTGTTTCTGTTTTACTTTTTGAAAATTAGCCCTTACAGTGTTATGGAAAAAAACAAGTGATAAACAATTAGTTTATGCTTGATGTTAGAATTAAAATACCAGCTGCACTGTTTAAAGGGAAATGGATGCCAGAACACTGAGTATCACCATTACTATTCTGAATTGTGTTATTATTCCTCTGCTTTTGGTAGTCTCAACCTTTAGAAGGGATGCAGTACTGAACCAGGCATTTTCTTGTGTTCACCTGGCCTCTCTCCAGCTCTGACAGCCAGATCAAAATTTCTGGGCACCAGCAATGAGCTAGCTGATGACCAGATTTTTCTAGCCCCAAGCATATCAGCCTGGCTCCCGAGGCAGGAAGCTTACATGGCAGCTCTTATGTATAGGCATAATTATCCATTCTATTTAACAGCGAATTCTGAGCGTTTTGTACCTATTATGGCTTCTTAGCTAGAAAGCTGCAGATGGTCTTTGAAGTACTCTTATCTCTTCACTGAAAATAAGAGTTCAGGGCCAAAGGCTGAATTTTGATACCTTTTGCCTAAATTTGTCTTTGGCTTCTCCATTGTTTTATATACTGTTCTAATCAAAAAAAAAAAAAAAAAAGCCATCTCAAAAATATACTTTCAAAGTGCAAGAGTAGCATTTTTACAAGATTCTTGCATTGTGGCTGTTCTCATTACAATTCATTTTATAAAATCACCCTGACAGTCACACCATGTGTTTCTTACAGTTTCACACAGTTGAACTTACAGAAATCCAGGGGGAGGGTCTTGGGGATAACTCCCTGTGCTCAGAATTTTGGGGGCTTTAATTACTTGTATGAAATATTTTTAAAGTATTTCAAGTATATGCATTTAAATATTTTCAGTTAAGTTTATTCCATGCTGAGTAGATTCCCAGGAATAGAAAATGTATTGAAGGTATAAGGAATAATGATCTCTCACCAGTTTGAGAAAAAGAATGTTACCGTTACCCAAGCAAAGTGCTTCCTTTGACTGCATTCCCTCCCTTTGCGCTTTGCAAATAAGAACTACCCTAAATTTTGATTTTTATCATTCCTTTACATAGACTGTATATTCTTTATCACATATATTTGTCTCCCTACCAAATATATTTCTGTGTGCTTTTGAAAATATGTATGTGTAAGTGGAGGACACTATAGGTATTTCCTCTTGTATAAAAGTTCTGTTTGAACTTTATGTCCCCTTTAAACATAACAGCTTTATTGCGATAGAATTCACATACCGTAAAGTGCACCCTTTCAAAGTGTACAGTGGTGTTAAGTACATTCACAGAGTTGTGCACCTATCCCCACTATCTAATTGTGCAACATTCTCATCACACCCAAAGGAAATGCGCACCCATTAACAGTCACTCCCTAACCCCCTTTCTCTCAGCCTTGGCAACCACTAATCTACTCTCTGTCTCTGTGGACGTGCTTATTCTGGACATTTCATTTATGTGGAGCCATACAGTAGGTAGCCTTTTGTGACTGTCTTCTTTCATTTAGCGTACGCTTTTTAAGGTTTATTCATGTTGTAGCTTCGATCAGTGCTTCATTCCACTTTGTGGTCAAATATGCCGTTGTGTGGATCATACCATATTGTTTACCCATTCACCCATGTCAGTTTAGGTTGTTTCCACTTTTTGGCTATTATTACTAATTCTGGTGTGGACATTCATGTACAAATTGTTGTAGAAGAATATGTTCTCAGTTCCTTTGAGAATATATTTTTAAAGAAATGGAATTGCTGCAACAATGCACAGGAACTCTATGTTTAACATTTTGAGGAGCTGCCAAAATATTTTTCGAGGTGACTGCACCATTGTACATCTGCAATAGCAGTTTATGAGGATTCCAATTTCTCCACGTCCTCACCAACACTTGTTTCTGCTGGGTTTTAAAAATGCATATGTATTAGTCATCCTGGTGGGTATAACATGGTTTGGTCATTATGGGTTTGTTCGTGTCTCCCTAATGCCTTCTGATGTTGAGCATCTTTTCATGTGCGTATCTGCCACTTGATATCTTTGGAGAAACGTCTCTTCCTCCTCTGCTTCTCTTAGTTGTGTTGTCTTTTTATTGTCTGTTTTTAACTGTTCCTTATCCTGGATAAAAATCCCTTATCAAATACATTGCAAATGTTTTCTCCCATTCTGTGGATCGCCTTTTTCACTTGCTTGGTGGTGTCCTTCGAAGCACAACCGTTTTTAATTTCAATGAGTTTAGTTTAATATTTTGTTCCCTTACTGTTTGTGCTTTTGGTGTCATATCTTAGAAAGCTTTTGTAATCCAAATTCATGAGGATTTTGTGTTTATCATCTATAAGTTTTATAGATTTAGGTCTAGGATTCATTTTTTCTGGGTGTATATCCAGGTGTCCCAGCACCATTTTTAAAAAGACTGTTCTTTTCCTATTGGATTGTCTTGGCTCCATTGTCAAAAAACCAATTGGCTATAAGTGTAAGAGTTTATGGACACTCAATTCTTTTCCATTGATCTGTATGTCTGTGTGATCTGTATTTTTGCAAATACACACGAGATTGATTACTGTAGCTTTGTTAGTAAGTTTTGAAATTGAAAACTTTTTTTTTCTTTTTCAAGATTGTTTTGGCCATTCTGGATCCCTTACATTCATGTTAATTTTAGGATCAGCTTGTCCATTTTTTAAAAAAAGCAAGAATTGCATTAAATTATTTTTAATTCTATTAACAAACTGTTTTGTATTTTTCAGTGTATAAGTTTCACACTTCATTTCTCAGATTTATTCTAAATATTTTATTCTTTTTTGATGCTATTACAAATGAAATTGTTTCCTTAATTTTTGGATTACTCATTGCTAGTGTATAGAAATATAATTGGTTTTTGTATATTGATTTTGTGTCCTGTAACCTCGATGGGCTGGCTTATTAATTTTAATAGTTCTTTGGTACGTTTCTTAGAATTTTAATACACACTATATGTCATCTGGAATTGAAATAGTTTAACTTATTTCTTTCTAGTCTGGAGGCTTTTAGTTTATTTTCCTTGTGTAGTTGCCATGATTAGATTCGCCAGTACAATGTTCATCTTAAAAGGAAAGCGTTCAGTCTTTCACCAGTAAGGATGACACTTGCTGTGGGTTTTTCATAAATGTTCTTCATCTAGTTGAGGATGCCTAGTTTTTCTTGTTATTCTGTTAAAACGGTGTATTAAATGAGTTGATTTTCATGTGTTGAACTATCCTTGCATTTTGGGATACATCTCACTTGATCACAATCCTTTATATGTTACTGGCTTTGATTTGCTAGGATTTTTTTGAGGATTTTTGCATTTTTATTCATAGGAGATAATAGTCTGTAGTTTTCCTGGGATGTCTTGGTGTGGCTTTGACATCAGTGTAATTTTGGTCTCACAAAATGAATTGGGAAGTGTTCCCACCTCTTTATTTTTAGAAGGGTTTGTGAAGCATTGGTGTCAGTTTTCTATAAATTGTTGATAGAATTAGTGAAGCCGTGTGGGGCTAGGCATTTCTTCACTGGAAGTTTTTGTTGTTGTTCTTTTAAACTACTAATTTAATCTCTTTACTTTCTCTTGATCCATTCAGACTTTCTGTTTCTTCTTTTCTTCTTGAGTCAGCTTCAATTATTTATGTCTTCCTAGGAATTTATTCTGTTTCATCTAGATTAATTTGTTAGTATATAATCACTCATAGTATTCCCTTATAATCTTTTTTACTTTTTTAAGGTCAATATTAATGTCTCTCCTTTCACTTTCACTTCTGAATTTGAAACTTTTTTCTTTTTCTTGATTAGTCTAGCTAAAGATTTGTCAGTTTTGTTGATCTTTTCAAAGAACCAACTTTTGTTGATTTTCTGTTGTTTTTCTATTCTCTTTTTTTGCCTTTTGTTGGAATGTTTAATTCATTTAAATTTAATGTAATCTTTAATAAAATTGGATTCACATCTATTTTGCTATTTTCTATTTGTCTCAGGTCTTTTCTTCCCTATTTCTTTATCACTATCTTTTTTTGTGTAAAATAGATATTTTCTAGTATACCATTTTAATTCCTCTTTGTTGTTTCTTTTACTCTTTTGTTGTGATTGTTATTTTCTTAAGTGGTTGACCTGAAGATTATAATTAATATCTTGTTGTAAAGCAATTTCATTCAGTTTTAATGCCAGTTTATTTTCAGTAGTATGCAGAAACTTTGCTTTGGTATGGGTCCTTTCCCTCCTCACTCTTTTGCGCTTATTCTCATACAAATTACATCTTTTATGCATTATAAGCCCATCAACATAGTTTTATAATTAATGTTTCATGCAACTGTCTTTTACATCAGGAGAAAATGATTACATGCAAAAATATATTTATACTGTGTTATTTGCCTGTGTAGTTACCTCTGTCAGTGCTCTTTATTTCTCAGGTGAGTTTGAGTTACTGTCTAGTAATTTTTATTTGAGCCTGAAGGACTTTCCTGAGTAGTTCTTGTGGATCACATTAGCTTGCAACATGTTCTTTCAGGTTTTGTTTATTGAGGAATGTCTTAATTTCTCCTTCATTTTTTGAAGAATAGTTTTGCTAGATACAGAATACTTTGTGGACAGTCTTCCAGCACTTTGAGTATAACACCCCACTGCCTTCTAGTATTTATGGTTTCCAATAAGAAGCCAACTGTTTATCTTACTCAGGACCCCTTTGTACATGCAGAATCACTTTTCTCTTTCTGCTGTCAAAATTCTCTTTGTTCTCCTCTTTGGACACCTTGAGTCTGATGTGCGTATGTTTGGATATCTTTGAGTTTATCCTACTTGGAGTTTGCTGAGCTTCCTGGATATACAAATTAACGTTTTCATCAAATTTGGGAAACTTTCAGTTGTTATTTCTTCATATATTCTAACTCCTTTCTTTCCTTTCCTTCCCTTCCCTTCTGGGACTCCCATTATGTGTATATTGGTATTGTTGATGGTGTCCTGTCTCTGAGTCTGGGTTCATTTTTCTTCATTCCTTTTTCTTTCTGTTACTCAGACTGAATAATCTTAGTAGACCTAGTTTTGAATTAGCTGTTTGTTTTTTTTTTTTCTACCAGTCATCTGCAGAGGAACCTCTCCAATGAACTTTTCATTTTAATTATACTTTTGTATCTCTAGAATTTCTACTTGGTTCTTTTTAACAACTTTATTGATATTCTCTGCATGGTACAGTGCTCACATAGTTAATTCTTTAGCAGAATTCGTATCAGTTCTTTGAACATACGTTTAATTGCTTATTTTAAGTTTTTGGTCCAATAAGTCCAACTTCTGGATTTCCTCAAGGACAGTTTCTATTGACTCCTTTTTGCCCCCCTGTTATGACCAAAATTTTCTGTTTCTTTGTGTATCTCGTCATTTTCTGTGGAAAACTGGGCATTTTAAATTTTATAATGTGGCAGATCTAGAAATCCTATTTTCCCCTCTCTTCGCAGTTGTTGCTTCTATTGTCATCACTGCCACCGTTGCTGTTTACTTAGTTACTTTCCTGGACAAATTCTGTAAAGTCTTCATTCTTTGTTGTGTATGGCCATGAAGTCTGTATTCAATAAGCTTAGTTGTCAGCTAAGGGATAGTGATTCCTTTAAATGCTGGGAACCAGTCATTTGAGCCTTTGCCAGGTGACTCTGTGTGTGTCTGTGGGGAATGCCCCCAGCACTTTAGTGGGCAGTTTGCACTTCTTCCTTAGCCTTTATTTCCTGCTTATGCAGAACCTCAAAGCCAACCAGAGAGTAGGGATTAAGGTTTTCTCAGGTCTTTCCTGGCCACCTGCACGGTCCTACATGTGCACATGGCCTTCTACAATCCTAGGAATTTGTTAGAACTTTTTGAAATCTCCCATGGATACCTCATTTCCCAATTTTTCCTTTTAGGAAATTTCCTTTTTGGTGGGCACCTTGTTAGCCCTTACTGGTGTTGCTGTCTTGGGCAGCTGTAATGTTAAATAATTTCTGCTAATGCTTTCAACAGACCCTCTGGGGATAGGATTGCTGGCACAGTAGGAGCTCTGAGACAGGTCAAAAATGACAAATCCTGAGAATGGAGTTTTTCCAGGGAGCTTCCAGACTCATCAAATAGTGACAGTTCTCTGGGGATGGGTTTTTGGTAGCTTCAGATCACTTCTGCCTCCTTCAGTGGCTGCTATGCTACCATGGTCATGGGGCTATTGTCTAATAACACCACCGTTAGGCCAAGGATATGGGGATGGGGATAGGTCAAGTAAAAAGGTGACAAAGCTCACTATTTTTATGGAGATTTAGCTGTTTTTACTCCTCAGATTTCTGTAAGCCCTTGTTTAATTTCCAGAGTTCTGCAGAGGTTACTTTTGACAAATTTTGCCAGTGTTCTCATTGTGTTTATGAAGGAGCAGGTTTTCCAAGATCTTTATTCAGATATCCTAGAAGTGTTTTCCCTGCCCATTTGTTTTTAACTGAGTTATTTGCAAGGCTACCAAATTCTGCAACTCCAGTCCCATTCACATAGGAGTCCATCTTAATGACTTCTCCTAAGGGGAGCAGTTTACAACCTGTTGTAAGCTTGTTAGTTTTTTTTTTCTTATTTGTAGGAATTATTTAAATACTCTAGTGAAGAGTCCTTTGTCATTTTTATGTGTTGCAAAACTTCTACCAGTTTGTGGCTGTTTTTTTCTTCTCCTCCATTATCCATTAACGGTCTTTTAATGAAATTCTCACTTTTACACGACTTTGAATATATCAGTATTTTCCTTTATGATTTATACTTTTTGGTTTCTCATTAGTGAAATTTCTTACCCCAACTCCTTTTTTTTTTTTTTTTTTTTTTTTTTTTGTTAACAAGTTCCTACTGCTACATTCCTGTTTTCTACTTGGAGTTGATTTATATGTGATAGGATTTAGGAGTTCAGTTTCACATTTTTCCATATAGATATTGGATTGCAGCAGCCCCATTTGTTGAAATGTCACTTCTCACCTTACTGGTTTGCTGGACCAGCCTTGCCCTAAGTCAGTTTCTGAATATGTAGAAGATTGTTTATGAATTCTATTTTTTTTTTTCCTTGCTCAGCTTTTCTTAACTTATGTCAGTAGCACTTTGTTCATTAGGAATGTCTTGACTGTTCTGAGCCTTTTGCCCTTCTATTGAATTTATGGCTCAAATGGGGGACGAATAACATCTTCAGATATTGAGTCTTCCAAATTATGAACATGATGATGTGTCCATTCATATAGATCTTTTTCACTCGTTCAGAACAGTTTTATCATTTTCCCCCTATAAATCTTACACATCTTGAATTTGATTTATTCCTAGGCTCTTTATTTTTTTAAGCTGTTTAAAGATGGTATTTAAAACGATTAAGTCCTTATTGTTGCAGATCTCTAGGGACATAATTCCTTTTACTGGCCCAATGTATATTTTGAATACCGATTCTGTGTCCAGCATCTTTATCTTTGGTTTTCTTGACTTACTGTGCTGGCAAGGCCCTAACTGAAAAGAAGTAGTGATAACAGGTGATAACAGGACACTTCATCCTGATCTAAAGGAAATACTTTTAGCATTTTACCATTAAGTATAATGGGTTTTTTTTTATAGGTTTTATGTAGCAGCCTTTATTAGATTAATGAAGTTCAATTCTTTTCCTAGTTTTATGAGAATTTAGTTTTCTTATCACAAATGGATGTTTGATTTTATGCTGCTAGAAAGGAAGTCATATTAACATTTTTAAAAATTTTATTTTTCTCTTTTCTTTAGCAAAGAAGTTTGTCATCCTGATATTGGTGGCAAGATCATCATGTGTCCTCAGTGTGATAGGCTTTGTCCATTCTGGAAACTCAATATTACTTGCGAGTCCTCAAAGGTAATTTTTGTTATTCCAAACATTTGTAACTAATGAAAGATTTTTTTTTCTTGTAATAATTTTAGCATGGTCTGGAATTATTTTATTTCTCTGTGAAATTCAGAAAGGTAATATTCAACTAAACCTCCAAACATTCTGAAAGGTAGATATGTAATGCATGTGTTTATTCCTCTTTTACAAATAGTAAATTGAGATTAAGAGCCTTATCTAAAATCTTCCGGCAGGTCAGTGAGGAGCTGTGGCATTGAAACTGTTAGAGTATTTGAAGTAATCAAAGCAGAAACCTCAAACCCACCTTATCTCATGAGTACTGTTTAATAGGTTTACTTATTGTAAGTATCTTCCTTAATTCAAATAAGTAGAAACCTGAAATTTATACTAGCGTTTTCCCACTTTCAAAATGTACTGAAACTAGCTTGTTTTTTTCTTTTGTTTTTTTTTTAAACCTGCTTATCAGATTTAGGCCTTATCTATTAATATGCATAAGAAAGGCTTTGTATATAAATGAGAACAGATATTCACTTTGTCCCAAAACCTTCCCACAAAACACAAATGGTTCCCTTAAGCATGCAGATGATCTTGAGCTATAGGACTTCTTAAAATCCTAGAAGCTTAGGACAAGTATTGAGACTGGAGGTAGCTTAAGGAAAGGCATGCCTGAAACTCTAGCTGGGAAGAAAGATGGTCATCTTGCTTTGGAGAATTTTCCTGACAACTTTGACCTCCTGTTCTCCCATGTTGTGATCTTTTCTCTATCCCCTCCTTCCACCATGAAAGTTTAGGAATCTTTAAATGATGTTAAAATATTCTGACCTACTCCATCTAAGTCTTATTGTAACTAAATATGTTCCTATTATAATGTCACTTTAAATTTTATATTTGACAAAATTCTTGAACTTATATGATCACTTTTTTTATGTTATCACTTTTGACACAGTAACCCTGTGAGATAGGCAGAACAGTTATTACATCCATTTTACAGATTAAAACACTGAGGATCTGAGAGATTAAATGATTTGCTCAAGTTACCTACCTAGCAGATGACAGCCAGAAATTGACAGCAAATCTGCGTTTCTTGCCATTACTGTGTTCTTCACCAGCTGACGGTAGTACCAACCACTTCACTCACAAATTGAGCGCTGTGTTTGAAAAAAATGTTCTGCTACTTAATTAAGATGATTGCAGGGTATTGTCGACACATGAATTTTTACACTTAACTTATGAATTAAAATAGATTTCAGTGCCTTTCCCCTAGAAACCAATGCAAGTCTAGACTATAAAAATCTGCCCTAGATCACACAAAGTAAGACTTAAAGGTAGCAGGAGGGAAGCTGCCTTCTGGCGATGTTGACTCATAAAGGTCACTAGTTAGTGCATATCCTTGGACACTGGATTTAAGGCAAATGCCAGTGATAATACCAGAAGCTAACTATACTCCACAGAGTACAATTGGAAATTCCATTTTCCTTAAGAAATTCTCTTTCACTCACCACACCCCCATCTCTTCTCTCAGTTCTTCTTTTCCACCAACCCATCCTTAATTAAGGACATGACTTTCAAATCTGTCCCTGTGCACAGTTTTTTCCATTGTTTTGGAAAAAATGAATCTTTCATTCTATCCCAATTTCCTGAAGAATCCTTTGAGTCTTGTTAGAGTGACTTACAAAGGGAAGGAAACACATAAAAGAATATGAGTTAAAAGGATTATATTTTTAAATTGTTAAAAAGGAGAAGAAAAGAGGAGCTTTTCATGCTTCTTTGTTGGCTGATTCAATCATCTATCTCATCATTCATATACTTATGTATTCATTTCTACCTCTTTCTTTTGGAAAGAGCTGGAGTATTCACTAACATGAATGCTAAAAGGGTTAATAGATTAGAAAAAGGAAATTAGGATCAAGAAAGTGAGGGAAAAGTTATGGAAGTAATCAAGATTAATGTTGTTTTTGTGATTGAGCATTAAATAAGGCTCTTAGCTTTTTGGCTGGCAAGATAAAAGGGAAATGTAACTTAAAATATTTTTTTATAAAATACAGTTATAAAATTTTGATTTTGTTCCTTAGCAGGAAGAAAGCATAACAAATGGTCACTTTTCTAGATTTTTGTTGGTTCTGCTTAAAATGGTCATGCCCTGCATTATGTAACCATCTCTTCCCTTCCCTCTTCCATGTGACTTAAGCAGCGTGCTGACTGGGGCTACTCAACACAGCTTTCCTTCTCTGTGCCATCCTGGCAAGTAAGCTAAGCTAAACTTTTTGCCGAGAAGGCCCCTTGCTTACCTGCTCCTCTGATTCCTGCCTATGGGGCAAATAGAGAGGCCAGTCATCTTATTTTTTCTGCTGGGTCCTTGATCCTCACAAATATGGCAAAAAATGGTAACTTAATGCAGGCCACCTAATTCCCTCTCGTAACAGTACAAAGCACATCTCTTGTCTTGAGCTGGGCGACTGGAGTGAACTCGGCATAAGCCATAAACCAGCTTTTTCTTGCTGCTTCTTTCTTTCTTCCTTTCTTCCTTTCTTTCCTTCTTTCTTTCTCTCTTTCTTTCTCTTTCTTTTCTTTTTTCTTTCTTTTCTTTCTTTTTTTTTTTTTTCTTTCTTCTCTCACTGACAAATAAGCTTCCACTGGCTTTTTCTCAGCATACTAGGACAAAGAATTCACAGGTAGGATTTTTTCTTTCTGGAGTAGGTAGTTAGAGGTGTCAAGGCAAGTAGGGAGGTATCAGAGAGAAGCTTGCAATGATTCCTAAAAGAGTAGGGTTTAACAGAATCTGCAGTAATAGCCCTATAACACACAGAATAGTTTTGCATAAGATTTTTCTTATAATAATTTTCGCTGAGGGGTAAGGCATAACATTAAATGACAGTTTTGGTTCCATAAGAGTCAAAACTGAAAGATTTGAAATACTGGTCCATCATGGAATGCCAGGACGAGGAGAATAGGCAGAGAGGGGTGTTCCCCAAATGGCCACTCTTTTATTAATTCTGTCTTCCTTGAGCTGATTTTTGGGAGGAACCATTGGGTAACAGACAGTCCAGGATTATGCTTTCTGATCAGGGTCCAGATAGAGTATTGAGGGGCATTTGTATGCTTTGGAAAACACATGTACAAGATGATGGTTAGGTGGATATTCTTTTGAAAATAACATAATATTTTGACATAGATGAACATTTACCCACTTGACATCATTATATAAAGGGCAACCAAAAAAGTTACTTAGAGTTTTCCTTAGAAGCAACTTTGAATTTTCTTTGGCAATTGAAGAGTTTGGATTTTTTTTTTTTTTCATCCCATAGCTTCATTTTACTCTATGATCTATTGTAAAGTTGACATTCTGCACATGTGCCACTTCTTCCAGTACGTTTATACTTTATATATAGAGTTTTTAGGAGATGTAAAAATGTTCGCTAGTGAAAAATTAGTGACTAATTGAAGGATTTTCCAATAATCCATATAGGGAGTATTTAAATACTAGCAAAAAAAGAAAAAAAAAAGAAATTTAGCAGAATGAGTGAATAAAGCCTTCTTTGTGTAGGTGTATCATCTATTCATTCATGGTTGTTGTACCCACTGTA